>NC_045429.1:427220880-427523910 GCF_902635505.1 Sarcophilus harrisii
GACTGATATTATTGTTCCCTCCTTCCTCCTTCCCCCACCCCCCCAAAGGCAACTAAGGAGACACTAGTTGCCATTGGATTGGATTACTATCCATTAGCTTACTTTCTTTTTTTCAGGAAAATCTTTATCAAAATGATATGTCATATGTAAATCATATGTAAGATTCTTTGCACTATACAATGTTATACAATGCTATACAAATGCTGCCTACCACTAAAATAAAAAAGGGACAAAGGAAGGCTTTAACAGATGACTTTCAACAGCAAATCAATCTTTGATCACTCACTCAAATGAAAGAGAGAGAGTAGATAAGATACTACTATGTTTATTATTCATTGTTAACAAAGAATTGTTGGACTTGCTACTACAAAATGTAATCTTCAGGGTTCTCCTCCAACAAAATATATTCCATAAACTTATTAAATTCATCCCCATTTTCATGAAATAACAGATCACTGAAGCTTAGAAGCATGGGATGTATACTTATTGACACATTAGCAAACATTTATTGTAAAACACTATGCTGATATTGTAGGGGGTTATAAAAGAAGCATAAGGTAAGATCCCTGTCCTTGAGGATTCTGGAAAGACAAGGTATGTATCAATCAACATTAAACATTTATTAAGTGCTTATTTTGCCTCAGATTTGGGTCATGAGGAGTTGGATACACTAAAAAAATGACATGTGCCAGATACTATGCTCTATCAAAAAACAGTCCCTACTCTCAAGGAGCTTACAGTCTAATAATTTATGCATTTATGTTGAACTGTAATGGAATATGGCTCATGGGGAAATAAATATGATAGATGACATGGATCTTTAGAAAACAGAATTGGATTGTTTGAAGCTTCATAGAAGAAATATTTTGAGCTGATCTTTGAAAGATGGTAGGATCTGGATTAGCAGATACTCTTGGAGTAGAGAGGGCATTTTAGATTGGGTGAATGGTATGAGCAAAATTAAAGAGAACAAATCAAGATTTATTCAAGGGATAGTACAGAAACCAGGCTGACTGGGGGAGTGAGAAAGGTAAAGTGGGATCAGATTGTGAAGGGTATTGAATGCCGGGTAAAATAATTTGGCCTTTATCCTATAATCAGCGTGATTCATTGAAAGTTTTGAGCAATGGGAATGACATGATGAAGCTTTTATAAAATATTAAGATTTTGGTAACATGCAGCAGAATTGAATTGGGCAGAGACTGGAGATTGGGTAAACAATGAATAGGATATTACATAAGATAAAAGGACTAAACTAGGGTAATGGAGAAGCAATAGAAAGGAAAGGACACTGAACAAACACTATGGAGGAAGAATCTAAAAGAGTTTGTAACTGATTAGATATGAAGGGACACAACCTTCTTTGCAGAGGAGGGAGACTGTAGCTATGGAACATTGCATATACTGTCTGATTTGGTTGATGAATTGCTTAGTTTTGCTGAATTGCTTCCCCCACACTTAAATTTTTTTTTTTTTTGTTACAAAGGATGACTCTTTGCATGGGAGAATTTATTGGGAAATTAAGGTGATGTAAAAACAAAAGATAGCAACACACACACACACACACACACACACACACACACACACACATATTTTTGCTAAGGCAATGAGTGTTAAGTAGACTTTCCCAGGGTCATGCAACTAGAAAGTATTAAGTGTCTGAGGCTAGATTTGAACTCAGGTCCTCCTGACTTCAGGGCTGGTGTCTATCCATTGCACCAACTAGCTGTCCCAATAAAAAAATTTTTAAAGAAAAAAGAAAGGTTATGAAAGAAGGGAGAAGTAGGAAAAAATGACATTGTTTTTGTATAGTGCTACCATTCGCTAGCAGTATGAGGAGTTGAGGGAGGGAACGTAATGTAATATATTTTATTTTAAGCCACATTTTAATTTAAGAATCACAATTAGCATAGGATGAATGAGACTTTGTTCCATAGACATATACCAAAACATGACTGGTGGATCCCAGGAGTCTTAAATGGATGCTAAAGAAAGGATCTAACACCAGAATCTGGGGAAAGTAATCAAGGTGTGATAGTTGAGAAGCAGCATAGTCGCATGCATAGGAAACTTGGACTCAGGAGGACCTAAGTTTAAATTCTGCCTTGAAGAGGGTGACTGCTGTTTCTCACAGACTTCTGCTCAAATACAAGAGGATACCTTGGTGTGGCAGCCTTATCTGGGGGGTGAGGACCCGAGGGACATGCTTTCTGTTGGGGAGGGGTCAGCTTTATCCATGGTGAACTGTGCTCTGTATCTTCTCCAGCTGGATTGTCCTCTGCACTAAGTTAGAGTGCCCTCTGTGCTACTGCCCCATGGCTGAATTGTGTCCCTCAGTTCAGTTACAGCTAGTTTAGACTCTGGGTTTAAAACATGTTGCCAATATGAAGGAAAGGAGTGTGTTTGGACTTCTCATCTCTTTTTCTCTCTGTCTCTCTCTCTGTATGTATTTTCTATGACTGTCTTTGCCTCTCTCCATGTGTCTCTCTCTATGTTTGTTTTTGTGTGTGTCTCTTACTGGGTATCTCAAGCTCACTTAGCTTATCTCATCTGGAGCTAAGGTCTCAGTGACCTTTCAAAGGAAGGGATGAGTCAAAGAAATCTCACATCTTCCTGAGGAGCTCTCTTATTGGCCACTGGATGAGGACTGTGAGGGTGTTTAACAGCGAAGCTGAAGATATGCCGACTAGCTTGGGATCATGTTGCAGTCTCACTCTGAAAGAATGAAAACATTTCTGTGGGTCAAAACCTCAGGAGATGGAAGTGAAGGAGCCTATAGGAGGAAGGCTGATAGACAAAATATTACAAGGGGATCAGCAGACAACAGCTAGGATAGAGAGGAGAGGTCAACTTCTCAGCCTTTATGGAAGTAGATGAAAGATGGAGGCAAGAAGCAATGGAGTTCCTAGACTATGCCAGAAAACTAAGGGAAATTGTACTATGTGGATGGTGGTTGTTCTTTGTTCCTGAAGAGGAACAAAGTGACACCACTGTGTTAGAGTTAAGTTACAGTGTGTCTGACTGTGACTGATCAGATCAATAAAGCTTGGAATGCTCTACCACAGGTAGAGCCCAAATAGTCCATATGAACATTCAGGGTGAATTCCCGAATTTCGCACATTTTGCATTTCTTTTGAGTTACTTCCATTCTGCTTTGCCCATAGCACCTCCCCTGATGAGAGTGGACCATGCTGGGCAGTCCTGCACCAGCATGTCCCATGTTGCACAATCAATTCCAAAGTTCTTGAGAGTCTCTGACAGTGTCATTGTGTTGCTTTTTCTGACCATGTGAGCACTTGGCTTGCGTAAATTCTCCATAAAATAGTCTTTTTGGGGAAGCTTACATTTGTCATTCAAACAACATGGCCAGCTCATTGAAGTTGTGCTCTCTGCAGTAGAGTTTGAATGCTTGGCAATCTTCAGAATCTTCCTAAGACAATTCATTTTCCTGGCTAGGTGCAGTATACTGTCCAAGTTTTACAGCCATACAGCAACTCAGGAAAGATGAATGTTTCCATTTTCACAGAATTTTCCAACATCTGTTCTTTTCCCTATCAGTCTTGTGAGTCTGTGAGAGATTGTACCCATTTGGCTAAAGGGAAAAAAAGGGATCAGTCCTTTGCTTGATTTTCCTCTCTCAAATAGTTTGCTTTTTTCCCCTCCTGTGAGGCAATTAGGATTAAGTGACTTGCCCAGAATCACACAGCTAGGAAGTGTTAAGTGTCTGAGGTCGGATTTGAACTCAGGTCCTTCTGATTTCAGGGCTGGTGCTCTATCCACTGCACCAACCAGCTGCCCCTGCTATTCAATCCTAATTAAAAACTGTTCATAGATTTTTGGTTCCTGTTTGGTTTGTCAATAGAGAATGCATTCATGAAGATATGAGCCAAATATTGCTCCCCACCTTGAAAGAAAATAGCAATATGATTCCAGTCATACCCATTACAAGCATAAACATACAACAGGGGAGGTCTGGAGAAATGGATGATAATAAAAAGAGCAAACACGAGTTTTGGTATGTGGTAAAGTTTAGGGGATTGGTGGTTAAGAAGCAGTGTGGTGTCATACATAGTACATTGGATTTTTAATCGTTAGGACCCAGGTTCCAGTTGTGTCTCAGATAATAGTTATATGATCCTGGACAAGTCACTTAACTATTCTGTACTTTAATTTCCTCATTTACAAAATAAAGGGGAAGGTAGACTTGATGGTCTCTAAGATTCCTTCTATCTGTGATCCTATGATATTTATGCAAGGGAAGGGGAGAACCTTATGGAGGATCTGTAGTGGTATTATGAGCCTAAAAATTAAAAGATTAAGGTAAAGAATATTTTAGAAATAAAAATCAAATAGTTCTTCCACACTTAATGAGATTTCAGAAATGATTATTTTTATAGGAGTAACTTTTTCTCGCCATATGAGAAGGCAGAGGGAACTAAAGTCATTTTGTTCAGAATGTGAAAAATCACAAAAATTTTATACATCCAGGGCATGAAAAATTCATTTAGTCCATTTGTTGATACAATGTAGCAGCCTCCAGCAAACAGGAATAAAATGATCATTGTTACTATTGGACATTCATGAAGAATTCAATGGGCTGGGCACTGGGAGAACTCATGGACAAGACACTGTCTTCTTTATTAGAACCAATATATTGACCTCTTTATAATCACACCCTTATTGTCCCATGATCCTTTAGGAATTTCACACTGAGAATAAGTGAAAAGTCAGTCTACAGAGAAACTCCAGCAGGATTTTTTCCCTTTAATCTGACTATTTCTACTATAATCAAGAACAACAACAACAACAAAAAGGATTTTATATGAAACTGTGAAGTTTTGTCTTCTAAAGTTTATTTTTTTTTAAAGTGAATAGCAAATATAATACAGCAGTAACTAAAAGTTGCCCTGTTTGTTTGTCCTTCTGGCAGACCTTTTATAGATGGTTGCAGATACAAATTCAGTCATTCAAATCAGTAAAATTGATTTAGTATCTACTAAGTTCCAGATACTGTGCTAGGTTCTGATTATACAAACAGGTTGTTATCTTCTGTCCTTTGTTCTTGAAGAGCGCCAGGACATCAGGAGGAGGTGCAAGTAAGTGGATTGGCTTGAAGTGAGAGAGTGTTATGCAAAGTCACCAGCTTCACTTTCCCCTTCAGAGACCTTTGGGTCCTGTGGCAAGGTACAGATCGGGACAACTGGGAATAGCCTTCGATGAAATGGGAGATAACCTTTTTAAGCTAAGATCTTTTAACAAATCTCAGTTTGACTAAAGCAATTGCTCATTCAGTGATTAAGACTAGGTAAGAAGATAACAAACGAGGAAAAAGAAATATACAGTCCCTGTCCTCAAGGAATTTATAAATTAATGGCAGGCAGAAGACTCACACAAAAGGAATCTGAAAAGCAGGGTGGGGAACGCTAAGGGGTATCTGATTGGGGGCCATCTTGTCCCGTGGAATTGAGATTGCAAATGGCAAGAAAGCCAGGCCTTTGCCTTCAAAAGTTTTTATAGACAGACGTTCTTTAATCTGGAGGTTTGAAAACTTATTTTAAAAAATATTCTGATAACAATGTTTCATTATAAGGAGCTTCCTTTGGAATCCTATGTATTTTCTTTTATGCATTTAAAAATATTATTCTGAGAAGCATTGCAGTCAAAAAGCAGCCTGACCTGAAAAAAGGACCTTGTCATAGAATAACCCTGGTTTACAAGGTTTGTTTGTAAAGTGAGTTTGAACAGAAAGAAGCAATGACAGATCAGATTAAGATTTGCACAGGCCTCAGGTCGAAGAATTTTTAGGAGATAAGGAACTTGAATAGGCGTGTGTCAAAGCTGGGTAGGGCACAGTCATGTTTTCTGAATCATAGCCCAATGATCAGCAAGGCAAGGATGATGTGTATCCGGCAGACTTGGAGCTAGGAATTTTTGCACCTGAGGCTATCATCTGAAACCACACCCAGTGCAAACAGAAAGAACCCAGCCTGGGGCAATAGACACCTAGGGGTATCAGTTCTTAGGAGTGGAGACCCCAGGAAACTGGGCAGCTGTTAAGGAGGCTGCTCTACCACTCCCAATCTCGTACTACTCCCCTATCCCCCATTCACATTACATCCCCTTGCCTCCCCCACACCCCATTTATAACTTTCTGCTTTAATTCTTTTCTTGATAATAAAGTGCTAAAATCAGTTGTTCCCTATAGAGATTGGATTTGAATCAAGTCTTCTTTGACTCCAGGGCCATGCTCTATCCACCATGCCATGTAGCTTTCACTACTTGTTCTCCTTCTGTTAGAATCCAAGTATCTCTTGGAGATGAGCAGACAAGACTATGTTCCATTTTCTTGTTTCACTCTTTCCTGGAAGCCTTGGGACAAACTTACCTTTTATGCACAAAATACACATTTCTCACTATTATTCACTTTATTGTGTTTCAATAAGTCATGTAGACATTAAAAAAAAGTCAAGTGTATAGATTTTGTGAATGGGGTTAATTGACAGAGCAGGAAAATATCCAAATCAACAAGCATTTATTAAGCACTTAATATATATTTATTATATTATATATTAGTATATAACATTATAAATTAAAAATATTATATATTATTAATAATATAATATTAATATTGATATATTAATAATATTATAATGCTGTTAAAGTCCTGGGAAAGATAGGTGGAAAGATATTTATTCCCTGCTCTCAAGGAACTTACAAGTTAATGAGGGAAAAGAACCCACAAAAGGAAACTTTTGAAAAGGGGAGGGCAGTGCAGGCTGGGTAAAGAACCAACCAGGAGTAGCAGCTGGGTGGTGCAGTGGATAGAGCACCAGTCCTGAAGTTAGGAGGACCTGAGTTCAAATTTGACTACACATACTTAACACTTTCTTTGTGACCCTGGGCAAATCATTTAACCCCAACTGCCTCAGCAAAAAAACCCAAAACCAAACCAAAATAAAAACCACCAGGGACATGGTAGAAAAAGTCCATAATCAGAAAATGGAGCCTAGAAAGGAATGAAGACCTAGGATATGGCTGGCCTTGGCATTTTCCTTAAAATGGATGTTTCAGGAGAAACAATCAATCAGAGGAAAGGATTACAAGTGCACAAGTACTTCCATTGTGAGTAGGTCAGGAACAGAGTTCGCATTCAAGATGAGGAGAGAGCCAAATTTAGATTGCTATCATTCTTATATTTCTGAGAAATGTTCCATTTTCTTGTTTCCAAACACAATCATAAATCAATTTTGAATCAAGTCTGCATTTTACAAGTTCAAAGTGGCAAGGGGAAAAGATTTGTTAGAATTTGTAATCTAAGAGTCTTTTGGTGAGTTGTGATCATATTGTGTCATTGAGGAAAGTTGACACATGTGCCTTGAATAACCCCTGGCAAAGCCACATGATTGGTGACTTGAAAGTTGCACCATGTGGTGGCCATATATAACACACTCTCTCCCTATCCCTCAGTTCTTTCAGTCTACATAATCAGTATTGAGGTTCTGAAGCCCTCATTGACAATGACAAGAAAGTCTGCTCCTGTATGGTCAATTCTTTCAAGTCACATCCCATGAAACCTTGGACATTCTAGAATTCTTTCGAAAGAAACAATAAATTGGACTACCTGCCATCTAGGGAAGGGGGTGGGGAAGAAGGAGGGGAAAATTTGGAACAGAAGGTTTTGCAAGGGTCAATATTGAAATTTTGAAATATATATACACATGTTTTATAAATAAAAAGCTATAATAAAAAAGAAAGGAACAATAATTGACATTTATATTTTGCTTTACAAAAATGATCTCATGTCAGCCTCATAGGTGTTATTGTCATTTTAAAGATGAGGGAATTAAAGTTTAAAGTACTTAAGTGAATATAGATGGTTACAGAGCTAATAAATGTCCAAGGTGGAATTCAAATCTTGGTCTCTATTAACTTCATGTATAGTACTCTTTCCATTATATTGTTACCTTTTTAGAAGATCAATCAATCAATCAAAAGGCATTTTATTAATTCCCTAGTGTATACTGGACTCTAGGGATATAAAGGCAAGTAAAATATTTTGGAGGCAGAGATAGTACAGAAGAAAGGAAAAAAGGGAGGAAGGGGAAAAGGAAATTTGAAATGAATAGATGAAGGAAAGAAGTATAAATGATGTTTCCCACCAAGCCTATTGCTTTTTTGTGGGCCTCTGTGTATGTGCAAGAGATTCCTGATTGATTGGTTGATAAAATGCTGCCCAGCAGCAAGTTAGAAATTCAGGACATGCTGAGGGAGCTAGTTTCTTCTTCATGTTGTTAATTCCTAAAGTCTTTTTCTCCCTAAATCAGTCCCAAAGAGAATCTGCAATCTTTCTCTGTCTCTCTGTCTTTCTGTCTCTCTATCTCTCTGTCTTTGTCTCTTTTCCTCTCTCTTGTTTATCTGTTTCTATCTCTGTCTCTGTCATTCTCTCATCATGGAACCCAAAGTTTCTGGTCTAACTGGTCTTTACAAAAGCCAGGTTATTTTTTTTTTTTTTTTTTTTGCTATGTCAACTGTCATAGCTAAGGACAGATTAATTTAGGTCTACAGAGAATAATGATGAAGAGCACTTTTCACATGATGGAATACCTTGAACTTTTGTCTTGTGAAGCTCTATAATAAAGAGAATTTTGGAAAGACCTTGATAGCTATCCTTACAGCTGAATGCTGGGCTCCTTCCAGATGTGAGAAGTCCAGAGAAGCAATCAGAGATGGATGTGACCTTTCTCGCAACTGAAACATTGTAAACTGTGGTTTATTCCTTTGTTTTATTGAATAAACATTATATATATAAATATATAGTGACTCTAATGTTTACACATACAAATATAACACTAAATATTCTAAGCTTAAATAAACATCGCAGTTACTGGTTAAATGTGGGTGTATACATACACCCACATATATGTACATACAGATATGTGCCAGGTACTATATTAAAATTGTGGGAATGCAAATATAGATGGAAAGAAGACTTTTATACGTTGCCCTCAAGGAATTTCTAGTCAGGGAATGAATGGATACACGTGCCCAATGTATAGTGTATATTACGTGTATAGGTGTATAACTATATATATGTGGACATATGTGGACATGTAATAGCTATCTGTATTGTTCATCTTTAATTTTCAGAGATGATCAAATGATATCACAAGGAGATGTCTTGACTTATGTGTGAAATAGATTTAAATAAAGCAGACTAGCACAGTCATCAGGCTCATTTCTTTTTTCTGGAGTCATCAAAGATTAGTAGCAAGACAAAAATCAAGATAACTGTAGTTGAAAGAGTTTCATGATTCTACCTTTTACTTTTATTCATTTATTTTTACAGGTATCTATTCTTTTTAGTTTTACTAAGGAAAACTCCCTGGATGACTTGAAGAGACTTAGACCCCTGACTTTGGGGTCTGAGAAGAATTAAAAGAAAATGTCAGATTATAAATCAATTGATTTGGATAAGAGAGTGCAAACAAGCAAGTCAGCAAGGTACATGAAATCCACTTGCCCTTTTATTCCAGTCCTTACCTGGGGATGGAATTTGGATCATGAAAACAAAGCTGAAATTCCAGAATTTGAGAAAATGTGAAGTTGCCATTCTATGTTATACATAATATATGTCTAGGATCTGAGTGGTGGACTGAATGGACTTTTATTTTTTTTTTAAGCTTTTTATTTTTCCAAATACACTGAAAGATAGTTTTTTCTCCCTTTCTCTCCCCCCATGCTCCCTCCTCTAGAAATATGTTAGACATGTGCAATTCTTCAAAACATAGTTCCATATTCATCATAATGTGCCAGAAAAATCAGATCAAAAAGGGAAAAAAACCATAAGGAATAACAAACAAACAAATAACAACAATAAAAAGGTAGAAAAACTATGCTTGATCCACAGTCTTGGATAGTTCTCTTTATTCTTGATAGTTCTCTCTCTGGATGTGGATGGAACTTTCCATTATAAATTGATTGGAATTGCCTCAAATCACCTCATTGTTGAAATTGTTGAAAATTGTTAGAAAGAGCCAAGTCCATCACAATTGATCATCACGTAATCTTGTTACGATGATCTCTTAGTTCTGCTCACTTCACTTAGCATCAGTTCATGTAAGTCTTTCCAGGCTTTTCTGAAACCAGCCTGCTCATCATTTCTTATAGAACAATAATATTCCATTGCATTTATATACCATAACTTATTCAACCATTCCCCAATTTATGGGCCTCCACACAATTTTGGATGACTTTTAACTACTAATGTAAGAAATATTAAGGTAAGATTGAATAGTTCATATAACCCCCAAAGGAGACAGAGAATCATTCTAATTTAAAGTTAAAATGCACCATGTTCCAAACTGAAGTTCTTTCTGGTCTTTGTCATTTTGACATTCAGTTTATCTCTCCCAATTGTTTAAACAATAAGGCAAGAACCTGAGATTTCTTTGGATTATTTCCCTTTAATCCGGTAACTTCATATCATTATTCTAGTTTTGTAATTGAAGAAAATAAGGCTTTGATGACTTTTCCCTCTACAGTTTTGATCAATTTTCTGCAAAAGCCTGTAATTTTCTAGTAGATAAAGAAAACAGGTTTATTAAAGAGGAAGAAAATATTGAATTTCAGTATTTTGCATTCTGGAACTGATTTTGACCAACAAAACTTCTGAAGTTCATTTGGAGAAAAATCACTAACAATATTTCTACTTAAAAAAATGTGTATCACTTTCCAGACTTTACTTAAAAACATTCTGATTTTCTGCAGTTTGAGGTGAACATTGGCTGGAGGATTAGAAAGTATATCACACACTCAGTCAGTACACAATTCGACCAGGATATTGTGTTTAAGCCTTGTGGAAAATATAAAAGACAAATACATCTGGTTTTATTTTGTGGCAGTCTGTTGATTCTCAGAAAACCTGTGTTTTGTTATAGCTATGGATGATTTAAGCAAGGAGGAAAATACAATTTTTTCCCCCAGAAAGTATTACAAAACAACAGAATATTTGGGAGATATATGTTATAAAATTTGCTAGAAAGCAGATCCCATAGTTGTGAGCCAGGGTACTGGTGAAACTGGGGCAGCATGAATTAACTGCCCCTACATTTTTAATACTGGGAGCAAAGACAGGGTGGTATAGGCCTGGGCTGAATTGGGTTAACTTTATTTCCAAGTGGACTGATCTGGGTTCCACAGAAGAGTAGAAAGGTAGTTGTCAGAAATTTGGAGAGTTCCTGAGGTCCCCATGAAACTCCATGCACACTGTATTTAAAGGCTTTTTGTTTTCTTGTACTTTTTATCCATTTATATCTTCCAGAGAAGCTTTCTAACCATCTAGGGAACTTCTTTTACCCGAGGGTATGGGAATATTTATGATAAAAGGACTTTGTTTGAACTCTCTAAATGGGGTGATCCATTGTTCCAGGCATCCTTTACCTTCTAGGGGCACCAAATCTCAAACAATGCTCTCAGTTCTGAGCTTTACAGTCTCTTTAGACAACCTTCACCTAAAATTCCCCTAGTTCTCAACTGAAGTATTTGGTTTATTACTTTCTTTCATCTGATGGTGGTTTCTCCACCTCCCAAGTTAGAAACCCTGACATTATTTAAAAACCTTTCATCCTATCTTTCATAGCCATTCACTCACCAAGTTCTGGTGATCTGGCTTCTGCAACCATTTGTTGCTTCTTTTTTTGTAACTGCCTTGTAACTGCCATGTCATTTCCACTTACCTGGACGATTATTTCAGTTTCTTGATTGAACATTCAT
Organism: Sarcophilus harrisii; assembly: GCF_902635505.1. Classification (NCBI taxonomy): domain Eukaryota; kingdom Metazoa; phylum Chordata; class Mammalia; order Dasyuromorphia; family Dasyuridae; genus Sarcophilus; species Sarcophilus harrisii. The sequence continues at coordinate 427,232,653 of NC_045429.1, forward strand.
AACAAGTCTTTTTACGACTACTCTTTTCAAAATATCTTTTCTGCAGTATTGATCTTTCATTTGCACCTACCTAACCATACCATTCTTCTGTTTGAAATTCTTTAGTGATTTCTTATTGCATGATGCAGTGGAAAGAGAGATGGGTTTGGAGTCAGGGAAAACATGGATTCAAATCTGAACTTAGGTACTTACTAGTTTATGACCCATGGCAAATCAGTTTCTCTCTGTACCTTATTTCTTCTATTGTTTTATGAAGAGCTTGGACTAGATTGCTTTTAAATCCCCTCAAGATATAAATGTACAAAATATAAATAAAATATTTATAGATATTAAAACACTTGTTCATAAATCAAAGTATTAGATTTGCTTTTTAAATCAGAGTATTTTGAAAATAATTTTTATTTTTATAATTTTATTATTGCATAAAATAAATATAAATTCTATGATGTTTAAACTCTTTTGCTTGCATTTAAGTACCTTCTTTTTAGTACAACTTCACTTTTTCAGTCTTATCTCTAATCCTTATCATGAATTCTACACTACAGCCAAATTGAATTTTTAGCATGCTGGACCTCCTGTATTTCATCGGAATCTTTGTTCACACTGTTCCCAATAGCTGGGATGTAAGCCCCTCTACCCGCTATCCACTCAACAAATTCTCGGCTTACAAACTACAAGGACAACAACAAAAACTGCCCTTAAGTAAGTGGCATTAAGTGAGGGACCACCTTTCCCCAGGAATTTCAAATAGCTCTTTGTTTTGCATATTTGGATAAGAGATCTAGTACAATTGTGTATTGTTGTGAGCTCCAGTAACCTTGCCCTATTCTATTGTAAAGGGATTGCATTTTATCTAAACTTTCTCTCCCAGAATAGTAGTCTTAATGCATTATGTGCTTAAACAAAGCTTAATAGTTCATATAACCCCCAAAGGAGAATTACTTTCAATTCAGAGAATTGAAACTGACATTTAAGTATTTTACATGTATTCATTGCATCTTCAGTTGTAAATGATTGTATAGAATGGTCAGATATGATCTCAGTATGGTTGATTCCAGTCTTTGAAAGTTAACCCCCGGTCTAGGACACAATATTGTCCTGGATTGCTTAACTTAGTTTTCCTAATTCCAAGACGTTTATACTTTTGCATATACATATGCAAGATCAACAAATACAAAAAAGATGGCTTTTGATTTTCCTAAGAATTTTCCACCTACCCACAGCTTGGAAATTCCTCCATCTTTGCTATCTCTAAAAAAATGCCTATTGGCTTCGAAACAACATTATAAGACTGGTCTGAGTCAAGATTCTAAAGTCCAGTAACATATCTACATCCTTTTTGACTCAGTTTGTATTGGAGATGACTAAGAAGCTTTTATAACTGCCTTTCTTAGATCACTTCTATGGACTAGAAGCAGAGCCTGAATAGGAGTCAAGAGACCTGGATTTTTGTTGTAATTCTTTTACTATAAATGTGACTTTGGGCAAGTCACTAAACCGCTATTTCTTTTTTAAAATGAGGGAGCAGAATTAGTTGTTTTTTAAGGTCACTTCCATCTCTGTTTTAGTGATAGATTCTAGGATTCTGATGCACCTACATTATTTTTATATCAATTTGATCCTGTGATCTTCTATAGTATCAAATTATTGTCCTTCTCATTTTCCATTCCCTGTTCAAGTTCTTGAAAACATGACCTATGTAAATACATCCTAAAGAGTTACCTGAAGCAAATGGACATTAATGAACTTGTCCAGTGTCACACAGCTAATAACTGTTAGAAGTAGGATTCTAGCTCAGATCTTTTTGATTCTAAGCATAGTCCTCTAACCACTATTTCATGGTCCTACAACAGTCCTCTTCTCCACAGGAGCTAGGTGGCCCAATGAATAGTGTTGGTCCTGGAATCAGGAAGACTCATCTTCCTGAGTTCAAATCTGGCCTCAGACACTTACTACTTGTGTGACCCTGGGCAAGTTACTTCACCCTATTTGCCTCAATCTCCTCATTTGTGAAATGAGTTGGAGAAGGAAAAGGAAAATCACTGCAGTATCGTTGCCAAGAAAACCCCAAAATAGGATAAGAAAGAATTAGATATGACTGAAAAAAAAAATGACTTGACAACAGCATTTTTATCAAGTCTCCCCAGCTCAGAATTCTTTGATGACTCTCTATTGCTGATAGGAATAAAGTTATTACAGTTCCTGAAGTTCAAATTCCTTGACACTCAAGATCTGGTCCAGCCACACCCCAGTCATCCAACCTTATCTTTGATTACGCCCTATCATGAAACCCTTACTTCCAGCCATGCCAAATTCATTACCTCCTGCCCAAACCATGTTTATTTCTACCTGTTTGACTCTACTCGTGCTGATATATATATATATTTTTAATCAGAATGTCTTCACCACTAAACTAAATACTATTCAGTCTTCAGGACCCAACTCAGGTCCCACTTTCTGCATGAGATCCATTGAAATGATAATTGTACAATGCATTGTAACCCCTGAGTATATATCTGGTTTTCACATCTATTTATACATAGTCTTATGTTGTGATTTTTGCCTTTTTCTTCAATAATACTGTTTAGTTATTTGAGGAACGAAATGGCAAAGTTTGGTGGAAAGAGCATTGTATTTAGAGTCTAGGGGACCTTGGTTCAGATCTCACCTCTCACTTACCATCTATATGACCAGAGAGAAATCATTCATCTTCCATGAATCTCAAATTTCTTTTCTGTAAAATGAAAGTATTGGAAGAGATTATCTCTATGGTCCCTTCCAATTCTAAATCTATGATATCAGAAGACTTTTGTACTCTTCACATAAGTATGGGAGTATGTATGTGAATATTAAATAAATACTTTGAATCAGATTCTCCAAATCTTTAAAAACAATAACTGTCATTCTTTGGTCTAAGAGAGATGATGAAATGATAATCTTTTTCTTAATAATCTGCTGGGCCTTATTAATAAAATGATTAAATTACCCAGAAATTATGTCTCTCAAACTTTGCAATTGTCATAATAGAGGACAGTCTGTAAAAATTGTGTCAAACAATTTTAATAGACTTGTGATGGAAGGAGCCATGGAAACTATATATCCAAGCAAAGTTTTTTTTTTTTTTTTTTTTTTTTTTTTTTTTAACATTTTTTGGCTGTTATTGTTGTTTGCTTGCTTTTTTCTTACTCGTATTTTTCTTTCCCTTTTGATTTGATTTTTCTTGTGCAGCATGACAAATGTGGAATTATGTTCAGAAGAATTACATATGTTTAATCTATATTGAATTACTTGGGGCAGGAAGGGAAGGAAGAAGAAAAATTTGGAATACAAGGTTTTGCAAAGGAGAATGTTGAAAACTATCTTTGCATCTATTCAAAAACAACAACAAAATAACAACAAACGACTGTGCCCAAAGCTGGATCCTGAATTTCTATTGTTTACCTGTTATGACCTACCTTGGAAATAGCCTGCTACAATAGCCTTACTTCTTTAGGAATTTCAAGGGTTACACATGAAACTATTGAGGCTCAGTGAATTTAAATGAATTGTCCAAGACCACACAAATAACTAGTAAATATTAGAGTTAAGATTTGAATACAGATCTTCTGGGATAGGACATTTTAAAAAGTCAATATTCTGACATTATTTGATTCTGTATCCAACCTGAATACTACCTTATACTTCACTGTTGACAATACTGTCCTAGGGAAAGTATATGAAATAATTCTTTTCCTTCAGGTGCTTCTCCTGATAAAATATCTAAAAATAGACAGAATCTCAGTCATTGCCCAGTTCAACCTCTTCTTTTCACAGATGAAGAAACAGATTTATGGAGGTAAAGCAACTTTTGCAAGATCAAATGCCACTGGCCAGTTCAGCCTCCTGCATTTCATAGATGAAGAGATTTTTCACCAGAGGTGAAGCTACTTTTGCAAGATCATATGTCAGAAGTCAAATTTGACTCTAGGTCCTCTACTTCCAAGATCTGTATATTTTCCACAGTGTCACAATATGGAGGACACATATAAAATGGTACCACTTTCTTTTGCTTTTTCACTCATCACTTTCTGAAAACATGTAGCATTTCTCTCTATGCATATTTCAGTTTAATTGAATCGCTTATTGGTGAGTTAAGCATTTTTAATAATGAACTAGTGTCCATGTTAAAGACTTTCAGTTAATTTGTACTGAAATGGTTTAGAGCCAGTAATTAGCACAAACAGACTTTGGATTCATCCCAGTTTGTTCCCTTGCATACTTGGGACCCTTAGTGAGACATGCAATTTTGGCAGATTTTCAGAATTAGTCATTTCCTTATAGAACTATTAGAACATAGAATGTTATTGCTGGGAGAGATGTCAGAACAGAATGCTCAAGAAGAGCTTTACACATTATCTAATCCTACTCCCTCATCTGACCTGAATGTTCCTCATGTATAAAAATTCCTCAATTTGCATCCTGCCCTTTCATCTTTGTTGACTATAAGTATTTACTTATATCTCGGCTCCTTCTGAAACTTTATGAAGATTTTTAAAAAGAAGAAATAATAACTGACTTAATTTTTGGAATAGACCTCTATTTTCTTTCTTTCTTTCTTTTTTTTAAATAATAGCTTTTTATTTACAAGTTATATTCATGGGTAATTTTACAGCATTGACAATTGCCAAACCTTTTGTTCCAATTTTTACCCTCCTCTCCACCCCCTCCCCCAGATGGCAGATTGACCAATACATGTTGAATATATTAAAGTATAAATTAAATACAATATAAGTATACATTAGACCTCTATTTTCACTACTATAGGGGATTCTCAATAATTAAACTCCCTTTATAATGAATGAATTTTAAAATAATTTAATACATGTCATAAACAAATACTAGTCTAAGTGCTAGGGATACAAACAGAAAATTGGAGACAGAGCCTACTCACAATGGGTTCACCTTCCAATGTTGTCAGTTGTACAAACCAGAGGTTTTAGCTTCAAGTCAGATGGAAAGGCCTATGATCCTTAGGGTGCAGCAGCAGAGTAGATGGTAAGGCCTCTTCTTTAATGTCATTTGCACTGATAAAACCACTTTGACAGTGGTTGAGCCATTTGACAGGGGAGCACTAAGAGTGACTTAGGTGACTTGCTCAGGTTTACATATCAGAGGCAAGGACTGGAACTCAGTTGTAATCTTCCTTATTTCAAGTATATCTATCCATTGTGTCAGCCTGTCTCTCTGACATTTAAATAACACTTCAAAGGTATGTGGAACACTTTATATGCATGGATTATTTCATTTAAGTCTCAGAAGAGCCCCGTGAGGTAAATATTATCATTTCTGTTGTATATATTTAGAAATTGAGAGGTTAAATGACATTTGGCCATATTCATACAGCTAGCTATCTAGCTTTTCCTACCTCTAACTCTAGCTTCCTCTCTGGTAAGCCACACTGCTTCTCCAAAAGTCCTGTACTGTGACATTTAGAAATTCCTTTGGCCCAAAGGCTAAGAAATTCAGCTCAGAGTACTGACTCATATTCACCAGGCTCTGAATCCTAGCATAATTGATATGACTGAGGACAGCAGAACCCTCCTTGCTGAGGTCAATGTCAAATCTTTCCTCTTCTCCTCAAAAAACAAACACATAAACACTTCTCTCTCATTTGCTACCAACTGCCAGCAGATGCTTGCCAGCTTCGTGATAAACAAACCCAGGAGAGGTTAAAAAGAACAACCTGCATGCTTATGCACCATATGAGCAACAACTAGACTCACAGATCGATTTTTGGATTAGGACCAGACTTCCATTTGGAACCCAACAATCCGTTGCTGTGCAGTATTTGTGGGTCAGAGAGATGAGATTCAGGGAAATCTTGTGAGAAAAGCGAAGAGCCAGCATTTTGGGGAGGAGTCTTTTCCTTCTTGACATTGCTCTCTATTATTCTGGCTGGAACTGAATTCATGGAAACTCTCCAACCTTTTCCAGACCCATCTGGGGAGAGGCTGTGATTGCCTCAGACCACCACTGACACCCTGAGGAATGTAGTTTTTCTTCCCCGAGCCTCTCCCTGCCCCCTCTTTTTGGGGCCTCTTTGAAAGATGAGTATGAATCCCCACCCTGTTCTCTCTTTTGTAGCTGGAATGTGAGTGGAATATGAGCATTACAGGAAAGAATGTGGGGAGAACGTGGTCTCTGCTGACTTCCTATGTGGAAAAATGCCAAATATCCGGCACTCTCCCATTAAATATGGGAGTGGTCTCTAGTCCTTAAACTCTCTCCAAAACAGAAATAATTTAACAGACCTTGACCAGAACTTTCAGTCACAGAACACGTTTTCCCAGGAATCACAAAGCCCATTTATCTGTCCCTACCTAATCTGTGTGTACTCCTATGCTTGCTCACCCTGTCCTGGCTAGAATGGTCTGCCCACTAGCTTTGAATACCTGATAAATAGAATATGACCAAGGTTTTACTCAGTTGTTGACTCCTAGAATCCCATCTGGGTCTCAGCTAATGGATTCTTGGGCCTGAAGACCAGAGTTCAAATCTAGTCTTAGATATTTACGAGTCTGAGACAGTCTTTTATCCTCCATCTGCCTCAGTTTTCTCAACTTGAAAGTGAAGATAATAATAACATCTACTTCCAGGTTGTGAGGATCAAAAGAGATAATATTTGTAAAGTTCTTAGCACACGGTCTGGTATAGAGTGGGTGGTACATAAATACTTGTTTTCTTCCTATATTCCCATCTCTGTTTTCTCTTCTCCTGCCAGTTCTTTCTCTCTTGATCTTGCCTACTTTCTCAGGCCCATTTCAGATCCTATCTCTTCCATGAGAGCCTTCAATGATCTTTCCTTCCATTGAATGTATCTGCTAGTTAATAAATATTTAAGTGCCTACTACGTCAGGCATTCTGATAAGTGCAAGAGATACAAAGAAAGGCAAAAATCTATCCCTGCAAGAGCTCACTATCTGATGTCTATACCATTCTTTGAGAATATGATTCTTTATATGAATCACCAGCAACTAGCATGATGTGTGCCACATAGCAGATGCTTAATAAATGCTCATTGGTGGAATGATTGGGCAGCTTGGAGTCAGGAAGGTTTGAGTTCAAGCCCAGTCTCAGATCCTTAAGAGCTGTGTGATCCTGGCCAAGTCACTTAATCCTGTTTGCCTCAGTTCCTCATCTGTAAAATAGATTGGAGAAGGAAATGACAAACAACTTTAGTATCTTTGCCAAGAAAAACCCCAGATCATGGAGTCAGATGTGACTAAAATCATTCAACAACAATATGCCATTACATCTCCTATAATGTTTCCTGTATTGCTATTCAATTCCCAACTAAGTTTCAAGAGATCTTATCCTTCTGCACACCCCCATTATATCTTACTGAATATTGTCATTCATTGAATAAGTATTTGCATATTTATAACCATCTCTTTGAATTTATGGGATGAAGAAGGTTTTATTTTAATTTAAGTATTTTGTTTTTCCAAAAACATGCAGAGATAGTTTTCAACATTCACCTTTGCAAAATCTTGTGTTCCAAATTTTTCTCTCTCACCTCCTCCCCTAGATAGCAAGCAATCCAATATAGGTTAAACATGTGTGATTCTTCTAAACATTTTCCCATGTTAGTCATGCTGCACAAGAAAAATCAGAACAAAAGAGAAAAAACCATGAAAAAGAAAAAAAAAAAAACACAAGCAAACAAAAAACAACAAAAAGGTGAAAATACTATGTTTTTATTCCTATTCGATCTCCATAGTTCTCTCTCTAGATGAGATTGGCATTTTCCATCCTAAGTCTATTGGAATTGTCTTGAATCACCTCATTGTTGAAAAGAGCCAAGTCCATCTCAGTTGAACATCACATAATCTTGTTGCTATGTACAATGATCTCCTGGTTCTGCTCACTTCACTCGGCATCAATTCATATAAGTCTTTCCAGGCTTTTCTGAAATCAACCTGCTTATCATTTCTTATAGAACAATAATATTCCATTACATAGATATATCATAATTTATTCAGCCATTCCCTAACTGATTCACTCCATTTCAGTTCCTTGTCACTACAAAAAAGGCTGCTACAAAGGAAGGTTTTTGTGATAACCACTTTGTAGTCAGTTCCACTGGGATAGATGGTTAATGAGTAGCCCACAATCACACAATGAATTGGGTGGGTGGATAGCCCTGAGATTAGATTGATTATCTTTATCTCATTTTATCAGGGAATAAGGATTTAGAAATAGAGAGGAGAGTAAGATGTTTTTCTCTGTTAGTCCCGGAGGCCACTTTAGATTGTTTCTTTACACATGTTCTCTTTTCCTGTCATATTTGGGTGTGGAGAGAAGTGAGAGCTTCCCCTATAACCCAAATATGCAGCAATATTGATGGAAATTTCCAGTGGCTTCGCCATAGTGGCTGGTGGCCATCTCTAAGCAGACAGCACTGTCCCTCTAAATATGTAGCAATAGCTTTTGCCAAAGCTTTGCCAAAATCTTGAGTGTCCTTTTGGAATCTCTGGGATGTGACCTCAGAAGACCTCATTTATGGCTCATCAGGACATGTAGCTCTATGTGTGAATTTATGGGATTTAAAAAATATATAATAAAAAGTTTATTTTCCTTATGATAGCTCCATAATGAGCACTTTACTCAAAAAAGACCTGAATTATCAAATCAAATCTCAGTTGGAAGAAACTTTGGAAGGCACAGAGTTGAACCAGTACCAGAACAAGAATCCCTCTTATAATTCATGTGACAAATAATCACTCAGCCTTTATTTAAAGACCTCCGGGTAGAGGGGATACTGAAACCCAAAAAGAGTGCCTAAGGCAGAATTTGAACTACCTAGCTAGATATTGCAATGGATAAGAGTATTTTCCCTGGATTTAGGAAGGCCTCAATATCCTTAAATGGAAAATGGAGATAACATGGCACAGTGTTGTGAAAACCAAATAAGATATTTGTAAAGTGCTTAGTACAGTGCTTGGCATACAGTTGGAACTATATAAATGCTTATTCTCTCTCTCATCCTCTAACCCCTTAATCTAACAGCCTCTTAAAAAAATAAAATGGGGTGAGTCCAGCTGAAGTTATGCTGACTCTTTGTAATCACTTCTATTTTTTTTCCTGGTTAGATTGTAAGCTTGTTCAAAGCAGGGCTTATCTTTTGCCTCTTTTTGTATCCCTGGGGGTTAGCAAAATATTAGGTGCTTAATAAATGTTTATTGGATTGATAGAATGACATTTGTTAGTCATCTCTTCAGTAAGATCTAGAATTCTATAGGGAATTGATATCAATCTCACTGACCTATAGTTTAAAGCTTCTATTGTTTCTTTTTTTCAACGTTGAAAATTAGTTTATTTGCCCTTCTCCAATTCTGAAGCATCTCCCACCATTATTTTTCAATTGCTAGTTCATTCAATAACCTGGGATGTAGTTTCTCCCAGCCTAGAGTTGTGAATTCATCAAGATAGTGAATCATCACCAACTCTTATTACCACTTTACTGTCTTAGGCACCATCTTTGTTTCTGTCCATTTTAGCCAGAAGATCCATTCTCTTTGGCATAAATAAAACAAAGGAAAAGTGAGAAGTCAAAAAATTCTGTTCTCCCTTCATTGTGTGTTATTTGTATGGTCCTTCAGCTGGAGAAGAGGTTTTATCTTTTTTTTAGGCTTCCTCTCTTTCCTGACATAACCAAGAAATCCCTGTAGCTTTGTCAAGGTTTGCTTTTCCAAATAGGACACAGACCATTTTTGCATCTTTTAAACAATTAATCTCCCCTGGAGTAATTCCTCTTTGCAGAATTATGACATTTCTTACAAAATTGGGGAGCTATTTAAGGTTATCAATGCTCCCACTATTAGAGATGAGGAGAGTTGTACAGTTTAATAGAAAGAGTGCCCAAAATGGAACGGTCAGATATGTATTTAAATCCTGACTCTGCCGGTTTCTCCCCTGTGCAACCTTGGACAAGTCAAGAGCCATTTATGAAGTGTTTTAAGGTATATCAGGCACTGTACTAAGTGTTAGAGATATAAATACAAGCAAAAAAAAAATTGTAATTCCTGCCCTTGAAGATCTTATATTCTAAAGGGTCTAGATAACAACCACAAAAAAGAAAGCAGAAAGGAAGCATAGTGGCAAGGTCTAAGGATGGCAGGCTGGTCTGGGTCCTTCCTCAAAATGGAGGTTCCAGGAAGAATTTACCAATGGGAGAAAAGGGCTATAGGCAAAGGCAGAATATTCAACCAAGACATGGTGATGAAATCTAGACCATGACTTGACTTTCTGCCTTCATATAAAATGGTTAGTGATGTAAAAGTTTGAATTGGATTGGGGCCAGGAGAACTCTTCATATCTTTTTGTGTCCTGACTGTGCCTATTTCTTACCACTTGATTAGCAATGATTGCCCCATCCAACATGGAACCACAGTTGACCTGGAAGAAATGCATTGAAGACGCAACAAGATCTGAATTATTTTAATAAATAAATCAATGGAAAAGAGAAGATATAACTTATGTGGCAGGTGGAAGATTGGAGTGGGACTTTTGGTTATTAGTAGTCATCCTGGGTGGCTATCCAAGGGGTGGTACTCTAGCTCTCCCCCTCCTCTTTTCCTAAGAGCTTATAGTGTCTGTCTTACAGAAAAAATAAAACAAAAATTAGCATGAAATTGAAAAAAGTCACATGGAACCTGTTGTTGAATTCTTTTTTCTGCTTGAATTTACCAGCTAAGAAAAATGATTCTCCTTTCCTTTTATAAAATTTGTGTTGGGTTGAGTCCAGTTGTTTCTCTTGTGCCTGGAATAATGCCTTGCACATAGTAGGCACTCAATGTTAATGGACATTTTGCTGAGGGATTCTATTCTCTTTAATGACCAGTTCCTTGCCTAGCACTTAAATGTATTGGTCCCTTGTTCTAGGAATCTTGATTTTGTGATTTTTTAACAATATCATTTATTTTGTAAATCTGTAGGGTAGAAGAAAGGGAACTGATTCAATTTCTGCTGCTGTCATTTGGTAGGCAACCATTTGGTTGTGGTTGTTGTTCAGTCTTCAATTGTGTCCCTACTCTTCATGGTTTTTCTTGGTAGAGATGCTGGAATAGTTTGTCATTTCCTTTCAGCTCATTTTACAGATGAGGAAACTGAGATAAGTAGGGTATTATAGCTAGTGTTTGGGGTCATGAAGATGAGTCTTCTGATTCCAAACTCATTGCTCTATCCCTGTGCCACCTAGCTGCCTTACGTAATCATAGAGAAGTTATTTAATCTCTTGGAGTCTCAGCTTCCTTTTCTGTAAAATGGGCATGTTTCAAATGGTTGTTTAAAATCTAAATAGATAGCATAGAGGCAGCTAGGTAGACATAATGAATGTAATGTGGGACTTATAGTCAGGAAAACCTGTGTTTATATCCTGCCCTATTCTTACCTGCTATATGAAATTGGTTAAGGCAATTAATATTCACTCAACCTCAGTTTCTCAAACTATATGATGGGGATCATACTAGAATCTATCTCAGAGGTTATGAAGATCAAATGAATGCTTCATAAACCTAAAGTGTTATGTAAATGTTCGTTATTACATGTATAAATTTTGAGGCACTGTGTATATTTTCAAAGCAAACAATATCAGTTATCAGGCACACTTGCAAAAGGCAGGATTGAAAGGCAAGTTTTTGAGGTTTTTCCCTCCATCTAACCAAGGAAGGCTACATTCATGAGCCTAACATTTGGGACCCACTTGTGTAGGATGTTCCCTATTCTCCCCATTGGTGTGAACATAGCTGCAGGCTCTATTCTGTTGCTGAGCAATCAGGCAGAACTTGGAAAAATGACTCGTTCTCTTTCAGTAGACTATGGTGATAGAGCATCACTACAGTCAGCTGACCAGGGATGGATGGGAAGTGTGCCAAGGGCAAGATGCCACTTTGAACTCTGTGTGATAAGTAAGGCAGCAAAACAACATTTCTGAAGAAAGCCAACCCAAATTAGACATTAAAAAAAGGATGCTCTTTTTATTGTGGGGTAGAGGATGCATATAATACAAAAAAAAATCAAAAGCTTATCTGACACATATTTGTTTTTCCTTTCCCTAGCTGTCGAATTGTAAGCTTGGAGTTCATTTGTACATTTTAAGGGTCTGGGTCTGCTCATGCAACTTCCTTATCCTAGGGGTAGCTATATGGGAATATCTCAAAAGTGACCATTCAAGATACTGCAAAGGATCAAGTTTGGGAGGAATTCCTTAGCTTGGGTTCATTTTTTCCCCTTCTGCTTCATATGTACAACAAAATAGTCATTGCATGCGATGGTCAGCCCGGCAATTAATGAAAAGAAGCTCTGAAATCCCACTTTTCCATCTCGGCACTGGTCCAGATCTTTCATAATCTTGTCTACAGCTAAGGGGTCTTTCTGGTTCTGAAAAAAAAATCACAAGAAGCAAAAGCATATGAATTAGTTATTGGGCTGAGAGACTTGGGCAGTAGATCTGTATAGCTAGCCATTAAAGAGAAAGCAACTAAATTTTTGGATTCTGATTTTTCAGAGAATCTATAACAATTGACTAGTTACAGAGGGAAATATTAGAAAAGGTGGAGTGGAAAGAGGGTTAAAAAAACAACTTTATAAAGCCAGAAGAATTGTAATCAATGCAATGGTCATCCATGATGTCAGAGGATTCCTGATAAAACATGCTACTCATTATAGGGAGATTTTAGATTTAGAGCACGGAATGAGACATTTATTTTCATATATAGCCCCAGGATGAATTTGTTTTGTATAGCTGCATATTTTTAATCAATTCTTTTAAAATTAAATTTATTTATTATTTTATTTAAATAAATTGTAAACACAACATTTAACATTGTTTTAAAAATCTTGGGTTTCAAATCCTCTTCCTTCCTTCCCCTTCCTCACGCCGTTGAGAAGGCAAACAATTTGATACATATTATATGTGTATACACACACACACACATTACAATAAATTAAATTTTCTCTTCTCCCTTTAACAGACTATGGCTATAATATTATTTTTGAAAATAACATTTATTTATATCGTTTTTTATATTAAAAAAGAGAAAAGAGTGTTCTATTTGAACGTGGGGAAAATTCTTAATTCTCTTATTTCCTATCTGTGTAATTGCAGGCAAATTGCTTCATCTTCTTGGACCTCAATTTCATCTCTGTAAAAGGTGAGGGCAGGACTGGATGACCTCTGGCAGAAGTTAGAAAGGAGGCTCTATGCTTTTCCTGATTTTGTAATGATTTGTTTTACTTTTTTTCTTGTAGCTTGCTCTCAGTTAAATGTGTTAAATGTAGGCATTCTCACAGAGCTGTCTGTCTCCATCATACTGAGAAGTTAATTACTTTTGGGGAGAGGTTTTTGCAAGTTCTGGCTCAACTTTCTTACTCTGGGCAAAGACTGGTGGGTGAGATTTAGATGATGTAAGAAACCAACTTGAAAAAACAAAAGAGCATGCACTGTAATAAGGAAGGGGAAGGTGTAGAATTGGAAGCATGACTTCACACCATCAATAAACCACTCACATATTCCCTTATGAAACCCTGTCTTCTTTCTGGGTCTATCAGCCGTTAGTAGTAAATATCTGTGCCTCAGATCTTTTTGTCTTGTGCAACTTCCATGTTAGAAGCCAATCTACTTTTCAGGATCTAGGATATAGGGAAGCCAGAGGGTCATTGACTAGCTGTCTGTCATGGGCTGGCTTATGAAGAGTCAGGAAGGGCTGATTGGCTTGAGGAAAAGAGCAAATTAATATTACAATATCCAGAAGGAGATGAAATACCCTGGAGAAAACTCCTGCCTTTCTCTTTCATCTCTTCCTAGACTGTACACAAAGGACAAACAGATCTAGCCCATCTCTGGGAATCTAAGTCTAGACTTGAACCTGCCTGGAAGAAATTTACTTTGCTTTTTAGAATTGGGATAAAGATAGTTCCAATTTATAATGCACTCTAGGATTTACAAATCACTACCTCGACATTATTTTATTTGATCCTCATGACTATCCTGTGAGATCATTGTTATGATTGTCCCCATTTTACAGATCTTGAAACTGAGGCTCAGAGAGATTAAATAATTTGCTTAGTATCACTCAGCTGAAAAGTGGCTGAGGGAGGAGTTGAAGTTCTTCTGAGGCTCCTCCAAGTCTAGCATCTACCTACAATGACAGATTGGAAGAAAATTTGGTCATCTCTGTCCAGAGACCAATTCAAGCTTGTAAGCAACTTGAAGACAAAGACAATTTCAGTTTTAAATTCTGTGTTATTTCCAGTGCCTTAGAGGCAGCCCTGCTTGTATTGTTGCTTGCATTATTGAATGTTATTGATTGTATGATTATTATGACAGGAATCTCCAAGTGGATGAAAATGAGCAGTGGAATGATGAAAACAAATCAATCCACTACTAAAGATTTATTTAGCACCTGCTATGTATCCAGCGCTGTGCCCGACTCCAGAAGGGACTTGTGACTTCATTGATACCGGAAACTATTAAATAAGGAAATTCTTCTGCCTGTGCCAGTTTGCACTTTACAAATTACCTTCTTAAAAAGACACTTGGAACACTGAATGATCAAGTCAAAAAGTCCAGAGTCATACAGCTAGTATGTCTCTCATAGAGCTCAAACCTGGGATTTCCTGGTCCTAAGACCATTCAGTGCTCTAGGCGTTTTTTTTTAAGATGAGTGGATTGTTTGTTTTCATTATTCCATTGCTCATTTTCATCCACTTGGGGATACAATAAAATTGGTAATTTAGTCATCTCTGAGATCAGTCAGAATATTGTTATAAACAAAATGCCAGTCATAATGCGCTATGATGTTACTCTGTGCCTATAAAAGAGGAGTCATCTGCTTTACTAATGCACCATTTCCTAGGGACAAATGGTAAGAGGCAGCCAGGAGCCTTTTAACTCTTTATCTTTTCATCTTTTAGAAGCTATTAAATTATTCAACATCAAGCACAGTAATTATCTTTTCCAGTGATCATGTGTGTTCTCAAGAAGGAAAGGCCCACTTTAGGGTTTAATGCTTCACTGTGCCCATTTCTATCTGCTGATGGGTCATTTCCTGAAATAGGTTGATCCAATCAATATCTGAAGGATGGATGCTTCCACCCAAATAGACTCCCCAGATTAGGTCTGACTGTGTAAAGAGAAACAATGTAGTGGAAATGTCCATGGAAAATGGAAGACTCTTTTAGCTGAAAATGCAATGAGAATGGAGAGTCATAATTTAGGATAATGGAGTTTTAGAGCTGGAAGGGACCTCCTGTCCATGACATTTCCACATCCTAACCATATGAAGTTTGGTTTTCAGTAAGGACATGTTCAGCATCATTACAAAGTAGATCTGGGGAAAGAAGAATGATCTTATCTCCTTAGAGGAATTTAAAGGGGACAATTTAAACTATTGTATATGGCTAGGATATGGGGACCACAACACTAATTTTGAGAAATTGGATGAATCGATTCACTCATTTAATATCTTCTCTCAATATACTATCCCTCTGGTGACTCTATTTCTCTGAATACTATTTGTTTTGACTCTTCTTATAGAATTAACTGAAATGTATATTGTGTTATGGTTATTAGTGGAAAGAATGTTAGATATGGTATTAGAAAAGATTTGGGTTCTAATCCTGTCTCAAGCATTTGCTAGTTGTGTGATCTTGGGCAAAATCACTTATCCACTCTGAGTCTCGGATTTTTTTTAATCTGTAAAATAGGTATCGTAATAATTTTACCTACCTCATAAGCTACTTGTGAGAATCAAGCAGGTCACATATGTAAAGCATCTTGTAAACCTCAAAATATTATATAAACTTAGCGATTATAGTTATTATCAGAGTATAAGCCCTTTGAAGATGAGAATCCTGTCTTTACCTTAGCACAGGCTTCCCTCCACACCCCTCTGTATACAACAGGAACTCATTAAAGTAATTGTTGAATGAATGGAAATGCCTGTTTCATAGTCACTACTAGAAGGAAGTGATGGAATAGGAAAAGAAGAAAATGAGAGTCTAGAAGCCAAGCTATTCCCTTCTATCCTTTAAAAGGTTTGATATTTACTTCCAAAAATCCAGGGAATTCTTTTTCCATGAGAACTCTCAGATCTTCTTTTGTTAGGTAGCCTTTGTCTCCAGCAAACTTATGAAATGTAAACATCATGGTTTCCATGGCATGTTCCATTTGAGATGGCATCTTGGCGGTGTCCTCTGAAACCTGTTCAAAGATGCCCCAAACACATAGAGTTCATTTGCAAGTTTAAGCCCAGCAGATGTGAGACTATAACCTAGATATTGTCTTTCTCGGGACAGATGTTTCAATGACATCAACTTATGACTCTAACCAGGCCAAACATAAGCATTGTGTTTTTACAGCTTTGAATGGGTTGCTACTATTTCCCCTCCCATCCTAGAGCTAATTCAGTGGGACTCAACTATAATTATTGGGAAAAGCAGGATCAGTGTTCTCCCTGGTGTTCTTGTATGTTCTTCTATTTCCATCCTCCCATGCCCTACTCTTAGATTTTTACTTGACAAGGCAATTTATTGAAAGGAAAGATATTTTACCATTTTCTTGGGTGTCAGTTAATCAAGCTTTTATCTGTGTCCAAATATCCAAAAGCCACATAGCCATGCTCAGTCAATAGATAGAAAATATCAACAGACATGAAACAGATGTGAACATCAACTCTTTAAGTTTGTCTTTGTAATCTAGTTATATCTAACTGCAGAGGGGAAAATACTTGCCTATAAATGACTATAGTTTGTTGAAATCCTTAGGCACTTATTTATATGGTAGCTGTAACTTGCTACTGCAGTAAATTTCTATATTCTATAATGAAATAACATGCTTTAACCAATAAAAGATAGCTGCAGCTGTGTTGCTTAGGTTCTGTGGAGGTTTATGGGTAGCCATGTACTTTAATATATTGTGGAATGAGACCAGTTTTTACCCCGGTTTTTTTTAATTAATTTTTTTCAATTAACAAAAATTTATCTTTCCTCCCTCTCTCCTCATCCCCTCTGGAAAAAAAAATACAAAACTCTTATGTGCTCAAGCAAAACAAATTCCTGCATTGGTCATATCCAAAAAGTTTATGCTTCAGTTTGTACCCTAGATCAATCACTCTGTTGGGAGAAAGGTAGTAAGCTTCATCATTGGTCATCTGGAATTGTGCTTGATTGTTGCTGATCAGAATTCCTAAAGGAGAAACCAATTTTGGGTAGCGCTAGAAAAATAACTTCTCGGATATTTTGGTCTGTGCACATTTTATATACTAGGTATGAGTAGGATAATATTAAACATATCAACATATGTTAATATTAAACATTATAATTAGGAACCATAAAGATTTGGAATAAAGAGTACCATCAAAGAAAGGGATGGTGAAAAGAGATGAATTGACCATATGCTGAGAGTGGGGGTTGGAAGGCCTATATGTTCCAATGGAATCCTAGTGATACCAGGAGATGAAAGGCTCCCGATTTTTTTTTTTGGGGGGGGGGTGAATCCTCTATGGTGAACTTGGGTAGGGGGGTCATATATAGAAATCACAAGGTTGGGCAGGAATGGATGGGCTGCAATTTACATTAGTGGAGGGAACATCCTCATTGATGATGTTACAGATCCATTGAAGTATTTTACTCTTTAATATATATATATTGTTTCCCTTGTAGAATGCAAACATTTTACTATTTTAGTATATATTGTTTCCCCCATAGAATGTAAGTTCCTTGGGGTCAGGGACTATTTTGTTTTTAGATTCCTACTACTTATAGAATGCTTGACACATAATAGCCACTGAATAAATGCTTCCTGGATGAGCTGAATCTGTTTCGAGATGAACATGTTTCTAGGAATGGTAACAGTTAAAATGTTTGGTTGAAATGACTTAACTAGTTGAGAGTGCAGAGAAGTCTCAGAAACTCAGAAAGCAGCTTCGGCAGAAACAAAAGGAGACCTCGCCCAAAGCCTCCTTGACAAATTAATCACTAGATATGGAGCAGATGGAAGGTTTTGAGGAAAGATGTTCAAAGGACCACTTAAAAACAAACAAAAAAAAAAAACAAAAAAAAATTGTGGTTTTTGCTTGGCAGTAACTAGCTGATGCACATTCAACACTGATGGATCTCTTTTAGATTCTTCTTTACCGAACTCAAGGTGAAACTGGTAAACAAGATGATTGACTTCACTTAATAGTCAATCCCTCTCTCCTTGTTTGATGCTCAGAGGGAT
The DNA here is from genome assembly GCF_902635505.1 of Sarcophilus harrisii. Classification (NCBI taxonomy): domain Eukaryota; kingdom Metazoa; phylum Chordata; class Mammalia; order Dasyuromorphia; family Dasyuridae; genus Sarcophilus; species Sarcophilus harrisii. The sequence goes on from NC_045429.1 coordinate 427,250,915, forward strand.
GCAGAAGCCAATGTGTCATGTTCTGTCTTTTGAACCAGGAAGACTAATTAGAAAGCTACTTCACTTGAAGAGAATAGCAAGAATTATAGGGGGATGAAATATTCTGGAAATTCCCCCTCCCTTCACTTCAAAAATAGACAAAAGTACAATATAGACCTAGACCACCTGAGTCTGGGTTTGAGAGAGCCCGGATGGGGTCTTAGAGGCAGGAAAGTGGTATAAGAGATGGAGCACTGGGCTGAGACAGAAACACATCTTTCTGAATTCAAATCTGACTACACACTTACTAGTTATATGACCCTGGGCACATCACTTAACCTGGTTTGCCTTGAATTTTTCATCTGTAAAATAAATTGGAGAAGGAAATGGCAAATTACTCTAGCATATTTGCCAAGAAAATCTTGAGGTCACCAAGAATCAGACAGAATGAAATGACTGGACAATAGAATTCTGCTTTGAATGACAGTGGTTCTGTCTTTGGTAAAGTTTTAAGATGGCATTTCACCATCTGAGTTGCCTATCAGAGGAAGTCCTACTATCCCACTCTAAATCAAAACTAGCTTAAATGAAATAGGCAATCCACAGAGATTAAAAAAAGCCAAACAAAACTCTTTATTCCAAAGTCCTAGACAACCCCTGAAACCAGATCTTCTGTGTCTCATCCCTATCTATTTCTAAAGACTCCTAAAAATTTCAGTCCACAGTACAATTCTTCTAGTTCCACTTTACCATGGGTAAATGCAGAATATTTCCAGTAGGTTTTATTTTTTTTTTAAAACAACCTTTAGGAAAGTTCTTGAGTGTGAAAGTCTGGTCATCTCTAAGTTGTGTTTTGTTTTGTGTTCCACAAATACTGCTAAGATTGAAGAGCTTCCAGAGGAGGATGGGGAAGGGTTTTGAGATTGTGTCATATATGACTTGGCAAAAATAAATGGTATAGGAAAAAGAGCACTGACTCTAGAGTCAGAGGACTTGGCGAAACTGACATTTCGTCTCTGCTGTTTCAGCAAGATCATGAATCCTCATCATAAAGACGAATTCAATGTTGCCAGCCATTTATTTAAGATATGACAAAACATTTTCTTTGGAATTTTTTTTCTCCATAAAGCAGTATATAAATTAACCCAGTCGGATTTTCTTCAGGTGCAGGATTCTGTAAACTTTGAATCCAGAGGATCACATTTTAACTATGGCATACTATTGTTATGGGTAACCTTAGACAAATCACTTTGGGCCTCATTTTCCCAATTTGTAAAAAGAGAACATTAGAGAAAATGACTTCTGAGGTCCTTTTGAGCTCTAAAATTCTACAAACTGGGATTGTTTAGCCTGGAAAACAGAAAATCTACACCATTAACTGTCTCCAAGAGTTCCAAGGGCTATTAGATGGAAGAAGATTGAATTTGTTCCATTTGGTCTCAGAAGGTACAACCTAGATCAACGGGCAGAAGTTGCAAGGAAACAAATTTAGATTTAGGGAGGAAAAACAACTTTCTATCAATCAGAGCAGTCCAAATTGCCTTCTGAGGTGGTGAGCTCTTTTATTGGAGCTCTTCAGGGAGGGATTGGATGGCAATTTATCAGTTATGTTGTAAAAAGGATTTATTCGTGGTGCTGTGGTCTTTGAAATGAGGTGACCCTATGAATGTCTTCTCTAAGACAGGAAAGATCAGATATTCTGAAAGATTCTATCTGGAGTCTAGGCCCTTCATGAATACTCTTGTCTCTTCTTTTCATGGATTTTTGGTGCCAGGGATCATCTAATTTAACTCCCTCATTCCAAAGATGAGGGAACTGATCTCTAGGAGAGACGTGACTCATCTAAGACAACATGGCAGATTCATGATTGGAACTCTTAAGACTATGAACTCCTCGATTACAGGAAATGTTTTCCCTTTCATTATATCTGAAGCACTTAACACAGTGCTTGGCACATAACAGGCACTTAATTAAGTTGACTGATACCAGACCATAGCATCATGCCTATAGTAGCATAGATTTAGAGTTAGGAAGGATTTTAAGGGAAATTGGGGAACAGAGAAGTGAAAGTGACTTGGTCACACAGCCAGTAAACCTCTGAAGTGTAATTTGCCCACTCTCCTCTTTCCCAGGAGCTTTTTAATTCAGCAAATGCATTCAGAATTTAGCAATTTACAGATTGCTTCCCCTTCCCCCTTACAAATGAAAAAGCAGAAAAGTGAGATTTATGGTGATGAAATGGGAAAAAAAACTCTTGGGGATAAAAAAGGTCTGCATTTTGAATACAATCATTCACCATCGTTTTAATGGGAGTTGGTTAAAGACTACAGTTGGGGAATTGTATTATGTAGAAGGGGTTGATCAATTCCAAAACGAATAAAAAAGTGGAGGAAAATTTGTGCCTTTAGCTGCTCTCCTGACTAGTGGATGAATCACCAAAATGTTGTAGTTCTCGCTGGGGGACCCCCTTGCTTCCCTCTCTGGCAGCTGCAAGGTCTGAATCAGCTTGGTTGAAACTTCTCCATTTGGGCGGGGCTCGGGCAAACAGACCCTTTCCAATTTTGCTGTGAGTTTGGTGGCAGCACTTCAGAGGAAGTGAGCCTAATATTTCCATTTGCACAACCATCGTCCCAGGCTGAGCTACTCTGGATAGAAGATAGGGTGGGGCTCCTCCATCTTATATTGAAAACTCAAATCCTCCCCAGAAGCAGATTCTAAAGTCACTGATAGAGAAAATTTATAGGAATTGAAAAAGGTCCTTGGTTAACTTAGAAGTATGGAATTTAAAGGGATCTCGGAGTCACCCACTCTATCTCCATTTTACAAATGGAGAACTGGGGTCTAAAATGTCCAACAGACGAGCTAAGATTCACTCTGAGATTGATTCTTAATTCAGCTCTCTTTCCATTTATCAATTTACCTCTTTATTTTATAGAGGAGGAAACCAAGACCCCGGGGAGATTCAGTGAGACAGTAGAACTAAGATTTGAATGTAGAGTTTCTGGCTCTAAATCTAATAGTACCTTTTAAGCTATTACAACAGAATCCAAAGGGAAGGGAAAAATATAAGCCCTTTAGTTAAGACTGGGAAACAAAGAAAAACACTAGATGGAGCTTAAGGTAAAGTAACTGTCAGAACCAGATGTAATAGAAGGGAGGGGCTGAGAAAGGAAGGGCCCCAGGATGGCGGGCAGAGAAAATACATTCCAGAAAGGGAGGAAAATATGAATCCTGAAAAACAGGTCTGATCAGAACCTCGAAATTACTTTTTTCTCCTTTTAATTTTGTTTTTCCACTCTCTTTTTTAAATAAATAAAAAAAAACTTTATAGGAATCTCTATACAATCGATTTCTTTGTCCTATAGAGTTAGGTACCAGTGAATGTGAATTGGACACTCTACCCCCAGGAAGTGGCCACATTCAAAGTCACAGAGCATATTTCCACTGGGCTGGAAGCAAGATCATATTTTACATATTTATAACTGAGAATGTCAACACTTCAGAGGATTCATTATTTGTACTAAGTAGGATCTTAGTATATCTTTACTGTCCATTCTGCATTTGTTTAATGTTCCTCTGTTGTTATTGCCAGTACGTTCTGTAATTTGCCATAGAGTTGGATCTGGAAGTCTAAGCTCCTCTTCTTAATGCTGATGAAGATGAGGACACGATGAAGAAAAGTGATTTGAACAGTCATATCACTAAAAGCCAGGATAGTAACCCGGATTCTCTGATATCATTTGTTGTAAGGGCCCAGCACTGAGTATTTTTCTTTTTAGATTATCAATATTACATTTAACAAATGCTTTCTATGCAAATGAAATGGAAGAGCACTTACTTCTTGGAATTCAAAGGGACTGGGGGGCTTCTTTTGGAAGGTACTTCTGAAGAACCTCCTGAAACTGATCTAGAGACTATGCCCCAGCTCAAAACAAAAACAAAAATACAAAAAAAACCAAAACAAAACAAAAAACAAAACCCTTTAGACCCTTGTTCTGGATCTAATTTTAAATCAAAGTCATCTGAACATCACAATTTTTCATCTCATACATTTCAAATGTCCCTCTTTCCCTATAGACCACCCAGCCCTGCCTGAGGTTGGCATCATTTCAGTGAGAACTTTCAGCAAAAACAAAGAGCCATTTAACATATTTGAGGGTTTTTTTTTTTTTTTTTTTTTTTTGCTTTTGCCTTTGGGAAATCATAAAGTAATGGTTCCAGAGTTAAAACTAGAAGGAATTCTTACTTTGGTCTTTAATAGGGAGGCCTATTAGGGGTTCAGAAGAATTGAGTGGATGTGAGTACAATCTTTCTACCTGCTGCAGCCAATCAGGCTGTAGAAGCCTTGAGCAGCAAAGATCCTGGATGAAATACTGAGATTGAAATTCCAATAAGAGAGATTAATTCTGATGCTTTTTGAGCCAAATCAAAAACATCAGTTATTCACCAGCATGTGTATTTCTCTAAATGTATTTACATTAATGCTATTCAATTCATTTGGGGGCTAGCAGGTGGGAGCTACTTAGCAAAGGGATGTTAAGTTCTGGGAAACCTTTGTTAAAGGGGAGGCATGGGCCATGGACCATGGTATACATTATTGAATACCCTGGCATTTCACTGAGCTCAAAATGCTAACATATGCAGAACAGCATGGAAACAATGGCACTGTTCACTCAGAATCCAAGTTCACTCTAAGTGGCTAAACACTAACAGAGCTGCTTTTTTTTTTTTTTTTTTTTTTTTTTTTTTTTTAAAGCTGAGCAAGGACACACCCAATCTCAACCCCACCCAACTCGGGGTCTGAGAGACCTTACAAGACAGTTGGCTGGAAGCTGCCTCATTAATTGAAACTTCCTGCAAAAAGTATCACCTAATAGGATTTCTCTTGCCCAAATAAATATATATAAACTCACATTAGCAGGCTATCAGGAAGGCTAATCTCAGACTTTCCCCAAAGACTTCTCTACACTGCAGATTTATGCAGTAAGAAACTGGGCTCTTGCAAAATGAGAGGTCTCCATTTCTTGCAAGAGGATGAAAACTGGATAGCATTCAAGAAGGGTGGGGCTGAAGAAGAAATCTGAAATGAATTATGAACTCATTCCTCTCCCCCACCCATAGTAGTATCTTTCGAAATTTGCTGAAACACATTGGAGGCAAAGATCAGGCTATTACTGTTTCTATCGGCCTGGCCTCACCCCCAAGCCTAGCCCTTAATGACTGAAATTCAAGCTGAAGAGAAAAAAAAAACAAAAAACAAAAAAACAAAAAAAACTGCAGCAACCACTGACCTCTCTTTACTAACCAGAAAACATACCTGCCAGTCTATCTTTCAGACAAGCAGTTATAATATATATATATATATATATCTCCCTCTGGTTCCCTGAACTTATTTTGTATTTACACACACACACACACACACACACAAACCCTTTGCTCTTGGAATGCTCTCTATTCATCATTGCCTGCTAAGATCCTAACTATTTTTCAAGACCAAAATCCGATTCCTCCTCTTCAGGAAGCCTTCTTTCTCTTGTTCTCCTTGATTAGAAGTTATCTCTCTGTCCTCTGGTCCTTCATAGATCTTTATTTCTCTTTTACATTCTAATTTGTTAAATAATACTCTAGCTTTTAGTGTTGGAAGAGACCTTATGGTTTATATGGTCAAACAATTGCTTTCCAGAGAAGTTGGGATGTTTCTGAAGGGACACAAGGCAGGACTTGGAGTGACACACCAAATCAACAATCTTTCCACCATACCCTTGACATTCATTTTTCTATCAGTACCTCCCATTAACGTGGGGTTCATGAACAAATTTTTAAAAATTGAATAACTATAATACGATAGCATTTGTTTCCTTTATAATTCTATGTATTAAAAAGCATTATTCAAAAAAGGAGGTCCAAAGGCTTTACCTAACTGGGAAAGGGGTCCATGATAAAAAGTAGATTAGGAACCCCTACACTCCATACAAATGAGGATAAGAGCTATATTCTCCCCCATTAAGCAGTCTCTAGTCACTTACTCTGTCCATGTCAAATGAATGAAAACCTAGCGGCCTTGACATATCTCTATCAGTTTTATAAATATTCTCAGCTCCAGAATCCTCACTCACAGAAATCAAGTCTTTCAAATCATGGTTTAAATTTGGCATTGACAGACTTCCCCCTTAGGGAATGCCCTCAAAAATTGCAATTTCCCTTTTCCTGTAGGGATAGTTCTGCCTTAACAGAGAACCTGTGGGGATCCAGGGCCACACCCACGCAATCTTGGCAGCTGAGTCACACTCAGCCTTCTACCACTAGGTGAATCCAGGAACAGAACGTGCTTCCCATATGCCCCTGGAAGCCATTAGGCCCAGAGAGAAGAATATAGGTGATGGGTGTCATCCATTCCAAAGCACCCCCCTTCCCTTTTCTTCCAGATGTCTTCTAACAACCTCAAACCAACCAATTAGTCCTTCTACTACCATACTCTCAACAGAGAGAGTTAACTCCGCCCCAGCTGCAGAATGAAAGTTTAGATAGTGCAGTAGGTTATCATAGTTAATGATTCCTAGGTGACTCAGTAAAGTTGCATATCATGGCCTTCTTTCTTGGGCAAAAATAACTCGAGATTTCGGAGTTCAGGTAATTTTTCTTTGCCCATATCTCAAATTTAACTTCCTAACTTGGGCAGAGTGAAATTGAAACTTTATGGTTTTGTTTTGTTTTTTTTCAGGGGAGAGGAAACGTTTTAGTTGTAGCTTCCTCTTACTCTACTACCAAGGCAAACAGCTGGGAGGATGGTTTTAAGATTGTTTTTCATTCCTACTCATCTCTTTGATCCTCCTTCTCCCAGATCCCTGTCTTCTCTCCTTTCAACTCTTTTCTTGTCTCCCCTTCCTACTACCAAGGCAAATAGCTCTGAGGGTGATTTTAAAGATTGTTTTTGATTCCTGCCCCGTTTCTTTGATCCTCCTTCTCCCAGATCCCTCTCATTTACTCTCCTTTCCCCTTTTTTTGGTCTCCCCTCCTCCCTACTAGGAAAGGACTAGCCAGCCACCTTCTAGTCAAGCGGATAAACAACAGGAAACCCAGCCCAAAGCATCTAGGAGAAAAAACGCTTCGAGAGTGTAAATCGAGAGCTGGGAGCCAGGCAGCAACCCAGCTAGCAGCATTCTGGTGCCCCAGGGAGTGACCTACATTAAATTCAACCAAAAGTCCAACCTTCCCATCCCGAATTGGTCTACAAAGGTCACGCCTGTCTATTCCAGGGAGGATTTCCTAAGGCTGTCTCGCTTGGCGCTTTGTTGGGAATAAATGTTGGAGGAACATCTGGCCAGAGTTTGGCCAACCCAGGCTGAAGGCTGCCTGCCAGAAAGATGGCTCCCAGTGTCCAGAGAATCAGCGGGGTGAGGGGCCGAGGGACTGGAGAATGGAAACAGACAAGCCAAGAAAAAGCTGAAAGAGAATGGGAGCTGGAGGCAGGGACCGGGGTGCTGTTACAGAGAAGGAAGGCAGCTTAAGGTCGGTCGGTCGCCTTTGTTCCTCCAAAGTCTTGGGGCACCGCTCCAACCCGGATCCTTGCAGGCATATTCTCGGCATTCCAGCTCCCAGGTGTTCTGACACCCTCTTCTCCCCGTGCCCCACGGTCCTGCCCTGCCTAGGCACCCAGTTAGTCCTGGCGCGGGAAGGGGTGCGCCTCGGCTCGTCCCTGGGTGTGGTCCCAGTCATTCTGGAACAGCGGTTCCCTAGCGAACAGCTACCCGCAAGTGGCTTCAGGCGCCTCCTGCTCGGGACACCCTCAAACCCTGACTTCGTTGGGAAGTGCAGTCCGAGCAGGAGAGGCGGGACCAGGGATGGATCCCGGGCAGCCTGCTTCCAGGCGGGCGGGAGCTCCAGACTGGAGGAGCAGAGAGCGGGCGCTCGTCCAGCCCTGGGGGGTCCTCCCTGAGGTGGCCGGATTTAGCTCGAGCCCCCCTACACCCGCACTTTGGTGGGAAGAAGCGTCAAAGCCGCCCAAATAACCACCGAGAGATAGAGACAGACAGGAACTCACCTTGCCTAAGCAAGAAGCAGCAGCTGAGCGGAACGGGCAGACTCACGAAGCTGGAAGACAGGGACCAGCACTATTAGGCTCGGGTTCTTGGGGTGGGTGGGGGAGAGGGTGGAACATGGGGCTGGGCAGGGGAGACTGGAGTAGACTTTGATTGCACGGTGCCTCCTCTTGCCCCACCCCTTTCCCCCTCCCTCCCTTTCCTGCCCGCCCTCCCACCTCTAGGGCCCAGGTTCTAACTTTTTCCAGTTCCCTCCCTCCTCGGGTGTGTGAGCGCGCGTGTTCTTTCTGGGTCGCAGTGCGCTTCTCTGTGCAAGCTTCGGGGCATCCCCGAGCCAGAAGAGTGCGCTTCCCTCTTGCTTTACTTTTAGAATGCAGGGTGTGTGTGGATGAGTGGGGAGGGAGGGGGCAGGGGAGTGTGCGTTCGCTCTCTCCGTGTGTGGAAGATGGTGGAAACAAAAGCATCCAGCAGTCGTGGGCAGGGCCATTTGGCGCAGAACCAACGGTAACAGGCACCCTGGCATTATCCTGATCCAGGAATTGTTTTCTTCTAGACTCGTCTTTCGAACTGCTTCTGGCGGGGGAAGGTGGAACAGTCTGAGAACTAAGAGCTAGTTAAGACTTAAAGAACCCCGAAACCAATCAAGGGTTCTCCCGAGTTGGGGTGTCACTACATGGGGAGACTGCCATCATTAGTTTTAAGCCCACCTTCTTTTACTTCCTCAACCTCTCCTTATCCCAAAGAGGGCGCTGGGGTCCTGAGGAGGGTAAAAGGGACTCGGGGCTGTTAAGGAGAGAATGTAAGCTCCATGAAGGCAGGAACAGCTTCTGTTTTGTCTTTGGATTCCAGGGGCCTACCACAGTATAAGCACTTAAACTAATGACTAGATTACATTATAATTTTTTGACTTCCTAGGTTGACGTGTACATTTAAACGTCTTTTACTTAATGGGAGACTTGGCTTTTCTTGACTGCTAGCTTCATTTTCTAGATTGGTTGATGTCTCAACTTCAGTTTTAGTATTCACTTCAGATGTAGGTCTCAAAGTCTTTGAAAAGATTGCTAGCTTTATTCCCTGATCTTGTTTTGATTTTGCCCTGGAATGAGCACTATACCATGCAAATGAGCAGTTAAGTGCCTACTATGTGGACTTAGACTGTCCAGACTATAAGGTGTAGTTGGATAGTCAGCTCATAAAGCTGCTCCATTATTACATATATCTTGGACAGTGTGAATGGACAATAAGCCTGGTCTATATATGAATAGGAAAAAGAGCTGATTGGACTGAATTCAATTGAATGAACAGTGGGTTTCCTAGGGAGTAGAGAGATTGATGTTAAGCTTGGAAAAATATATCGTGTGTTTAATGATGTCCAACTTCTTCCTGAAGCACAATTCCATATTGCAATATTGGTATTTTGAAACTCACACAGTAACCAAAATTTCCATGGAACCCAAATTACAGGTTGTCCAGAAGGCAACAGAGAGGCAAATGGTGGAAACAAACATAGCGGAGGTTGCCAGTTACTGCAAACTGCTCACACAAAGTCATGTATCAGTCTAGTTATGTAGCCAGTGAGAGATGGTACACAGCTAGCCTCTATGCTGCTCTCTATTCACACAATGTCAGGAAGAGATGAGGAAGGAGTGAGAAAAATTGGGGAGGAAGACCCCTGTATTGGCTGAGTTTATGTGAACACATGGATTAGAGTTACAGAGGATGAGAAGATGTGGATGATTTCAATTTGCATCATTGGAAGGAACTCTCATTTTAAGGAGCTCATGGCTTGATTTACTCATTAAAATAGGCATATAGGGTCGTTTCCCCTCCACCTTTTGAAATCTTTCTCTTCTTTTAAGTCTCAACTTTGGAACCTCCTACTTCATGGAAAATAACAATATGCTTTTATTAAAGCCAGGCCCTGTGCTAAGTTCTGGCTAAAACAAAGGGAAACGTGAGATATTTTTGTTGTTGTCATTTGGTTATTTTAATTATGTCCAACTCCTTGCGATCCCATTTGGGGTTTTCTTAGCAAATATACTGGAATAGTTTGCCATTTCCTTGATTTGACAGATAAAGAAATTGAGACCGATAGGGTTGTGACATGCTCAGTTACACAGCTTATGTTTGAGACCAGATTTGACCTCAGAAAGAAGGGTTCTTCCTGACTCAGTCTAGCACTCTATCCCCGTGCCACCCAAATGTCCCTATATAAGATACAGACAAGGTAAATGAGAGGTAGTTTGAGAGGGAAGGCACTAAAAAGTGTTAAAGATTACAAAAAGCTTATTGAAGAAGGTGAGGTTCTCCCAGTTAATTCTCCTCTTGCTTTAGAGCATGTCATTCTGAAGAGTGACAAGCTTAGAGTTCAAGAATCTGAGATCATATCTTGAGGGTGTGAATTCAAATATCGGTTTTGTCACTACTTGTGTAATCTTGGACAAGTTCCTTAACCTAACAGAGGTCAGTTTTCTTTCTGTAGAATAAGAAGACTGGACCAGAGGAATTACTAATGCCTCTTCCAGCTCCAGATTCAAAATTTCTCTCTTTTTTCCCTGTTACATTATTCTTTCCATTATGCTTATTTGTGAATGTCCCATTAGGGCAGAGTCTCCCTTGAAGGTAAGGTCTGTCTTTTTCTATCTTCAGTTTCAATAAAGAATAACAAAAAATAGCTAACATTTTCAGAGCATTTAAAAAATCTAAAGAAATAAACCTTTTTGCAATAACATCCCTCATATTCTTTGGCCAGACCTTTGATTTCATTGATATATGAGTACCTTTGGAGGATTTTCTATTTTTAATATAAATTTGTATCTTTTCTTCAGCTTTTGGTCTTAGAGATTTGTCTGGGGGCACTGAGATATTGTGACTTACTCAGCAGCTATTAGCTGTCAGCTGTAAAATTTGAAGCCAAATCTTCCTGATTCTGAGGACAGATCTCTATTCTCTACACAATGTTGCTTCTTGAAAATATAATTTTCATTTTCCAGGTCTTCTGATTCCAAGTTTGATGCCAGATGATCTCTCTCATGATTGTGTACTACGTCGATTTTGCAAAATTTAATGATTTCTGACTTATAATCAGATAATTTTCAGTTCAGTTGTTTTTAACTCATGTCCAACTCTTTGTGATCCCATTTGGAGTTTTCTTGGTAAAATACAGGAAGGCTTTGCTATTTCCTTTTCCAACTCATTTTATAGATAGATGAAATGACTTGTCCAGGATCACACAACTAATAAGCATCTGAATTTGAACTTGGGAATATGAGTCATCCCGACTTCAGATGTCTATCTGCTGTGCCACCCAGTTGCCCCTAGTCAGATTATCGATTCATAGTTTTAGATCTTAGAGATCACAAAGATCAAATGTGTTCATTTTATGTGGCTTGGAAATAATTAAATGACTTGCCTGAAAAGGTCAATAAATCTTGTTCTGATCTCAAATATTTTCTACAGAAAATTCCAGAGTTTCACTGCCTTGACATTCAGGAAGGAAGTTTTAGTTGGCAGTCTTTATGAGTAACATGATCAATGGTGATCATGATAACAGAGATTCTCATCATGGTCATGACTGCTCCATACCAAGTCAAAATGCACTGATTTTTGTTGTCAGTATTTAGCATCATAGTCTTCTTTAAGACCCAACAAGTACGTGATGCAGTTAATAGAGCACCGGCCCTGCAGTTAGGAGGACCTGAGTTCAAATTTGACCTCAGACACTTAATACTTCTTAGCTCTGTGAAAGTCACCTAATCCCAATTGCCTTAGCAAAAAAAAAGACCCAACAAGGGGGATGGACTCTTTGTGATGCCATTTGGGGTTTTCTTGGTAAAGACACTAGAATGGTTTGTCATTTCTTTCTCCAGCTCATTCGGCAGATGAGGAGACTGAGGCAAACAGGGTTAAGTGACTTGCTCAAGATCACAAGCTAGTAAGTGTTTTATGATGTAAAATGAGGAGATTGATTCGACTAGATGGATTCTAAGGTCTCATCCAGCCCTAAATATATGCTTTTAAATCTAGTCCAAACCTCTGATTTTACAGGTGAGGAAACTGAGGCTCAGTGCAGCAATATAACTTTCATCAAAGTCACAGGGTAGGAGGAATGAGATTATGAAGGACTTTGAATGCCAGACTGAGTTGACTTGATTCGGTAGGCCACAGGGAACCAGCAAAGGTCTTTGAGTAGTAACTGAAATGACATGATGTGTTGTGGAGGCCTTAGGTGTTAGGAAGATTAGTCTGGCCCTTACATCCTCAACACAAAGGTACCCAGGCAGACATTTATTTTATTTGTGCTTCAGACATCTCCAGAAATTACAAGCCAGTATTTGTGGAAAATGGCCCAGCATAAATTCCTGGGGTTTTCTTTCCTATAAAACTTTTCTCTCAGGGAACATCCCAAAGAATGAATGATCAGAAAGGAATGAACAGAGTCAGGGAATATCCTACATGTGTTAGCATGTGATTAATCTTGATCGTTGCCAGGAAAGTTGAACTTGGATTTCCCTTCTATTCTTTCTCTGTAGTGTTGGTGCTGACCACTCGTGAGGCCTCTTTGAAAACTGGATGTTTATAGTCTTTCCCTTGCCTCAGATATTTCTCTAAGGCCAGTCCTGTGTTAGAACAGAAAGCAAAGGAGACCAAGAAGCTAATTTTCAATGGCATCCTGCCATCCCTTAGAGGAGACTCCTACAGGATGTGAGTTTGAAATGCTTAGTCAGTCTAGATATTCCTGTCTTTGCCAGCAAATGTTCAGAGGTCCTATACCTGGAGGACCATGAAAGTCAGTACTTACCTTGTAATATCATGTTTTAGAGTTACTTATGATTATAACTAGGCCATGTGCTCTATCAGGGCAGATTCTGGGTCCCATCTAAACTCTCTATGTTTTAATGCCTTGCATAGAGCTCTGCACATGGTTGATGATTAATAAATGTTTAATTGAAACAAACTGAATTGTATCAGCTATATAACTCAGGCTTACAATCAACCTTATGAATTGAGTAGGAAAAGTGAAGGGACAACTTTAAAGTAGAGATTGTACATTGGAAAGAACAACAACAACAACAACCTAACATGACACTGATTTATAAAAATTTTAAGAAAAAAGCTTTTTTAAAAAAAACTTTTATTTTATTTTTCCAATTACACGTAAAGATAGTTTTCAATATTTGTTTTTGTAAGATGTGTTCCAAATTTTTCTCCTGTTCTCCTTTCCTTTCTCCCTCTCCTCTCCCCAAGAATACAAGCAATCCTATATAGGCTATAGAGGTATGATCATTTTAAACATATTTTCACAGAATTCATGTTGTGAAAAAAAATCAGAACAAAAGGAAAAACAAACTACAAGGAAGAAAAAACAAATAAAAAAGATGAAAATACTGGGCTTTGATCCTCATTCAGTCTCCATAGTTCTCTCTGGATGTGGATGGCATTTTCCATCCCAAGTATAAAGGAATTGCCTTGGATCACTGCATTGCTGAGAATAGATGTCTATCATAGTTAATCATCATACAATCTTGCTATTGCTATATACAACTTTCTCCTAATTCTGCTCACTTCACTCAGCATCAGTTCATGTAAATTTTTCCAGGCTTTTCTGAAATCAACTTGCTCATCATTTCTTATAGAGTATATTCCCTTGCATTCAAATACCATAATTTATTCAGCTGTTCCCCAGTTGATGGGCATTCACTCAGTTTCTAATTTCTTGCCACTACAAAAAGAGCTGCTACAAACATTGTTGCACATGTGAGTCTTTTTCCCTCTTTTATGATCTCCTTGGGACACAGACCCAGTAGTGACACTGTCAGATCAAAGGGTATGCACAATGTATAGCCCTTTGGGCAAAGAAGAAGAATGTTTGTAATAGATGTGGCCATACCAGATACTCATAATGTTCAAGCTACATGGAATTTTCACCTATAGAATTTTTACCTTTTTACACTATAGAAAACTAGTAGAAGGAATCAAAACCATAAGGGAACTGGATGAATTACATCATCCTGTCTGCTACTAGAAGCATATAAAGGGGGAATGCTTTTAGTGAGCTTTGAGAAAGTAACTTTACATTCTGATTTTGTTATTGTTATTCAGTTGTGTCCAGCTCCTCATGACCTTATTTGGAGTTTCCTTGGCAAGGATACTGGAAGGATTTGCTATTTCCTTCTCCAGTTCATTTGACAGATGAAGAAACTGAGGCAAACAGGGTGAAGTGACTTGCTTAGGGTCACACAGCTAGTAAGTATCTGAGGCTAGATTTGAACTCAGGAAAGTTAAATCAGCCTGACTCCAGGCCCATCTTTGAGCACTATGGTGCTATTTAGCTGCCTACATTCTAATAATTTTACTAAACTATAAAAAGCAGTTATTTTATCCATTCTTTCAAAAGTCTATATAAGACATCAAAAACTAGATAGAGAAGCAGTGGGGATACAAATATAGACAAACAAAACAGTTCTAGACCTCAACAACACAGAAAAAGGAGCTGGAAAGGTGAGGAGTAGGTAGGGGAAAGGGAGTGTCTTTATACTAGGCAGTCCAGGAAGTGGTGTGGAAATCTTTGGCCAAATCTAGTTATCGCCAACAGAGATTAGTTAAGGAGTGATTAATGCCGAATTATATGAGGCAACAGTAGAAACTAGGCAACATAGCATTACAAACTACAAAATTGTACACCTTACTGAATACTTGGAAGAGCAGTTAGGTGTTATCATAGTGCATGGAGTACCAGACCTGGAATTAAGAAGACTTTTCCTGAGTTCAAATTCAGCTGCAGACACTTACTAGCTGTGGGATTCTGGGCAAATCACTCAACCCTGTCTTCTTCTGAGAAGAGGAGCCAAGACAGAACTCTATAGGGATATTTACAGTTATTAGGAACAATCTGAATGAAGATTCTACAAATGAGAATGATGAATGGCTACTTAGGTAGGAGGAGAATCAAGAAAGAAGAGTCACAAAAGCACAGAGAGAGGAAAGTATCAAGGAAAAGAGCTTGATCAACAGCATCAAAGGCTTTAGTGGAATCAAGAAGGATGAAGATTAATTTGGCAATTAAGACATTGTTAGTAATGTTGGAAAGGACAGATTGTTATATGATGAAGTTAAAAAAAACAGACTAATGAGAGTTAGGAATAGAGTGAGATTAAAGGAAGTGAAGGCACCTGTATAGATGACTTTTTCAAATTTAGCCATAAAAGCAAGGGAAGATATGGAATAAAAGCTAGCATGGATAAATGGATCAAGTGAAAATTTTTTAAGGAGGAAGGCATCATGGACATGTTTGTAAGCAGCAAGGAAGCAGTCAGTAGCCATGGAGAGGATGAAGATAAATAAAAGTGGGGATGACAGTAGGAACAATCTGCTAAAGAAGACAGGATGGAATGGAATCCTTGGCAAAGAGAAGGACCAGGTGAAATAGAGATAAAAAAGGAGAGAGTGGCAGAAGACATCTGGGTGATAAGATATGAGGAAAAGGGAAGAAGAGGTAGCTCTCAACAAGTAATCTCAATTTTTAAATAAAAGTTCTTTCTGAGAGTGTTGGAGGAAGAAGGAGTCTTGGGAAATTTGAGGAGAGGTACAAAGGTTTGGAAGAGTGGCTTTGGGGAATAAGATAGTAAACCAATTAGGGAGATTTGAAAAGATTGCTTTGCAGCAGTAAGGGACTAGATGAGGTTATTTAACATAAATGTGTAGTGGACCCAGTCAGCACAGTTTCATAATTTGCTACGTCTTTCTTGGAAGCACTTGGAGTGAAGGTAGTGGATGAAGGACATGATTCAAGGCTCAGGCTTAGCAAGGCAGGATTAGTTATGATAAGGGGACAAAAGACTCAAGAGGACAATGTAGAGTTTTGCCAGTTCACTAAATTCAAGATGGGAAAAAGAAGAAAAGTGTCACTAGTGCAGAGGTGTTGTTGGCCTGGGAGAAAACTGGGGGACTAGAAGTCATGATGTGATTGAGAAACAGGGTTTAGAGTTGTAAGGCAGAGGGTAAGCTGGAATGACAATAGATTGTGATCATATAAGGGAAATACAAAGTTCAGGAACACGTATGTAAGTGGTGCATTTTAAATCATGAGTATAATTGATTATCTCTGTATGCAGTTGAGGTGAGGTGGAGGAGGAAGTCATGGAAAGCAAACTGAGAAACTGGGAGATTAGGGAGTATCAATAAGTATGTTGAAATCCCCCAGTAGGAGGGCAAGAGTTGAGGAGGAAAGAAAAAAACTTTGAACTGAGTACTGTACTAATTGAAAAAAGAAGGGGAGTATCCTGGAGCTCCCAAGTGCCAGGTGTGTGTGTGTGTGTGTGTGTGTGTGTGTGTGTGTGTGTGTGTATTGGATTGAGTGATTCTTACAGGAAGAGAAGTTTTTGACTATTAGTGGTAGAAGGAGAATCTGTAATTGGCAATGGGGAGCAATGAAGATTCCAATTCCCTAATCTGTTTTTTTATTATAACTTTTTATTTACAAGACCTAAGTATGGGTAATTTTTCTGCATTGACCCTCGTAAAATCTTCTGTTCCAACTTTTCCCCCTTTCCCCCCACCCCTTCCCCTAAATGGCAGGTAGACCAATACATGTTAAATATGTTAAGGTATATATAAAGTATACACTATATGTATACATATTTATACAGTTATCTTGCTGCACAAGAAAAATCAGATTTAGAAATGAGATAAAAATAACCTGAGAAGGAAAACAAAAATACAAGTGTACAAAAACAGGAGGATTAGAAATGCCATGTTGTGGCCCACATTCATTTCCCAGTGTTCTTTCGCTGATTGTAGCTGGTTCTCTTCATTATTGAACACCAATTCCCTAATCTTAAGAAATGAGTCAAGAGAATGTCCAATGAAGGAGATTGTGTGATAAAGAAAGAGCCAGAAGATGGAAGGAGTAGGAAAGGGAAATATTGAAGATAAAAGCAGGTTTGTTGCCTATGGAGCAGGCATTCCAGAGAGCCCAGGGGAAAAGGATGGCCATTTTAGAATTGGACATTGATGGAGGTTGGAAGTGGGAATGGAAAGAAAGGACTGGAAAATGAGAGATGGCCAAAGGGACTTGAATGATAAGAACTGGGGGCTCAAAATAGGGGACTTAATCATAGAGGAATAAGTTCAGCTCGGTTTTTGTTGTCTATAGAGGTTTGGCCTTAGGTTGAAGTTTTCTCTGGGCTGTAGCCAAACAAGTTCTGTGAGTTGAAGGAATGATACTATTCCTGTTTCCCCAAGTCGGGAGACTAGGCTGGAGACTTGATGAAATGAACTTTCTTCTCTTCTTTGGAGGGTGGTGCTCGATGGAATGAGTTTCTTCTCTTCAGAAGGGAGAAGCTCTTCAGAAGACCAGGCAGAAGACTTGATGTAATGAAATTGTATTTTCTTCTCTTTACATCAAAGAAAAAACTAAAAACCATATAGAAATAGGGAGGTGCGTACCAAACTTATTGTCTTTTCTGCAATTGTCCTCAGAGCATTAAAAATAAAAGGAGAATAGCAGGCTAAGAACTAGTCCTAGAATGTGGCCTTCTCAACAATGAGATGAACTAAATCAGTTCCAATAGAGCAGTAATGAACTGAACCAGCTACACCCAGGGAAAGAACTCTGGGAGATGACTATGAACCACTACATAGAATTCCCAGTCTCTCTATTTTTTGTCTGCCTGCACTTTTGATTTCCTTCACAGCCTAATTGTACACTATTCAAAGTCCAACTCTTTTTATACAGCCAAATAACTGTTTGGACATGTATACATATATTGTATTTAACATATACTTTAACATATTTAGCATGTATTGGTCAACCTGCCATCTTGGGGAAGGGGTGGGGGGAAGGAGGGGAAAAGTTGGAACAAAAGGTCTTGCAATTGTCAATGCTGAAAAATTATCCATGCATATATTCTGTAAATAAAAAGCTATAAAAAAAGAACTAGTCTTAGAACTGTTTCTATCTGAACTCAACTGAGAATGATAAGAATAATATTGCCTATGATAATAATTGACTGCTCCATCAAAGAGTTTATCAATGGGCCAATTTTCCTATAGCCTCTCTTAACATTTGTAGTGTGTATGTGTGTGTGTGTGTGTGCGTGCATGTGTACAAGTGCACTTGCATGAGCACATGCAAATGTGTCTGTGGTCAGCTTTACTGATATTGTGAGTGTAAGTTGGAAACTCAGAACTATTTTAACTTGCATCTCTCTAATAATGATTATGGAACATTTTTTACTTAACTATTGATACTTTGGATTTCTTCTCTTGGGAACTCTTTCTTCATATCCTTATGCCATTTGTTAACTGGGAAATGGATCTTATTGTTATAAATTACAATCAGTTTCTTATATCTTTTGGAAATGAGATTATTAGGGAAATTAAATGGGTTAAAGCATTCTGAATAGCAATTTGGAATTATGTCCTCAAAGTTACTAAAAAGTGCATGCCCTTTGATGTAGATATGCCATTGTTAGGCATATACCCCAAAGAATCAAAGAAAGAGAAAAGTTTATACACACAAACATACACATACACATATATATTTAGTATTTCTTTTTTATGGTGGCAAAAAACTTGAAATTAAGGGATGCCCATCAATTGGTGAATGTGCAACAAATTGTAGTATATGAATGTGATAGAATACTGTTGTACTTTAAGAAATGAAAAAAAACAGTTTCAAAGAGACTGGAGAAGGCTTATTAGAACTGACAGAAAATGAAATGATTATTACCAGAAAAACAATTTATACAATAACACTAATATTGTAAAAACAAACAACTCTGAAAAACCTAAGACCTTTGATCAACTAAATGGCTTCAAAGGACAGATAAAGAAGAATGGTGACCATATTTATACAGTTCTCTTGTTGCACAAGAAAAATCAGATTTAGAAAAGTAAAAATAACCTGGGAAGAAAAACAAAAATGCAAGTCCAGATTCATTCCCAGTGTTCTTTCTCTGGGTGCAGCTGGTTCTGTTCATCACTGATCAATTGGAACTGAATTGGATCTTCTCATTGCTGAAGATATCCACTTCAATCAGAATTGATCCTCATATAATATTTTTTTTATTTAATAGCCTTTTATTTACAGGATATATGCATGGGTAACTTTACAGCATTAACAATTGCCAAACCTCTTGTTCCAATTTTTCACCTCTTACCCCCCCCCCTCCCCTAGATGGCAGGATGACCAGTAGATGTTAAATAGATGTTAAATATATTAAAATATAAATTAGATACACAATAAGTATACATGACCAAAACGTTATTTTGCTGTACAAAAAGAATCAGACTCTGAAATATTGTACAATTAGCTTGTGAAGGAAATCAAAAATGCAGGTGTGCATGAATATAGGGATTGGGAATTCAATGAATTCAATTCTGATTTTTCTTGTGCAACAAGAGAACTGTATAAATATGTACACATATATTGTATTTAAAATATACTTTAACATGTATGAAACTGCCTGCTATCTAGGGGGATGGAGGGAAGGAAGGGAAAAGTTGGAACAGAAGTGATTGCAAGGAACAATGTTGAAAAAATTACTCATGCATATGTTCTGTCAATAAAAAGCTATAATAATAATAATAAAAAAAAGAAGAATGGTGACCTATCTCATGACAGACAGATGATAGACTAATATGCAAAATAAGAAACACATTTTTGGACATAGGCATTGTTTTGCTTGAATATGTTTATATGATACCTAGTTTTCTCCCTCCCGCCTTCTTTACCTTCCTCTCTTCCTTCTTTTTTCCCTCTCTCCTCCCTCCCTCCCTCCTTCCTTCCTTCCTTTCTTCTTTCTTTCTTTTGGGTAAAGGTAGATGATGGGGAAAATGATAATTTTATATTCATTGATATTAACCAATTATTGATAAATTAACAACAACAACAAAAAAGAACATTATAAAGGCCAAAGAGAATAATAATCAAATAGGACAATTTTGAAAATTACATGTAGAATTGGTTATATACTTGAAAGAAAAGCAAACTGTATATAATGGAGACCCACAATTTAATGGATGAGAATCTTCTTCTGTAATACTCTGTCTATAGAAATGTTCATTTTATTTTTGTTTGACAAATCCAGAATTTAAACAATGAAAAGAAATCCCATTTTGGCATATTTCTACTCTTCCAGTCTTTTTATACCTTATGTTCTCTTCCTTGTCCAGAAGTTCTTCAATCCAGTGTTACTGACTTCCTTGCTGTTATTTAAACAAAACACTCCATCTCTTGACTTGATTTTGCTATCCCCCCATTCCTGGAATTCTCTCCTTCCTCGTTATCACTTTCTGATATCCCTGGATTCTTTCAAATTCTAGCTAAAATCCTACTTCCCATAAAAAACCTTTCCTCCTCCCCCTTAATTGTAGTCTTCTCTTTGTCGATTTATTTTCAATTCAGTCTGTAAATAGCTTTATTGTACATAATTGTTTGTGTGCCATTTTCTCCCCATTAGATCATGAACTTTTTTTTTTTTTTTTTTTTTTTACTGTTGACATCTTTATTTTTATTTTAGATTTTAATTTCCAATTCCAAATTCTGTCCCTCCTTCCGGCCCTACTCCCACCCATTTGGAAGGCAAGAAATACAATACTACATTTGAAGTCATGCAAAACATATTTCTACATTAAACATGTTGTAAAAGGGGGAAAAAGCAAGAAAAATAAAGTAAAAGAAAAATATACTTCAATCTACACTCAGAGTCCATCACTTTTCTATCTAGAAGCAGATAGCATTTTTCATCAGAAGTCCTTTTGGAATCAGGAGTTGTCTTGTTGTACCCAACATTTAGCACCATCCTTGGCACATAGTAAGTATTTAATAAATATTTATTGACTGACTGCTTCCAATTGAACTAGGACTTTGGAGACCCTCTATACTTTTCACAAAATATTTGAGAAACAAGTCCATTACCCCTAGGTTAAGAACTTTTGGACTAGACAATCTTTAAGACCCTAAGTCCCATGGTCTTGGGTGCCATGTACAGCATAGCATCAAGGTAAGATGATGGCCTCTGTAGGTTTCTGGATGAGGGTGGCTGTAGGATTCTTTTCTGACTATGACTAGTCTCAATGTAAACACTCAGAAAGAGACAAGAAGTCTGAGAACCAGTTATTCTTTTTTGGGCCTGATTATGCTGGGTGTTTGTGTGACTGGCAGGAATAACCAGTCGAGTCCAGCTTCTTTTCTTTGTCTTTTAAGCCAAGGTGTCAACATGGTGGTACAATAGGAATACTGCTGAATTCTGAGTCAGAATAAGGGCCTGGGTTGCAGTCTTGGCTTTGGTGCTTAACTATTTATTAATTCACTTAATCTTTCTGGGTCTCCCATTCCTCAACTGTAAAATAGGAGGGCATTAATGAGGTGACTTTAAAAGGTTCTTCCATTTCTAAATCTGTGCTCCTATGAACCTTTGTTTTCTCTTGCAAACTCTAGTGGTTGACCAGAGTTATTAAGCTGGCATTCATTCATTCATTCAATAAACATTCATTAAGCACCTACTATGTATCACACATTGCTAAGCACAGGCAATGTTTACTAAAAAAAGCACAGGCTTTGGAACTGGGCAAACCACTCAGTTTCTCCTGATTTTGGTTTCCTCATCTGTAAAAGGAGGGGGGTTGGACTAGGTGGTCTCTTGAGTCCTTTCCAGCTCTGCATATGTCTGTGATTCATATGGTGTCACAGCTAACCAAAGATCTGTCTTCTTCCATGACAGGCAATTGTAGCCTCTTTCTGAGCTGGTTGGGCCATTTCTTGCCGATCAGTCCCGAAGAGGGCCGAGCTTCTGTGCTGGCGGTGGAGGCTGGAATGCTTTATTTAGCTTAAGGCGCTGACCCGCAGGAATGTATTCTGCAAGGTGAGGACAGCCTGAGCCCTAGCTGAAATGCGGACTATTTATTCATGGGCTTAGGACTCCTGAAAGTGTCAGTGAGCACTGGCAAGCCTAGGGAACTTGGCAGGCTGGAAACTGAGGGAACTTGTGCAAATGTGTGAGATGGCAATGGTATTTGTGGGGGAAGAGGGCGTGTCTCTCTTGTCTTGCTAATGCTTTGGGAACCTCTGGTGGCTGTGGAAGGTGTAGCTGTGGAGTGGACTTTGCATTTCTCTCTCTGTCCCTCCTTTCCTTTCCCTCCATCCATCTCCCTCCCTCCCTTTCCCTCCCTTCCTCTCATTCCTTCCCTTTCTCTCTCTCTCCCTCTTTCTCTCCTCCCTCCTTCCCTCCCCCTCTCTGTTTTTCTCTTTTTTCTCTTTCTCCCTCTCTTTCTCCCTCCTTCTCCCTCTTTTCCTCCCTCCTTTTCCCTCCCTCCCTTCCTTCTCCCTCCCTCTTTCTCTGTCTCTGTCTATTGTCTGCCTCTCTTTCCTTCTCCTCTCTCTCCCTCTTTCCCCCCCTCCCCCTCACTCACTCTCTCCCCTCCCTCCTTCTCTTTCTCTTTTTCTGTCTCTCTCTCTCTCCTGGGTTATCAGTCTGAAGAAGGAATCAGAGAAGCCTAAATGGAGGTGCAGCAAGGCTTGATCGTGGCCACAGTCCAAGATAAAGATAAACACTCTCTCTGTTCTCCACACAGGATGGTAATTTAATCTGGCACTCACTTTTATTAGCTCATTCCTCTTAGGTCTTTGTTTGCATTTCTTCAGTCTTAGATGGTGGGAACAACATTGGTTTGTCCATAGGAAGCTAAAACAATAGTGTTTGCACCTAGAAAAATTCAGTCCAGATGATGATGATTATTGTATATTTTTTGATGCTATGTAGACTTAAAAAATCCTTCAATTACATCATTCAGTTTGACCAGCTTTGTTTTCGCTGGCATGTGAGTAAGAGGCAGGCTGATATATTAATCAGTCAATTAACAGATATTTATTAATTGCTTCCATTGTGCTAGGTGTTATAAAAAGGGAAAGACAAATATGAAAGAGACCCAGGTCTCAAGGAGCTTAATGCTTGACCTTGAATCACTAAATACTCCCATTCAAATATTGACTCTCATTATGACTAGCTCCCAGGGCAAATTTTCTGGATTTAGAGTCAGGATGACACCAGTCTCATCTCAGACACTTATTAACCATGTGACCCTGGACAAACTCCCTAAAAAAAGAAACAAACCTCTGCCTGCCTCGGTTTCCTCATCTGTAAACTGGGGATAATAATAGCACCTACTTCATAAGGTTGTAGTGAAGATCAAATGAGTTAACCAATGCAACCCTTAAAATGCTATTTACAATTAGCTATTATTATTATTTCTTCATCTGTAAAATGGAGATAATAATATCTATACTACTTATCTCACAAGTGCTCTGTAATAATAGTACCTAGCATTTACATTAGTGCTTTCAGATTAGCAAAAATTAAAAATATTAATGCTTATAAATATTAATGTTGATCTTCACAATAACTCTGTGAAATAAATACAATTATAATTCTAATTTTACATATAAGGAAACTGAGGCAAATTGGATTAAATGATTTTCCCAGGGTCACCCAGCTAGTGTCTGAGGCAAATTTGAATTTAGGTCTTGCTGACTTCCAAGACCAGTTCTCTGACTATGGTGCCACCTCGTGGCCATAGAGTCATAGCATCAGAGAGTTACAGTCAGAAAGACATTTCAGAGATTACCTAATCTAATCCTTCCTTCTCCCATTTTACAGATGAGGAAAATCATACTCAGGGCAGTTACATGATTTGGTACACAAGTAACAAGCAGCAGAACCAAGATTTGCCCCTAGGTCCCCAACCTAGCAGTTCCTTCTATTGCACCGTGTGGCCATTCCAACTATTTTATTTTATTTTTTGTGCATTTGTGGCTTCTGTAACAACTGAAATCCTCTGAGATTAAAGAACATAATGACTTGTGATCGTAAGCATGTTAATGTTGGTCATGGTGAATAGAGAAGAGCTTTAATTCTTAATTTGTTCAAATATTACAGAGAAGGAGGCAGGCTTGATAATCAGGCTAAAACCTACTTTTGTTTAGTGATTGCAAATATTGTTCCACTTGACCCTCATATCAAATATGATCTAGACAGAGCAGATATTTAATTCAAGTCAGCATTTATTAAGTACTATGCTCAGGGCATTATTCTAGATGCTGAGGATACAAAGATTAAAACAAACTGTCTGCCCGTAATAAATTTACGTTCTACTGGGAAGAGTCAGTATGTAGAAAAGTTAAGTACAGTTAAATCTTCCATCTGTGGGGATGAACTGTTAGAGGTGCAGAGCCTCAGTGTTTTTAAAAATCTGCATAAAATTTTGTGACCCCACCCTGATACCACAGAAGAAGTCTGAATTATTATGGTGGTAAAAGATAAAATATGTTGAGATTATATAATACCGTGCATATAATTTATGTGTTTCTGAATTTCTAAACTTTTTCTATGTTGTTGGCTTACATGAGTCATCTGAAGCTTCCGCAAAATTTCCCCCCAAATTCCAATTTAATTTCCCATGCTGCCCTGAGATATGTCTAGACTGATAGGGAAAGCCACAATGTGGAAGAGATAATTGTAAGAGTCAGAGAATGCTCAGAATTGGGGTTTCTGGAAAGGCCTCATGTTGGAGATAGCACTTTAGTTGTGCCTTAAATGAAGCAATGGTTTCTAAAAAGGAGAGGTAAGGAGTGAATACATTTTATTCACTTCATGGTTTGGTGAAAAAAAGCATTGACTTCTGAGTCGGAAGATCTAGATCTCTTTTGATCTGTTCAGTCTTTGTCAAGACATCTTTCTGAATTTTAGGTCCCTTATTTTAAACATGAGAGGATGGGACCAGTTTTCTTCCAACTTCCAACTCAACAGTGAATATTTTGTTGTTGATATAATAAAACTTCCTGCTAAATTAATATCAACGTTTATTGACTCTCAAGTTCTATATCAATTAATAAATAATTCAATTCAGCAAACATGCATTAAGTAGCTACTATGTAGGAAGCCTTTGGGATATACAATGATGATAAAACATGGCACCTGCTCACTAGGAGTTCAGGATCTAATAGGGAGAAAGAATAGGTGTCAGATAATTGTAGTGTAAGTTAGAATGTGATACATGCATCGTATAGAAAAAAAATGCAATGATAGGGAAAATTCAAAAAGGAAAAAAAAATTCCCTCTACAGGAAAGACTGGTTTTAAAGAAGGCTTCTTGAAAGAAGAGAAACCTTCAAGGGGACCTTGAAAAGCAGAAATGATTTTAAATTTACAAAGGGCCGTGGGGCATGGAAGTGAGAAAAGACAATGGAAGATCTTGATGGTGAAGAAAGGTAATGTATTTGAGGAATAGTGATAGCAAAAACTCTCTCTATTGCTGGGGTGAGGGATGGGAAAGGGGCAGAGTGGGTGGTGTACTTTGGTTGGAGTACAGACTACATGAAAGATAGTAATATGAAACAACACTGGAAAAGTCAGTTGGAACCATTATTCAATTCAACAATAAACATGTTAAGTACCTCCTATGTGCCAGGTACTGGGCTTGTTGATGACAATATAAATTAAAAAATAACATTGTCTTTGTCCTCAAGGAATTTTCTTTGGGGAGTGGAGAGAGTTATAGCACACGCAGAGACAATAAATTTAAATAATGTGAGAATACATTGATTGAGGAGTTAGTTGAGTTCCTCAAGAGGACAAGGATGGAGAGTTGGCTATGTGGTTTCTGAGAAGAACCTGTAATCAATTAAAGATAAAACTTTTTAAAATCAGTTTTTATTGAAGATTTGAAAAATATTTATTTATTTTTAAAATACACATTGCTTTATGAGTCATGTTGGGAGAGAAAAATCAGAAAAGGGAAAAACCATGCAAGAGAAAAAAAAAAACAGAAAAAAGAAGTGAACATGGCATGTATTGATTTATATTCAGTCTCCTTGGTTCTTTTTCTGGCTGCAGAGGACATTCTGTCCAAAGTTTATTGGGATTGCTTTGCATCACTGAGCCACTGAGAAGAACCAAGTCTTTCATAGTTGATCATCACACATTGTTCCTGCTACTATGTACAATGTATTCCTGGTTCTGCTTGTTTTACTCAGCTTCAGTTCATGTAAATCTTTCCAGGCCTTTCTAAAATCAGCTTGTTCATCATTTTTAGAGAACAATAATATTCCAACACCTTCATATACCACAGCTTATTTAGCCATTCCCCAACTGATGGGCATCTACTCATTTTCTAATTCTTTGATACCACAAAAAGAATTGTTACTCAATTTTTGCACACGTGGATTCTTTTTCCTCCTTTATGATTTTTTTTGGGATACTGACCTAGCAGTGATACTGCTGGGTCAAAGGATATGCACAGTTTTATAGCCCTGTGGGCATAGTTCCAGATTGCTCTCCAAAACGGTTAGATCATTTCACAACTCCACCAACAATGCATTAGTGTCCCAGTTTTCCCACATTCCCTCCAATATTTATTATTATTTTTTCCTGTCATCTTAGTCAATCTGAGAGGTATGAGCTGGCACTTCAGAATTGTTTTAATTTATATTTCTCTGATCAATAATGATTTAAGACACTTTTTTATGACTATGGATGGTTTTAATTTCATCATCTGAAAATTGTCTATTCATATCCTTTGACCATTTCTCAATTGGGCAATAAATTGTATTCTTATAAATTTGTTACAATTCTTTATATATTTTAGAAATGAGACTTTTATCAGAAACACTGGCTGTAAAGATTTCCTCCAGCTTTGTACTTCCCCTTTAATCTTGTTTCTGTTGGCTTTGTTCATGCAAAAGTTTTTAATTTAATGAAATCAAAGTCATCCATTTTGCTTTCATAATATTCTCTAGTACTTCTCTGGTCATAAATTTCTCCCTTCTCCAAAAATCTGATAGGTAAATTATTCCTTGCTCTTCTAATTTGTTTATGAAATCATACTTTATGCCCAAATTATGTAGCCATTTTGATCTTATTTTGATATGGGTGTGAGATGTAGGTCTATGCTAGGTTTTTGACATATTATTTTCCAGTTTTCCCAGCAATTTTTGTCAGATAGTGAATTCTTATTTCAGAAGCTGGAGTTTGGAGGTTTTTCATTGAAGTCTTTTAAAAAAAATCATCATAGTTTCCTCCAGTATTCCTCCATATAGAAATTTATCCAACAAAACAAATAGCATTTTTAAAAAAAAATAAAAAAAGAACTGATAAATATAGTGAAATGCAAATGGACCTTTGAAGCCATATGATGGCTCATATTGAGAAGGCTGCAATTTAGAGTCAAGTAGAGTGGAATATGAATCCTGCCCTAGCCATTTGGACTTTATATAACTTAGTTTTTTTCTCTTGATATTCTCCTACTGCCCATTTTCTGACTTCTCCCACTTTGTTGGTAAATTCCCTGAGCATTGGACAAAACCATCTTCCATATTGAATAATTCCCTTTTTACCAGTAAGGAGTGTTTGCAGCCAAATACCAGTCACCTTTCCTTCAAGTTTAGTGCAGCTTCCCATATGTGATAGAATTCTGCTTTAGTGTACCCTTTTCTTTAGTTTAAAGGTTGAATGCCTTAGGCAGAACATGTTTCCACTTTCCTATAGCTCCTCTTCTGGAATAGATTTATAGAGGAAATTTTGAGGATCTTCCCTCGCTAGATTGCTTATGAATATAAACTAATTTTTTGCCTTAGTTCTTATCTAGCTTTTAATTACTGAATGGGTTTTTCTTCAGACAAAGTGAGATATGAGAGACTTTAGTTCAAAAAAGTCAAGATCCCCATTACAGCTGGGACCATCTTAATCATCTTGACCTTTGTCTTACCACTGGACTCCAATGACTCTGGAGAGAGTATGCAAAATTCAGTGTGATGGCCCTTTGCGCACAGTTCCAAATTGATAGCTTACATTTAAATAGACTGCTATAATTACTTTACCTCTTGTACCTAATTCTTATTTTGAGGAGTTTTGTGAGTTCATGAGGAGTGGAGAAAAGTCTGGTTCTCCATTTTGTTGCTTATGTGACCTTGAAGTTTCTGATGAAGTTCTGATGAAGTGTTGGAAGACTTGGAATTAAATCCCACCTTTGCTACTTATAGTCTGTGTGTTCTTGGATAAGTAGCTTCTTCTTTCCAGGCCTCAGCTTCCTCATCTGTAAAATAAAGAGATTGAACTCTTGATGACTCTGATAATTTCTGATTCAAAGAGATTCCTGGAGCAAATTCTGAAACTGGAACTATAACTCATAGACCTTCTTGTCATTATGTCCTTCCTGAACACACCCTACATGATTTATTGAGTGTTCTGCAGCATTTTTAAACTCTACTAGTCTAGGAGTCATGTGGAAAAGGTGAGAGACAGTGAATCTGGGGGAAAAGGAAGGGAATAAGGCTTTATATGACACTTACTATGTGCCAGTCACTGTGCTAAGCACTTTACAAATATCTCGTTTGATCTTTACAACTCTGTGAGGTAGCATCACTGGTTCATAGTGAACCCCATTGGTTCTTTGAGATCACTGCTTCCATTTCTAAGTGTTCACAAGTCATCTTTTAAAAAACCCAAACCAAGATAAAACTGTTTTTTTTTTTAAAGTTTTGCCCAAGCTCATTGCCAAGCTTACTGTATTAGCAATTATCATCTCTGAAGAATTTATTCTTTGGGAAGGAAGAATAGAATCAATAGGAAGTTTTTGGAAAGA
The DNA here is from genome assembly GCF_902635505.1 of Sarcophilus harrisii. Classification (NCBI taxonomy): domain Eukaryota; kingdom Metazoa; phylum Chordata; class Mammalia; order Dasyuromorphia; family Dasyuridae; genus Sarcophilus; species Sarcophilus harrisii. The sequence goes on from NC_045429.1 coordinate 427,279,572, forward strand.
ATCAAGAAACTATATGTTCTGATATTTAATAACAACTAACATTTATTTATTTTTAAATAACAATAGCTTTTTATTTTAAAAATACATGCAAAGATAATATTCAACATCTACCCTTGCAAAACCTCTTGTTCCAATTTTTTTTCACTTCCTCCCTTCTCCCCCTTCCTTAGACACCAAGTAATCCAATATAGGTTAAACATGTGCAAATTTTCTAAACATATTTCTATATTTATGATGCTGCACAAGGAAAATCAGCTCAAAGGGGGAAAATTGAGAAAGTAAAAAAACAAGCAAACAGGAATAACAATAAAGGTGAAAATATTATGTCATGATCCACATTCAGTCCTCATAATCCTTTCTCTGGATACAGGTGGTTCTCTTCATCACAAATCTATTGGAATTGGCCTGAATCACTTCAGTGTTGAAAAGAACCAAGGCTATCACAGTTGATTATCACATAATCTTGTTGCTCTATACAGTGTTCTCTTGGTTCTACCCATTTCACTTAAAATCAGTTCGTGTAAGTCTCTCCAGTCCTGTCTGAAATCATCCTGCTGATGATTTCTTATAGAACAATAATATCCCATTCTATTCACAAATCATAACTTATTCATTCATTTCCCAATTGATGGGCCTCTACTCAATTTTTATTTTCTTGTCGCTACAAAAGAGCTACTACAAACATTGTACATGTGGATCCTTTTCCCTTTGTGCTTTGAAATACAGACCCAGTAGAGACACTGTTGGATCAAAAGGTCCCTCAAACTTTTGCACAATTTGTGCAAAAGGCATAGTGTGATCCCTTTGGGCATAGTTCCAAATTGATAGCTTACTTTTAGATAGTGTCTGCTACATGTCAGACACTGTGTTAAGCATTTTACAATTATGTGATCCTCCCAACAGTCCTGGGAATTAGGTGCTATTAATATCCCCCCTTTGCTCTGAGGATTACCCTTTTTTCCCCATTTTACAGATGAGGAAAGTGAGGCAAACACAAGTTAGATGATTTGCCCAAGTTCCCTAGCTAGTAAGTGTCTGAGGCTGGAGTTGAATTCGGGTATTTCTGACTACCTGCCTCAGTTTAGTGGTCCTTGGTTTCCCCTTGATGTTTGTTTGCTTTGAATTCCTGAGTTAGTTATCTTTGTAGCCCCATGGAATGACATACCCCAGGAGAAAGGGAGCATAGGATTAACCCCTGAGTGGATATTTTCTTCAGTCAAGCATACTACAGAGGAGCATAGATAACTGACCAAAAAAGGAAAGCAATCTATGACTCCAGGAGAGAAACAATGTGTTTCAATTGGAGGATTCCTGTATGTGGAGTTAGAAGCTCTGGATTCAACCCTAATTTCAACCATTTCCTACCTGAGTGACCTGGGACAAGACATTTTATTTTTCTGGACCTCAGTCTACTTGTGTGCAAGATGAGAGGTTTGGTCTAAATCAGGAATTTTTAACTTGGGGTCCATGAACTTTTTTTTTTTTTTAATATATTGATAACTTTCAATATGTTTAGTTTTCTTTGTAATCCCCATATATTTTATTTTGTTTTTATTTTATGCATTTAACATCATTCCAAGAAAGGGTCCAAAGACATCATCAGATTGTCAAAAGTATTTATGACTCCAATACTGTTTTATGCACTCTATTATATATCAGCCATATTGACTTGTTGGCTATTTTCTAAACTCAGTCTCCATGCTTTGCATAGACCATCCTTTGAATGTACACTCTCCTTACCTCTGCTTCTTAGAATCCTAACCTTCCTTCAAAACTCAGCTCAGGTACCACTTCCTACTGGAAATCTTTCACTTTGTTACATCAGTTTTTCTTCAGATGGTCTAATATTTACTCATCAGTGTACATATTTTCTCCTCCCACTACAAAGTAAGCTACTTTGGAACAGGACAGCTTCACAGAATCACACAATTAGGGTGAATTCAGGAAAACTATAAACTGCTTTTAGTAGCAATGGTAAAACTGGTTGTTGAGGGAGTAACTTCATAGTGGTCTGCCTCCTGTAGAAGTGGGCTATTTAAGTCTAACAGGGTTGGGTGGTGCTATACTGAGCTAGAAAGCAGTTAGTAAAGTCTTTTATTCTTCTTACTACCTCATTTGTGGGTTGAGCTATTTCTCCCCTTGGGCATGACTTCTTCTCTAGTCACTGGGTGCCTCCTCTCTGAGACTAACTTTCCACTTAAGGCAAGCCTAAGAATGTGACAGAAACCCTACATGATACCAGGTAGTTGTATTGCCAGACAATGTTGACTCATTTAATTGCTTATGGTAACCCTGGTTTAAGTATTCTCTCTTTCCCTAGAGAACAACTCTTTTTTTTTTCTGAGCAATTGGGGTTACATGACTTGCCCAGGGTCACATAGCTAGGAAGTGTTAAGTGTCTGAGGTCAAATTTGAACTCAGGTCCTCCTGACTTTCCGGGCTGGTGCTCTATCCATTTGACCATCTAGCTGCCCCTTCAACTCTTTTTTTTTTTTTTTTTTTTTGACAGCTCTGAGTCCTCAGCCACAAATTGAATTCTGGAAAAATTTTAGTTTTAAATTAATCTCTCTCCCTCTCTTCAGGAAATTTTCTTCAAAATTCCTTCTTTCTCTACTGCTTTGGAATTGGGACACAGATTAGCAAATGTCTTCAGTGGTAAATAACTGCAATTGCTAGATTAACAAATAAAATAAACATTGAAATAAAGAAAAGCAAAACAAATTTTTGTGAAGTATTCTTTTCCTCCTCCTTCCATAACTACTTGGTAACTGTAGGCTCTCATCTTCCTCTCCCCCTCACTCTTATCTTATCCCCTACCTCGCACATAAATCCAAAGGTGGAACAGGGCTACTTTGTCACTCAAAATCAGGCTTCTTACTGGTTCCAAGTTAGAACAGAACACTGTGGGGAAGGAAAGGCTGTCTAGTGAAAGACTGAGAAGATCTATTCACCTTGGTATCAGAGCTCACAGGTCTGGAACTAGAAGGATCACCATGGAATATTGAATTAAACCATCTTGAATTTAAATGACATGCCCAGTTTTAAACAGTTAATAAGTGTTTGAGATAGGATTTGAACCCTAGTTTTCCTGAATTTAAGTCCAGAATCATTTCCATTATGGTAACCTGTAGAATGTGTTGCCTTTGGTGAGGATATATTTTTCCTCACAGGAAAAACAAGCAAAAGCTGAATAACCACTTATGCTATTGTCAGCCATTGAAAACTGGTTTGACTGGTATAGCCCCAGTCCTAGGAAGCAAATATGAAAGATCCTGAGGGGTTTTCAGCCTTTAATTGGTTCTTTCCCTCCCCCATGCTGTCCATTGGGCACTTGGAGGTCACACACTGAGATTGCTTCTAACAGCTGTTCTCCTCCTGTTTTGGGAAGCAATATAGTTTGTTAAAGCTATCTGTGTGTGGACTGCCATTTTTATCTGTACTTTAATCTGATAGCAGCAGCAGGAGACAAAAAGCTATATCTGTTTAACTTTTTGGAGAAAGAAAGGAAGGAATGGGGAAAGGAAAAGAAGCAGATGGGATGGGAATTTTCCTTGTGGAGATCAGTGGCCAGACTCCCAGGACACAGGCTATGAAAGCATCAGTGGTCAAGAGAGTTTCTCTTTCATATTCCTCAGAATCTTAAGGATGGGTTACTCAGAGTTCATATATTAACGCCAAGTGGCCAAGGATTCCATATTTTGATTCTTCCTCACAGTGATAGAAGATTTTGACTCAGAGAGAAGGAGCAGACTTGTGTTTGTGAATAGCACAAATGATAAGATTCTCCTCTTAATCACCCCAACCCAGTTGGCATCCAGAGGTGACCTGAAGATATTTAGTAAGGAACTATCACTTACTCCTAACACCAACAAAATCTTTAGGAACCCTAACCAGTCAAAATTAGATGAATGAATTGCTCTAAAGTTCAGCTTCTTATGGGGCTTTCCAATTCTATATGGGGATTTTGTAACTAAATTTGGAGGTCACAAAATTGTGATTTACTATCAACAGGTGTTTGATTTGTATATCTATTTTATATACTCATAAACCTGGGGTTACATAAAAATTTCTCAGGCAGAAAGAAATGGAAAAAGTTTAAGAAGCCCTGCCCGAGAGGGCTTAATCACAGATTCCCTCCTCACTGATAAAATAGCTACTCATCGAGTGGAGCACTGTAAGTCTGGCTTTACTCAGCTTGAAACAGACATGTCCCCCTGGGTGACATTTTATTTCCCAATTGCTTCAGACAGTCTTGATCCACCCCCACAGAAGCAATTTTTGTCCTGAGACTGGAGGCAGTCATTTTGTGGCTTTATGATAACTTAAATAGATATTCTGCCCCTGATATTACATTTATCACCCAGCACATAGTTCATGCATTAATAGCTGCGGGATCACTCAAATGGGTGACTTCACTTTTATCCCCAGCAACTACTGTACAGTAGGAAATCTAGAAAGCTTTCTTCTCTAAGTGATTATTTGAGGAGACAGGAGGGGAAACAAGTAGCACTTTTCCTTAAATTGAAACAGTTTATAGAAGAGATCAATTGGAATAAAGGGTGGGAATCCTTTAAGAAATAATTCTGGGAGCTGGAAATCAAGAAACAGGAATTAGAGAGAAGGACTTTCCCTCAATATTAGATGACTCTTCTAAACCTTATACTATCCTCAAGCAGAAGGCTTTGTGGAACAATAAAATGGATGCTTGAAATAAGCCTTACCCCCTCTTACCCTCCAAAGACAATAGATAATCTTTTTTTTTTTTTTTTTTTTTTTTTAGGTGGACTGACCACCTGGCTTGAGCACTTTAAACATCTCCATCCCTTGTGTGGACAAATCTCCATTATCTCAGATGTTAATTGATTCAATATGGATTGTGTGTATTAAGGGGAAACATTAGGTTACAACTAGTGGTGTGTAACTCAATGGCTACATATCTGGACTTACCCTTCTTTTCCCTTCCCAAATCAGAAAAAGGATGGATAGTCTACTCCTCAGACTTCAGCAGTTAAGGTGGAGCTGATACCAACATGGATGTTGGCCATATTCTGATAGTCTGGTTAGGCGACTAACTGGTTTTTTCACCTTGCTCAAGGTCCCACTCAATCTTCCCTAGGAAAGCCAATTTTCAACAGGGGAAACCTATTGAATCCTGAACTTAGTCACTTAAGTAGTGGGCCCCCAGGGGAGTCAGGAGGAATGATCTGGTGGAAGCCAGTTGGTGGTGATAATTGGATCACAGTTAAGATGGGGACTGAGAGTGGGTCAGGAAATTAGGGGAATCCTGTGGATCCTCTCCATTGGATAGTGCATCTATAGGATGGAGAGAAAGGACATGATTAAATCTAAAAAGGAGCATATATGGTCTGGAGGGGAAGAGAATCTTAAGACTCCAGGGGTCCTTAAACTACGCCCCGTGGACCAGATGTGGCAGCTGAGGACAATTATCCCCCTCACCCAGGGCTATGAAGTTTCTTTATTTAAATGCCCACAAAACAAAGTTTTTGTTTTTACTATAGTCCGGCCCTCCAACAGTCTGAGGGACAGTGAACTGGTCCCCTATTTAAAAAGTTTGACGACCCCTGCAGCCTGTATTTTTTTTTTTTGGTCTTAATTCCACAGACAATACAGATATAGAATGAGAACAGATGGAGATCTATTGACTCCATTCTCACGGTTCCTTTTGTCCTGTTAAATTTTCCACTTTTTCTTTAACTGTAATCATTATCCATCTGGTAGGAGTGACTGGACTCATGGATGCCATAATCATGCTCCTGATTTTCATGGAGATCTTGCTTATTTTTGTGTTTTTTTCTCAGGTACATTATTGCAGAGATAATGTTCAACTCCATCCTGCACTTGATTCAAGCAATAACATTGCTACAACAATAGTGATATCTATCGCCTGGCTCTAGGAATATCTGATGGGTGCATTAAGATCTTTCAAACCTTGGTGCTTTGTATAATGGGCATAATCCTGATTGCAGTATGTGATGATTATAAAGTTTCTAGGGGATTAGGTTCTGCATAATTTAATCATTTTATTAATAAAGTCAGCAGGGTATTAATAAAAGGATAGTCATCTGTCTGTCTCTCTTAGACCAAAGACCAATAATGGCAGTAGGGTCACAGGACTTTTATATGTCCTTTGAAGAGAAGGTATTCCTGAGGAATGCCCAATCCTCTCTGATTGGTTAATCAAATGAGAGGTAGGCTATCTTGGGGTACACTTAGATCATTCAGATCTTGGTAAGAGACATCAATTTCCAGACCACTTATCTTGATAATGAGAATTAATCTTTTACCAGGACCTGTCTAAGCAAACGAAATGAACAGGAATAAACCTATTAGTCAAAACATAATTTCTTTTACTGTCTGATTAGATTTTGGCCTAGGTAAATCTTTGTGAGAGATTTCCCATAGGGATTGGTTTCTGGATGAGAAAGAAGAAAAGGGGATAACCTTTGATCCTAATATAATAATTAGTTATTAAATATAAGAAAGCAACATTCATGTTATATGCTTCCATGTGATTCCTTCACCACCTACCTTATCTCTATCTATCTATCTATCTTCTACCTACCTACCTACCTACCTACCTACCTACCTGTCTACCTGTCTGTCTGTCTGTCTATCTATCTTTCTCTATCATGGTCAGAAGACCTTTTGATCCAGACAATAGGATGCTGGAATGAGGGGGTGGATTGTTGACTAATAAAATTGGTTTAACTAATTTATCCCCTTCCCCCAGAATGCAAGTAGATCATGACTAATAAACCCAGAGACCAGAATTATTACTCCCACCCATTTTCAGTCTTCTGCTGAATCGGCACAATTAGGATTGAGTTCCTAGGTTTTCCCGTCCCTTATTCTTTATTCCTTATTAGACAATTAAGAAAATATTCTCATTTTATTGGTCCTATAGATTACAGATCAGTCTCCTATTGGTTTCATGCTTTGTTGATTTCAACTTTTTATATACAATTTGAACCTTGAGGGGCTCTGGATATGATCCATCTACTTCATCCTAATTGTCATGTGCTGCCCACTGTGGGCATGGAGGCCAAAAACTGAGAGTTACCTTGCTCAAAGCTTTTTCCTTTCTACCACTGTGAAAATCAATGATGTTTGTTAGTGTCAGTTTCTGCTTTTCATCTGAACTCTACATCTACTGAACTTGGATCCATTATAGAAGAGATTCTTCATGATTAGATTTGAACAAAGTAATCCCTGAAGTCCCTTCCAAGTCCTTCTAAGATTCTCTGATTGTGTGATTCTTATTGATACATAAGGTAGAAATGTAACCATCTTTATATTGATAGCTACATGGAAAGTTGTGGTCTCCCCATATAGCCAAGACCAGGGAAGAAGGTCTAGGTTGTGATGGATGGAAGCTACTGCTATACTGAGGCAGATACAATGAATTCCAGTCACCAGGGGGACAGGAAAACAGGATTTTTCAAGAACAGAGAGGAGACACAGTGGACAATTGTGCAGAATTATGGTCAGAAGAGTAGTTGTCTGTTCTGGTTCTTGCCCTTGAGTCCGATGTCCCTCTCAACAAGCTTCACAAGCAGCCAGTCATTCCAATGAGTAGTAAAGAGAGACTTGCCAGCTCCAGGACAACTAATGGAGATAAGGCAAAACTCAGAGAGCTTCTCATTGGCTATAGAGGAATCAGCAGCTGAGTCCAGAGTACTTTGCTGTGGCTAGAATTTATGATAATCCAAATTGAAGGCTATTCTTCCCTCATTGACATGATTATAACAACATATGGTTGATGCGTTAATAACCGTGGGGTCCCTGAATGGGTGACCTCACTTAATGTCCTTTAATATTCAGGAACTACTATACTGTACTGTACTCTTTAGGCTTTGTCTATAGAGCTACTTGAACCTCAAAAGAAACATTTGATTGGTGTTAGCTCTGCAATAACTCAGAGTTCTTGAGCTTCAGAGATCCACCAGCCTCCTCCTCTCCCAACAGCAGAGATTACAGGGATGTGCCATCATGTCCAACCTAAAATCTAATTCATGAGAGTCTTTTGTCTCCTTTGAGCCGTCAAGTCTAATATTATGAAATTTTCACATTTGCCTTATTTATTTTCTCTAACATATTCTAAACTTGAAAACAAAGCTTGCAGCTACAATCTATTCTCTATATTACTTTGCAATACATCTGAAATCAAATTGATTCCATAATTTTTTTGGAGGCAATTGGGGTTAAGTGACTTGCTTAGGATCACACAGCTAGGAAGTGTTAAGTGTCTGAGGTCAAATTTGAACTCGGGTCCTCCTGACTTTAGAACTGGTGCTCTGTTCTGTATGGTTCAATAATTTTTGATGATGACAATTATATATAATTAAGAAGAGAAGTAATAGAACTTTCTATTGTCATCCTAAGGGATATCTCTAAGAGTTTCTCACCAGGGAGAGGTGGAGGGTATGAAACCAAGCAACATAATCACTCCAAGGATTGATTTCTTCAAAGTTCTCCTTGTCGACTGCTCACACGGTGACTGAATCACTCCACAGCTTAAATTCTTAGCAAGCATAAACTTGTTATTCCTTTCCCAGTTCTTTCTTACTTGTCTTTTTTTTTTTTTTTTTGTTTAAACAAGAGGGACAGGGTTAAGGGGAGATTTGAGGGAGATTAGGGAGTCTAGAGAACATAAAAAAGTCAATCATATCCCTTCTAGCATAGGTGTGGTCTTGTGGTCCCACTTTGCCTGAATTCTCAACACATTTTTCATCACCTTTGACAGAGCGTATAATGGAGCTTATTGTGTGACAAGCTAAGTGAGTTGAGTCATGGGGACTTCTGACTGTGCTTCAGTGACAGTTCTCTCTGCCTTCTTATGCCCCCCTCAATTTCCCCCCTAATCTTCTCTCCTCCCTGCCATGGCTTGGAATGATAAGGTTCACAGAATAGAAAAGAATCATTGAATCTTAGAAGTTGACAGAACATTTGAGATTACCTAGTTTAAACTTACCTTTCATTTTGAGGCATAAGGGGATGAAATTAGATCTCAGATCTTGTTAGTTGAGGACCAGATTTGGATTGGAGTCCAGATTTCCTAAATTTTTTTTTTCCAAATCTCTGTCCTTGGCTAAAGTTAGGAATGACTGCTCAAAGTAGCCGAATAATTTACTCTCTGTCCCTAACTCCATATTCTTTTTCTTTTTAGTTTTTGGGAAGCAATTTGGGTTATGTGACTTGCCTAGAGTCACACAACTACTGTGTTAAGAATCTGAGGTTGCATTTGAACTCAGGTCCTCCTGATTTCAGGGCTGGTGCTCTATCCACTGTGCCATCTAGCTGCTCCTATCCCTAACTCTGATTTACAGAAATGAATCTTGGCTGATTATTTTCTTCTCATGTGGCTTAGGATCTTTCTCTGCTTTTCTCAAGTGTAAAGTAGGATCTGAGTACTTGGCAAGTCCCCCTCCTCCTTCCTAAACTGCTTGGATGGCATGGTACCATGTGGCTCTTGTACCTTTTTTTTTAGGTTTAGAATCACCCTATAAGTCCTAGTTTCCTTCAAGGTTCTCAAGAACCACCTTTTTTAGGTGACTTTTCTGATACCTCCTTTCTCACTATCTTCCCAATCTAGTAATGCAAATAAAATAATGTTAATAAACCATTTTGCAAACTTTAAAATACTATATAAATGCTAGTTATGATGATGAGGAGGAGGAGGTGGAGGAAGAGAAGGTGAAAATGAAAGAAGAGAAAGAGAAGGAAGGATCATCTTGTAGGAATCCTTTTCACAGTCCCAGGGTCAGAAAGACTTGAATTCATATCCAGCCTCAGGCATTTATTAACTGGGTGCCTTCCCAAAGTAGTTGTGAAAAATATGTAAAGTACTTTGCTACATTAAAGTGCTATATAAATTCTAGCTGTAATATTGTGTCTATTATAGTTTTTAAATATTTACATATGTACATATCTTTCCCCCCTACCTCCCACCCTTTCCTATAATATAAACTTCTTGAAGCTTTTATCCTCAATCTCGAAGCACAGTACTTGGTACCTTGTACTTAATAATGCTTATTAATACTAATAATAATTACTAATATTAATTAAAAATACTTAATAAATGTTTGTTGATTGATTAATTTGTCCATTGCTTGTCCAGGTACCCTGGAGTCAGTGGGAACACTCAGAGCTCAACTGAAATTTCTATATTGCCTTTCTAGCTTCTATTCAATAGAGCACTTGGTCACTGGTGGGACTGCCCCGTCTAGATAAATGAAACCGAATCTTCATTTGAAGGTTTTTATAATAAGCTAGAATAGACTAGAGATGCTGAGAGAATTTGACCATACTCAGTTATGCTGTAGATCCAGTACTCGAGGATTGAGTTGCCTTTGCAATAGATAAGCTATCACTGTCTCCTAGGCTCACTCATCTCAATTGATGGGCATCCCTGCATCCAATTTTTTGCTTCCATAAAGAGAGTTGCTATAAATATTTTGGAACACATAGGTTCTTTTTCTTTTCCCCTAATCATCTTGGGAAACAGACCTAGTGGTGGTATTGCTGGGTCAGAGTATAGGTAGTTTAATAACTCTTTGGGCATAATTTCAGATTGCTCTCCAAACTGCTTGACTGATTTTCAAATTGATGCTACTCTGGGGATGGTGCCTTAAAACAAGACCTCACATTTTCCAGGTGGATTGGAGAAATGCTGAATTACCTTAGAGGTGCCCTAGCACCATCATTTTGCTGCTTTCATGTGCTTTGGAGTAATGGCACCTTCTTTTCACACATGGCCAACTTCTAAGCAACTCAGGAGGTGACTCACTAAATAGTATCTTTTTCTAAGTTATTAAAACATAAAAGAGAATATTTGGTGTGTATGTGTGACTCAGAACTTCTGGGCCTTCATATTCCACAGTACTAGTTTATAACAAAGAAATTAAAAAGTCATAGTGATACACATTCTTAAAGCCACATCCTGAAATGTGATCTCTTCCTTGGGGCTTCTTTTCTGTCCTTTAATGAATCACGGAATTTGAGAGTGAGAAGAGACGTTTTTGGATGCATCTCACAAGTGGTCATATGCCCTTTTCTTGAAGACCTTGAAAGTGGGGGAACCCAGATCTTCCCAATGAAGCCTGTTCTACTTCTGGACAGCCCTTACTTGGTAGATAATTTTTTCAGACATTAAGCCATAACCTTGTTTCGTTATAATCTTTGGGTTTTCCCTTTCCTACAACTCTTTTAGGGAGGATTTTAGAGATAATGATGTAATTTGGGATTGGGAGGCCTATATGCCAATATATATATAATATATTATATATGCAATATAGGATATAAATATATCACTAAAACTTATTACTTATTCACATAGATATTAGCTACAAAATTGTTTTTAATCCCAGGTCAGATTTTCCCATCCTACATCCCATTCCTGGTTGCCCAGTCAATGTGACCTCAGGGTCAATTTTAACATTAACTTATGTGAGGCTACAATTAAGTGGGTAAACTACTGCCAGCGTTCTCCTCTCTTCATTAGTTTATATAATTGAACGTTGACTCTGTAGTCAAGATAATGTGTAAATAGGAAGCATATTTCACAAGTGGGTGCAATTCCCAAGAAAACCCCTGTGTAGAGAATGTCTGTGGTTCAGTTGTTTTTCCAGTCATTTCTGACTAGTTGAGATGCCATTTAGGCTTTTATTGGCAAAGATCCTGGAGTTGTTTGCCATTTCTTTCTCTGGCTCATTTTATAGATGAGGAAATGGAGGCAAACAGGATTAAGTGACTTGTCCAGGATCACACAGCTACTAAGTGTCTGAGGACAGATTTGAACTTGGGAGTTTTCTTGACTTAATGGTGGATACTCTATCCACTGTGCCATCTAGCTGCCTTATCATAAGAGAGTAGTTACATATAAAAACTCCTAGAGGAAGTGATATTTTCCTTAGGGGTGACCCAAGTTTTCACTTGTAGTTCTTGAATGCAATGGAGAAGATGAGAAGGGAAAGTTAAAATGTTGCTAACTTGGATAGGGTCTTCTCTGTGGAGACTGGCTGCATATGCAATGAAAAGTCACATAAGCCCCACTTCTCTCTACCGTTTCCAGAACCAAAGGGTTGAATTCCCTTTTCCTAGCTCCTCCTTTTCTTTCTTCCCCCCAGATTTATAGATATGCTCTTTATTTTCTCCTTGAATCTGGTACCCATCTGATACTTAAGGAATGATAAAGTTAACATTTGACTTGGTTGTTGGGCTTGATGATTCAGAGGGGACAGAGGCACAGATATTTGGGGCTTCTTGGAGATCTGGAGGGAGATGTGCTGCAGAGCGTTGTCCCCTTTGTCCTCTTAGAAAGAAACGATGGTGTCAGAGAAGGAGGAGATGGGGAAGGGGAGAGAGACAGAGACGAGTTGGGAGGACAGAGGCCAGCAGAGACACAGAGAGAGACAGAGACAGAGAGAGGAAAAGGATTTAGAATATCAGGGAGAGAAAGTGGAAGAAGAGACAGAATATAACTTCACTTGGACCTAGAGAAAGACCCAGAGACTATTTGTGTAGCCCCCAGGGGGAAGAAGGATCAGCAGCACATTAAGGGCAACCTATAATGGAAAATAAGACATCTAACTTTTTGCTAATACTATGCATTATGTGGACTTGTGTAGGTCCAGAGGGAAGTTGGGGATCCAGAAGAAGTGATTGCCTTCTGAAAGAGAAGAATTTTCCTTATTGCTGAAGGGATCAATTAGGAAACTTTTTTATATCTTTTACTACAACAATAAAATCTGTACTATTTCTGATGTCCCGTTAGCTTCAGGGTTTGTTAAGGTGGCAAAGGCCCTCAGAGAGAGATTAATCAGATAATGAAGTTCCTAGGCAGGAATCTGGGTAGGGCAAAGTGAATTATAGAGATTGTTATTGAGAGAAGCTCCCAGACAAACCCAGTTCCTCATATGGAGGGGCCAAGTCTTAATTGATTCATGGGTTATGCTTCTACTAATTATAATTTACCCAAATCTTCTTTCATCCTCTTCTCCTGCAGTCATTTAGACAATTGATCACTTTTACCTTTATTTTTTTTTAAAAAATCATATTTTATTGCTACAAAGTGAATGGCTCTGTATTGTAGCCTTGGATTCTTAGGGTTCAGTGTGTGACTATGAGGAATGGGTACACATTTACTGGTTTGGAGGAAGGCTATATTTGGAAAATTGACTGGGAGGCCCATTCAAATTTTCTTGGAAGGCTGTTGAGTTGTGAAGGCCGCATGGCAAGCCTGTGCCAAGCCTCCAATTAGATTAAGGAATTCTTGAAAGTCCAACTGCCCATCACAGTTGAGGTCGAGTTTCTTCATCATTCGGTCCAGAACACCAGGGTCCTGATTCTGCAAAAATAATAAAAGAAAGTTCACATTTTGTGTCACATTTAATATTTTATGCCGATCTCTCCCTAAGATTGAAGATCATGTTGCTTATCAGTATATAAATATGCTGGGCATTCCACAGATTTGGGTCCTTAAAATAAGTTATACTTCCAGAATAAATGAAGAAAATAATATTTGACAGAGGTAAGCTAGATTTTTACTCAGAGAAATAGAGTGTCTATAGAACAGATCTTGGGAAAAGTGAATGAAATGTAGGTATTGCCACATTGGGCTCCATTTCCTTTATTTTTCTATGTCTTCTGTTTGAACAGTTTTCTAAATCTACCCTTCCTATATCCCATTTATGAATTTCAATAGGGATAAATATAAAGTTTTACACTTGAGTTCAAAGGATCAGTTTCCTAATTAACAGGGTGAGGAAGGCATGGCGAGAGAGAGAGCAATTCTCCCGAAGTTCTAGGAGCTTTAGTGGGCTGAAAACTCAAGATGAGTCAGTAGTGTGATGTGGCAGTCAAAAAAAAAAACAAACATTTGGGGCTATATTAAGTGAAGCGCTGAAGCATGATTTCCAGAAATAAGGCGGGAGAAGTTCTTTTTTACTCTGCCTGGGTCAGACCACACCAGGAAGATGGTTCTAGGCACTGTACTGGAAAGGACATTGATAGGTTGGAGGGGGCAACTAGGTGGCACTATAATTCATAGAATGCTGGGCCTGGAATCAAGAAGACTTATCTTCATGAGTTCAAATCCACACTCAGATACTTACAAACCATGTGATTCTGAGCAAATCACTTCACTCTGTTTGCATCAGTTTCCTCATTTGTAAAATGAGAGGGAGAAGGAAATGGCAAACCACTTCGGTTTTTTTGCCAAGAAAATACCAAAATAGGTCACAAAGAGTCAGACACAACTGAACAAGAACAATAATAAATTGGAGAGCATCTGTAGAAAGTTAAACAGGATGGAAAAAGAGTAAAATCCTTGTCATATGAGGATTAATTGAAAGGAGTAAGAGATATTTAGTTTGAAGGAGACATTGGGAGTGGGGTTGGCACGGGCATGATAACTGGTTTAAGTATTTGAAGGGCTGTGCTATGGAAGAATTAGACTTGTACATCTTAGTCTCCCAGAATTAATGGGTTGAAATAGCAAAGAGGTGAATTTAGGCTTGATGGAAACTTCCTGACAATTAGAGCCATTCAAAAATAGAATTTAATATTTTGGGAGGATGGAGTAGGTCACTCTTCATTGGAAATCTCTAAGCAAAGGCTGAATAACCACTTGCCAGGTTGTTAGAGTGGGTATTCTTTTTAGATATGGGTTGGACTAGATGGCTATTGAAGTCTCTTCCAACTGTAAAATTCTGTGATTCTATCATTTCTCTATAACATATGCTAGAATCATGGACTTTCAGCATTGGAAGGGATCTTAGAGGTAATCTATGGAAGTAGTGAACCCCTAACTCCATGGGAATAGAGACTAGAACTATGATTCATTGGTATAAGAGATTCATAAGTGAGGAAATTCTATCTATCAGTGCCAGTTTTTACTTTCTCTGCAGTTTATAATTCTAGGAACTTGCCAATTGCATTGATGGGTTAAGTAACTTGGCTGAAGTCACACACTTCGGGTGTTTCAGAGATGAGACGTGGTTCCAGTTCTTCTAGATTCCATGACCATCTTGATACCCACTTACAATATTGGTCATCTAGCTTCTGCATGAAGACCTTCACTAATAGGGAATTTGCTTTGATGCAGCCCCTTCCATTTCGTTTATTTTTCCTTTCTTCCTTCCTTCCTTTTTCTTTTTCTTCTTAAGCAATTGGGGTTAAATGACTTGCCCAGGATCACACAGCTGGGAAGTGTTTGAGGGCAGATTTGAACTCAGGTCCTCCTGACTTCAGGGCTGATTCTCTATCCACTGTGCCACCTAGATGCCCCAGCTGTTCCATTTCTAGATAGTTCCAATTGGCACAAATTTTTCCCCTTATAATGGGTTGAAACCCATTGCCTCTCTATAACTTTTACTCTATTGGTCTTGATTCTATCCCCAAGGGTGAAGTGGGCTAGATAGAATCTGACATAAAGCAGCTCTCCATATATCTGAGAATAATGATGTCATTTCTTCAGGCTAAAAATCTTTAACTTTTTCAACTATTCTTCTAATG
The DNA here is from genome assembly GCF_902635505.1 of Sarcophilus harrisii. NCBI lineage: Eukaryota > Metazoa > Chordata > Mammalia > Dasyuromorphia > Dasyuridae > Sarcophilus > Sarcophilus harrisii. Next base: position 427,295,106 of record NC_045429.1, read on the forward strand.
CGATGGTTTTGAGTTTCCCCACTTGGACTTCCTGTTTTTGATGAGCTTTGTAATGATAATGTCTCTTCTAAAAAGCAGAACACAAAAATTAATTCTATGGGTGTGGTCTGACTAAGGCAAAATATTATAAGACTGTCACTATTCTTGGGTTTATTCTGGACTTTTCTATTAATAAAGCCTAAAAACCCACAGGCCATTTCAGTTACCATCCCTACCCTATGGAGTCATATGTAGTCAGTCCACTAAACCTCTCAAGGTTTTTTTTTTTTTTTTCATATAAATTGTTTTCTAGCTCCATTTCTTTCCTCCCATCTTTTACTCTTTTTTTTTTTTGGAACCAAGTGTAAGGACTTTTTATTTCCCTCCATTAAATTTCCTCCTGTCAGCTTCAAGCTACCATTTGGGCTTTGTTGGATCATTTCAGACTGTCAGTCAAGATACCTGTTGTCTCTCCAACTTTGGAGAGTAGCTCTCATTTCTGGTCTGTTCAGTGACTAAAACTATAGGCAGAAGGTTTAGGAACTGTTCTCTAGTACCTGTGAGAAGGAGGCCAGTTCTGTATGCATGAAGCTCAGGAACTCGGTCTTGGAGAGGGTGTTTGGAGAGTTCGTAATCTCCCGGCCAGCATACCTCTGGAAAACAGCTATCATGGACTCAATGCATCTCTCTGTTTCAGTGGGGGTGACTTTTTTGGCCTTTGGAAAGGAAACAACAGGTATAGATTATAATCAGCAAAATTATAATTAGTAATGTAATTATGGAACACATAAGTGAACTCAGTTGGTGTGAGGAGAACATTTTAATACAAAAGAGTAAGAAGGATTTTCCCATGGATAGGGTTTTCTTTAGGAACCTTTGGTTCTAAGCCAAATAAAATTATGTTATGTTATGTCCTCTGTCCCATTTCCTTGATCCCTATATATTGTTCACATTTAACAATAAATAGTGCTTTGAGGTAGGTACCAGGAGGTAGTTAGTATAAGTAATCTTATCCCCATTTTATAGATGAAGATACTGAGGGAGAGGCTATGTCTTGTCCAAAAAAAATTGTTTTAGCCAAGTATTTGGAAGATTGTTGCAAAGAAGATTTAGGTTTATTCTGCTTGGTTGTAGAGAACAAAACACATTATAAACCAGGAGAAGTATTAAAGAGACTCATTTATGCACACAAGGAAAAATTTCCTAATGACTTAGAGTAAAATGCTTAGGGAGAAGTAGTGAGATTTTCCTATTCTTCCTCTCCCCAGTGCTGCAACCTGTTATACATAGCTTATCACGGGCAATAAGAGCAGTGAAAGGCATGTATCTTTATTATTTGAAGAATTTTAAATTGTATCTAAGGAACCATCATAGAATAAGAAAGAGTGTTTGATTCAGATTCAGAGGACCTTCTAACTAATGCCCAAATCCTGCCACTTATTTGTTGTGTAATTTTGAGTAAGTCTTCTGTGCCTCAGTTTCCTACTTTGTAAATGAGGGCATTAACACTTGTACTCTCTCTCTCACAGGATAGTTGTGGAGGCAGCACGGTGGCTCTGGAATCAGATGATCCAAGATCAAGACCTACACTGTCACTTACTACCTGGGGGTCTTGGGCAGGAAACAATTTCTCTGGCTATCAGTTTCCCCATGTAAGAATATGGATTCTCCTGGTCCCTAAGGTCTGCTACAGCTTTATGTCCACGATCCTGAGTATAAGAACTTATAAATCTGAAAGAATCCCAGACTATTGAAAGCTTCAACAGCCGCAAGCGCTGTTACCCACAAATGGGGTTTTTTCTCACTACAGAAACCATAAGAAAGGGAGCAGAAATCCAAAGGAGTGTGGACCTGGGTGGGTTCCCTCCTCTGGTGGACAAAGAAAATAAACGCAGCCTCTTAAAGAATTTAAAGGGTTGTCTGATCTATGTCTGGCCACGGGACCCAGATGGCTCCAGAGGAGAAAATGAGGCTGGTGACTTTGCACAGCCCCCCTCACTTCAATCCGATTCACTTGTGTGTCAAGGTCTCCCCGAGAGAACAAAGGACAAATAACAAGGAACCGCCAGGGGGCGCCAGGGTGGATAGAGGGCCAGTTCTGCAGTCAAGAAAACTCATCTTCCTGAGCTCAGATCTGACCTCACACATTTGACTAGCTGTGTGATTCTGGGCAAGTCACTTCACCCTATTTGCCTCAGTTTCTTCATCTGTAAAATGGCCTGAAGAAAAAAATGGCAAATTGCCAAGAAAATCTCAAATGCAGTCACAAAGAACAACTCAACAATAATGAAAGGGATTCAACCAAAGAAAATCTCAACATTATCTTAGGTCCCACTAATAGCCCATTATTTGTAACGATGATAATTGTGATGGTTTGGGGGCTTGTGAGCTGCCCAGAGTCCAGAACCAGAATACTTTCCTGTATTCACTCAGTTTTTTGGGGTCAGGGAAGCTTTTCTTGATCTCCTCCCAGTTTGTGCTCTCTCCCCTTCTTGCCCCCAAATTTCTTTGTTTTTACTTATCTATGGACTTCCTACCTCCTTACCCCTAATAGATAGAATGTAATATCTTTGAAGGTGGGAACTGTGCTAACAGGATTGTGCCTTGTCCACAGTAAGCACTTAGTAGGGGGGTTATTGAATTGAACTGAAGAGGCAACAGATTCCTATATGGTTCCCAAAAAGAACACTTTGGTGGGAAGGAAATGGGTCAGTAGGTGATGTGAGATGAGTATGGGCTCTCTCTCTGTCTCTTTATCTTCACCTCTGTCTGGCCCCTGTTCCATTAGTTCTTCCCAAGATCCCGAGCTGGGGTGACATAGTTTAGATCCCCCTTAAATCTCCTGGTTTTGGATAAATCCCCTTCCCCATCTAGATAAGATAAGTCAAAGGTGGAATTTTTCTAAAGGTACTTTCACTAAGAAGAACAATAAAGAAAAAGCTAATGGAAAATAAAAGAATTCCTCCAGATAAAGCTCCAGAGTGAAGAATTCCTCCAGATAAAGCTCCAGAGTTCTCTTTTCCTATCTTTAGTTCCTAACTTTACCAGAGCCATTGTCTTTTCATCCTAACAGAATGAAAGAAACATGTGGCCCAGGGAGGGGCTCTGTTTGGGCTGGGCTGGATGAGTCACCGATTGTTAGACTGGCTTTCATTTGTGAGACCTCTGTGCTCCTTTTTGGTTCTCACAGATGCTTCTACCTCTTTTCTCAGCTGTCTCACCAGATTCCAAAGTGGTTTTCTCATTTTGCTTCATGTTTCCAGAAGTCGCAGCTCCCCCAGCCCCAAGAGTTTTGAATGGGAATGTTGTAATTTAAAGGATTTTTCTCTGCAAGCTCTAGTGGATCTGGTGGAGACAATGATAACCTCTGTACTCTTTTTTTTTTTTTTCACCCTTAAAGTTTCTAAAGGAAAAGATTGAGAAAGAAGAAAGGAGGAAGTGGGGGAAAGGAGAGATTGCTTCAAAATTAAATGTCTGGTGTGCTAGCAATATCACTGGGTTTGAAGGGACCTGGGTTTAAATGCTGGCTTTTTAATCTGCAGGGCCTTTGGACAAGTCCCAGCCTTTATGAACCTTCTTACCTCTCTATAAGGGGTTGGGCTTGGGGTCCTCTAGAGTCCTTTCCAATTCTGAATCTATAATCTTAATGTAGATAGGATCATCTGTGTATCTGTGACATGTAGGAGAGATGGACTATTTGTTCTCTCTAAAGAAGATTTAAAAAGAGCTTCCCATTTACTGGATGACTTGCCTTAGGCTTTGAGCCATTCACACATGTGATAACTTATCACTAGATAATATCCATGAGTTATGGGGAGTGGATTTCTGGAACCAAAGACATATTTGTGAAAAGTAATTTTAAGGGAAGGATATACTGGAAAATAAAGATGATAAATAACAAAAGACATCAATATATTTTGTCCAAAAGGAAAAAAAGGCAACCCCCCCTCCAAAAAATAAAAGAAAAAGGAAAAAAAAGTAAACTCATATTAAAAAGTATCTTCCCCCAAAATGTCTACTTTGTCTTGTGATTCTCTGATCTAAGTTCTAAACATGAGTAATGAATGTTATCAAGGAGAAAGAGAAATTCTATTAAAAGTGGGGAGGGGTGTGGCACATAGGAAGATTGCACATTGGGAAAAAAACCACTCCAAGAAAACCAAACTACCCTCAGATATTAGAAAGGAAATCGATTTTGGAGATGAATGAAAAGGCAAGATAGAGGAATAAGAAAAGAGAATAAATCTAGGGAAGGATATAATCAGTAGAGTTGGGAGAAGAGGTTTGGGTTAGGGCAAGGCGTATGTCTAAATCAGAGAGAATTTCCCAATGTGGAGTGATTACACACACCAGGAGAGATGAGAGGCTTGTTAAGGGGGCACAGGAAATATTTGGTAAATAATTTATTATGATAAAATTTATTATTATTGAAATTAATTAATCTGTTTTATTTCTTAGTTCCTTACGCATGGTAAACTCTAGAATTTTGTTTCATATTGAAGGAGTATGAGAAAGCTCATTAAAAATTAAAATACTCAAGGATCAAAAAAAAAAAAAAAGAATGAGCTCCCTTGGCCTGGACTCAAGAAAGAATGCAAGGGAAAAAAAGAGTTGAAAGAGGGATAATTTAGAGTCTGGGACTGGGGCTCCTCCCACATATTTGGCTGTGGTTAGGCTTAGCTACAGTATTTTGTTTCAGTGTTTTTCTCCCTTGGCAGCTGACCAGGGTTTAAGTGAAACTCCATTTCTTTCTCAGGATTTGCAAGATCAAATCCCAAATTTTCCCTTTTTGGGAACACACAGTCAGGTCTCTCTGGGCTTCCTTAGCCACAGTCCCCCAAATCCTCTTTCTTCCTGTGGTTTTTGCTTGGTCCCTCCCAGCTCCTTTGGGTGAGACCTGCCTTGGGGCCCCTCAGATATGGAAAGGAAATCCCAGTAATTATTTGCATTATTATTATGCCTAATATTAATGAATGCTCAGGACCCAAGAGGGATGAGGAAGTAGCCAATTACACCTTTGATCCCTTGCCAGGAAGGTTTTTAATCTCATTCAAAGTGCCCAGTACAACTATCAGAGGAGAGGGATCTTTCCCTGCCCCCTCATTCCTCACCCCTCATCTCAATTAATGAGAAGGTTGGAATCTCACACCCATGTTCTTGGGATGAGTATGAATCTAGGACTCCTTCTCTCTCCAGCTTCCCCCCCCCCCCCAAACTGAGCAAGAAGCCTTTTTTCTTTCTTTCTTTTTGCAAGGAGAGCAGACAAATGAGAAATGACATTCCAGAAACCTGTTGGAAACTCTGCTGCTGCTTTGGGGTCAAGAGGAAGACAAATAAAAAAAAAATTACTTTACCATTGTTGAGTGAAGAGAGACTGGAAGCAGGACTTCTAGCAAGTAGCGTCAGAGAGCAAGCAAATGCTATAAGCAACGGATTTGTGGGGCTCCGAACTTATCTCTGGATGACCAACACCCCTTTCGCTTGGGTTACATTGCTCAGGAGTTAGTCAGACAGCCCCTTCTCTCTGGTTGGCCCACATGATTTCCTGCAGATCTGAACGTGTCTAAGCACATAGCCACACCTAACACACACACACACACACACACACACACACACACACACACACACACAGAGACAATTCAGGGAAAGCTTTTATTATTATTTTTTTGCTTAGCTTTTTTTTGGGAGGGATTTCTCTTCCCTTAAGAAAAAGAAGCCTAGGACTTTTATTATTTTTTTTCTTTTTCTTTTTTTTTTTCTTTAAAGGGAAGTCATATATAAAAAAGGCATAGTTTTTGAGAATTGTTCCTCTTTTGTAATTATCCCCAAAACTTTCCCTTTCCTATTTGGTAATAATAACGATTGTAATAATTAACTCACACAGACCTGTAACATTTTATGACTTACAGAACTTCCCCACAACACTCTTGTAAAGTAAATATTCCAGGTATAATTATTTCCGTTTTACCAATGAGGAAACTGAGTCAAGAGCATTAAGTGGTAGACGTCTTTCCTAATTCTCCCAGTTGCTAGAATTCTCTACCCCTCCTTCAAATGATCAGGTATTAATTTCCTATGTAGCAATATGTAAAGCAGCTGAGCTTCAGATTTGTGAAGAAATATTGTACGTTGCTTACTCTATGACAGGCATTGTGTTGAATACTTACAAATATTATCTCATTTGAGGCTAATAACAAACTTAGGAGAATGTTATTATTATCCTAACTTTATGTTACAGTTATCTTTTCCACACCCTGGAGTTAGGTGCTTACTCAATCTGGAAAATCCCTGTAAAGTGTTTTGGCCCTTCCTTTGTACTAGAGAAAAAGTTTGAATTATTATGCTATTAAAAGATAAACTATATTGATATTATACATATATTTTATATATTTGTGAGTTTCTTAGCTTTTTCTGTATTGTCTGTGGCTTTTGTACAATTCCCAAATTTCCATTTAATTTCTCATGATATCCCATGATAGGGAAAGTTACAATGTGGAAGGGATACCTAGAGAAAACTGAAACTGAGAAAGGGCAAATGACTTCCCCAGGATCATGCTGAAGAAGTGTCTGAAGCTAGATTTGAACACAAGACTCTGACTCTTGGCCTAGAGCTCTATCTATTACACCTCCAGATGCTTCTTCTGAGGAAGATCTGAGTCTGAATCCTGTCTCAGATACTTCCTAGCTGGACAAGTCACTTAACCTTAGCCTCAGTTTCCTCATCTGTAAAATGGGGATAATGATGGTACCTAACTAACAGCATGAATATGAGAATCAAATGACACAACATTTGTAAAACCTTTAGCACAATGCCTGGCACATAAAAAGCGCTATAGAATTGCTATCTTATTATTACTGTTACTGTTACCATCATCATCATCATTATTATATTTACCAATTTTGTTACTGGGCAAGTTATTTAACTTCACTGCTTACCTCAGTGTCCTCATCTGTAAATAGGGATAATAAGGGTACCTACTTCACAGGGTTGTTGTCAGGATTAAGTGAGATAACATTGTAATATAAATGCTAACTATTTTTAGTAGTAATAGTACATTATAATGGTTAGAGCAATGTCCATCCAGTAGGGAAAACCTGATTTTCTGTATGATCTTGGGCAAGCCCAAATTAGTTTCTCAGTGGCCTGGATAACTTCCTAAAGTTCCAAGTGTCAGAACAGTTGCCTGTTTTCATTGATAGGCACTCACTGGGAGTCATCTAAACCAATTCAATACCATGACTAATCCAGAGCATGTATATGTATGTGGGCATAGGATGTCTATTCCATGAGAATTTAAGCTCCATGAGGGCAGTGACTGTTCTATTTAGTGGCTTTTACATAATAGCTACTTAATAAATGCTTTGTGAAGCCATTCTCCAATTGATAAATGGATAAAGAGGATGTGGACAGATGATTTTCAGATAAAGAAATTAAAACCTTTCTAGTCATATGAATAAATTCTCTGGATTAGAGAAATGCAAATTAAGACAACTCTGAGGTACCACCATACACCTCTCAGATTGGCTAAGATGGTAGGAAAACAAGGATAAATGTTGGAGGAAATGCGGAAAAACTGAAACACTAATACATTATTGGTGGAGTTGTGAACTAATCCATCATTCTGGAGAGTAGTTTGGACCTATGCCCAAGGGACTATCAAATTGCATATTGTTTAATATAACAGTGTCACTGCTGAGTCTGTATTCCAGAGAGATTATAAAAAAGGGAAAAGGACCCACATGTGCAAAAATGTTTGTAGCAGCCAAACTGTAGCAGCAGTTTGTGGCAGGGAACTGGAAACTGAGTGGATGTTGGGGAATGGCTGAACAAGTTATGGGAATATGAATGTTATTGTTCTATAAAAAAATAAAACAATCAGCAGGATGATTTCAGAAAGGCCTAAAGAGACTTGCATGAATTGTTGCTAAGTGAAATGAGCGGAACCAGGAGAACACTGTACATGGCAACAACAAGGTTATGGAATGATTTACTCTGATGGACGTGGCTCTTTCAACAGTGAGGTGATTCAGGCCAATTCCAATAGACTTGTGATGGAGAGAGCCATCTGAATCAGAAGGAGGAGTATGGGTATTGAAGGTATATCACAACATAGTATTTTCGCCTTTTTTGTTGTTGTTTGCCTACTTTTTTCTCTTTCTCTCCTCCCCCCGCCCCTCCTTTTTGATCTGATTTTTCTTGTGCAGCATGATAAATGGGGAAATATATATAGAAGAATTACACTTGTTTAACATATATTGGATTACTTTCTATCTAGGGGAGAGGGTAAAGGAAAGGGAAGGCAAAAATTTGAAACACTAGATTTTGCAAGGGTGAATGTTGAAAATTATCTTTGCATGTATATTTTGAAAATAAAAAGCTATTATTTAAAAAAATAAATACTTGGTGATTGATTGATTGACTCTGGCCTTGATCCCCATTTATTCCTTGGATTTGTAATTTTGGTTCCCCTAGAAGCTTAGATTTCTCCTCTGCATCATTAGGCTGTCACAGACAAGTCTTTCTTCTTTCATAACCAGGCCTTCATGTTACTTCCTGGACATCTCCACACCATACCATTGCCCTCCTCTAAAACTGCCCCTCCTTTATGTATTATCTCCCCTCTCTCATAAAACACAAACTTTGCCATCATGTATTTGTGTTTCCATTGCGTAGCACAGAGCTTGGCACATTATAATTGATTAATAAATTTCTCTCTGTGTGTCTCTTTGTCTCTAATTCCCTCCCACTTCTCTGTCCTTCTCTCTTTGTCTGTTTCTCCATAAGTGACTTCTCTGTGGTGAAACAGCCAGTAAGCGTAGGACTTATGATACAAAGCAAGATCTTCTGACTTCAACACTAGTGTTCTTCATATCATAAAATTTGGAGCTGAGAAGAACCAAAATTATCATATAGTTTTTTTTTTATAAATGAGGATATTGAACCTTAGAGAGAGGAACTGAGTCATAAAAGTTGTCCAAGTTCACACAGAAAATAAATAGTAGAGCTGGAGTTCAAACTCAGGGATTCTTTACTTGTGCTAATTTCCTACTAACTTGCTATTGTTCAGGAATTAGAAATGAATCACAAGATTTATTTTTGTATTTAAGATGTATGGGGACAGCTAGGTGGTGCAGTGGATAGAGCACCAACCCCAAAGTCAGGAGGACCTGAATTCAAATCTGATCTCAGACACTTCACACTTCCTGGCTGTGTGACCCTGGGCAAGTCACTTAACCCCAATTGCCTCAGGAAAAAAAAAGGATGTATGTAAGATTCTTTATTATATGTAGGTCCAGAGTTCTAGAATGCAAAGAACTGGGACATTATGCTTAGTATATACTAAGGGAATTCAACAATCACAGCCAATGATGTATAGTAAAGTTCTGGGCTCTTCCTTTAAGCCTTCCTTAGTTTGGCAAAGTCTTGCTCCCTGACATTAGAAATAGCTAGAGAGAAATCAACCTTTCCTTTCTAAAGCTCGGAATAAGCTGAGGTTTTCGAGGAAAGCTAAGAATAACAAAAGATTAAAAAAAAGTTTTACGGGGGTGGATTGGAGAGAGGATCAAAGAAATGAGAGAGCTGCATCTTGGGACCTAGAACAACACTTCTTAAACTGTGGGTCTGTGACCTCATGTACTGAAGGTGTGGGTTGTGAAATTATGGTTTATTAACAATAAGTATTTGGTATGTATACCTTTTTTATATGCCATATACCTGGGATCTTGTAAAGATTTCTCCAGGGAAAAGGGGTCATGAGTGGGAAAAGTTTAGGAAGTCTTAGTCTGGGAGCTCTGGTAGGTAAGTGGGGCAATTGCAAAGTGGATATAATTGTACTTATTGGTAAGAACAAAATGGTGACAACTGGACTTCCTAGCTTTCACTCTTTTGATTTTCCTCACTTTCATTCAGTGTTCCCAGGAAGGCTCTAAGACAGATATATGCTCATTCCTCGTATCCCAAGAGTTTTTCCTCTATTTATTTAAAGAAATTGATTTTTCCAAGACCCCATGATTATTCATTTCAAAAATGATTTTGTGTGGGTGACTTTGGATGTTGGGGTGAGGGTTAAATGCATCTGAAATAAGATGCATGAATTGTAAAGCATAGTGGAGAGAGGAGTAGCTTTCACACATCAATATATATTTCTCAATGAGATGAGAATTTTTTTTTTTTGTTTACTTCCTGTAACTGCTAGCTAGGGGCCCCAAACAAGCAAAAGATAACAATTGCCTGGAAACATATCCATATCTCCTCCATCTTTTAAAACGTCACCCCCCCTCCCCCAATAAAACACATTCAAAGACCTCGATTGCTTCATCTATGTCCATTATCTACTGTCCCATATCTCTTTTCTCTATCATGGCCACCTTTCTTGAGAAATCCTTCTATAATCTGTCATCATTTCTTCTCCTCCTCTCTTTCTACAAAACATTCCATTGTCTGGCTTCAGACCTCTTTATTTACCCAAATCCTCTCCATCTAAAATGATCATTGACCTCTCTCTTTCTAAATCTAATGGTCTTTTCTAACTCTTTATCCTTGTCCTCTGTAGCCTTTGGCACTATTTATTATCCCCTACTTGATATTCTCTTCTCACCAAGGATTTTGTGACTTTGCTCTCTCCTGCTTCTTCTGCTACCTGTCTGACTGTTGCTTCTCAGTCTTTTTTGCTGGATCTTTCTCCAAGTCAAGTCCATTAACAATGGGGGTTCCCCAAGGTTCCGTCCTGAATTCTTTTCTATACATTATTTTACTTGCTGATCTTGTCAGTATTTATGGATTCAAGGATCACTTCTAATCAGAAGACTTTCATGTGTATTTATCTATATCAAACCTTTCTCCTAATCTCCATTCTCACACCACTAAATACTTATTGTACATCTCAAAATAGATTTTCCATAGATACATATGCACACACATACATACCTACTACACACATGCAAAAATATAGTAGTTCTTTTCAAGATGGCAAAATGTTAGAACTTGAGAGGATGCCCATCAGTTGAGGAATGGCTGAAGAAACTGTAGTATATGAATGTAATGGAGTACTTTTATGCAGTAAGAAATGATGACCAGGAAGATTTCAGAAAAACCTGGAAAAACTTGTATGAATTGATGCAAAATGGAATGAACAGAATCAGGGAAACATCATACATAGTACTGGCAACACTATGTAATGATCAACTATGATTGACTCAGTTCTTCTTAGCAACATAATAATCCAAGACAAATACAAAGGACTTAAAAAGAAAAAAATGCTATCTATAATCAGATTTTTAAAAATTGATGAATTCAGAATGCAAATCAAAGCATATTTCCCCCATTATTCTTTATTGTGTGTTTTTTCTTTTTGATCTATTTCTTTTTCATAACTGTGACTAATATGGAAATATGTTTTACATGATAGCACATGTATAAACTATATTATACTGTCTATCATCTTTAGAAGAGGGAAAGGATAGGAGGGAGGAGAAAAATTTGAATTCAAAATTTTGTAAAAATGAATGCTAAAGTTTTATATATTACTAATGTAGTCTAGCAGCAAGTGATACAAAGAGAAATTCCATTTAAAATAACTATAGATAACATAAAATATTTGGAAGTCTACTGGCCCAGGCAACTATATGAACACAATAACAAAATGCTTTCTACACAAAGTCAAATATAATCAATGAAAAATAGTGCCCATGGGTAGGTTAAGCTAATATAATAAAAATGACAATACTATCTAAAGTAATCTTCTTATTCAGTACCATTCCCAAGAAATTATTTTATAGAACTAGAAAAAGTAATAATAAAGTTCATCTGGAAGAACAAAAAAGAATTTCAATGGAATTAATGAAAAAAAATGCAAATGAAGGTAGCCTAGCTGTACCAGACCTAAAACTATATTATAAAGTAGCAGTCATCAAAACCATTTGGTACTAAGAAATAGAGTAGTTGATCAGAGAAATAGGTTGGGTTTGTAAGACATAATAGTCAATGACTATGATAATCTAGTGTTTGATAAACCCAAAGACCCAGCTTCTGGGATTAGAACTCACTATTTGACAAAAATCGTTGGGAAAATTTAGAAATTAGTATGGCAGAAACTAGGCATTGATCCACATCTAACACCCTACACCAAGATAAATGGGGTTCATGATTTAGACATGAAGAGTGATACTATAAACAAATTATAAGAACAAAGGATAGTCTACCTCTCTGATATGTATAGAAGGAAAGAATTTGTGGTCAAAGAATAGCTAGAGTACATTATGGAATGCATTTTGATAATGTTGATTATATTTGACTTTGATTTATTTTGATATTTTTGATTATATTAAGTTAAAAAGTTTTTATACAAACAAAACCAATGCAGATAAGATTAGAAAGGAAGAAATAAGGGAATTTTTTTTTTTTTACATTCAAGGATTCTGATAAAAGCCTCATTTCAAAAATATGTAGAAAATTGACTCAAATTTATAAGAATTCAAGACATTCTCCAATTCATAAATGGTCAAAGGATATGAACAGATGATTTTCGGATGAAGAAATTGAAACCATTTCTAGTCATTTGAAAAGATGCTCTAAATCATTATTGATCAGAGAAATGCAAATTAAGACAACTCTGAGGTACTACTACACACTTCTCAGATTATACTAAGATAATGACCAATGTTGGAGGGAGTGTGGGAAAACTGGGACACTAATAAAATGTTGGAGTTGTGAACTGATCCAACCATTCTGGAGAGCAGTTTGCAATTATGCCCAAAAGATATCACACTGTGCATACTCTTTGATCCAGCAGTGTTTCTACTGAGTCTGTATCCCAAAGCGATCTTAAAGAAGGGAAAGGGACCCACATGTGCAAAGATGTTTCTCCTAGCCCTTTTTGTCGTAACAAGAAACTGGAAACTGAGTGGATACTCATTAGTTGGAGAATGGCTGAATAAGTTATAGTATATGAATGTAATGGAATATTATTTTTCTATAAGAAAAGATCAGCAGGATGATTTCAGAGAGAACTGGAGGGACTTACATGAACTGGTGCTAAGTGAAGTGAATGGAACCAGGAGTACATTGTACACAGCAATAGCAAGATTATATGATGATCATTTCTGGTGGATGTGAAGGTAATAACAACAGTGAGGTTTTTCAGGCTAATTCCAATGGTCTTGTGATGAAGAGAGCCATATACACCCAGAGGGAGGATTGTAGAGACTGAATATAGATCACAACATAGTATTTTTACTTTTTTATTGTTGTTTGTTTGCCTTTTGTTTTCTTTCTCATTTTCTCCTTTTTGATTTGATGTTTCTTGTGCAGCATGATAATTGTGGAAATATGTATAGAAGAATTGCACACATTTAACATATTGGATTACTTGCCATCTAGGGAAGGGGCTGAGGGTATGGGAGGGAGAAAAATTTGAATACAAAGTTTTGCAAGGGTGAATGTTGAAAATTATCTTTGCACATGTTTTGAAAATAAAAAGCTTTAATTGAAAAAAGAAAATGAATGCTAAAATTTTTCTTGACATGTAATTGGGGAAAATATTATTTTTTAAAAAAAATCTTTTTTGGTTTTTAAAATTCTTCATAGTCTGGCTCTTTCTTATCTTTCTTATCCTTTCTCATAATCTATGATCTAGAAACACTATTATTCTTGCTGTTCCCTTGCACATGGTACTCCATCTCCCATTTCTGTCTTCTTTGACCCAAGGTTTTTCCTTCTTATTTTCCTCTGTTGAGCCTCCATATCATTTAAAAAATTTTAGGTAAAATCCACCTTCTGCAACAATCTGTCCTGGTTTTTCTTCCTTAATGCTAGTACTTTCCCTCTGAAATTATTTCCAATTTACCCTGTATATATCTGGTTTATATATAGTTATGTATTTCATATGCCATCTCTTCCAATTAGATCGCAAACTCTTTGAGAGACATTTAGTCCCCCATCCCACCCCTTTTCATATGCCCAGGGCTTAGCAAAGAACCTTGATACACAGGAAGTACTTAAAAAGGGCAGCTAAGTGGTATAGTCACTGTCCTCGGTGAGAAGATCTGAATTCAAATGTGGCCTCAGACACTTACTAGCTGTGTGACCCTAGGCAAGTCACTTAATCCTCTGTCTCAGTTTTCTCATCTGTAAAATGATCTGGAGAAGGAAATGGCAAACCATTGCAGTATCTTTGCCAACAAAACCTCAAATGGGGCCATGAAGAGTCAGACCTGATTGAAATTACTTAACAACAGTAGTTTAAAAGCTTGTTGATTTGATTTGACTCTTATAGCTTTCCATCTTCCCACCCTTCTCCAAATCTCTTGAATCTAAACTTATAAACCTAAGACTATGCTGAGCCTTAAGCACTCCATGTTATGGAAAGGAAGAAAGCATAGATTACTCCCTTCTGAGGCTTGTTGACACAAGTACATTTTGTTCTATCTCTGAATGTTTAATGAAAAGCCTCCCAAAGAAGAAGGGGATTCTTGGGATATTCTAGAGTCTAATTTTTGTTTGCAATCTTGTTTCTGTTTTTGTTCTTTTCAGGTTTATTATATCTTATTTGAAAATTGGAGAATATTTAAGTATTTTCTGATTTAGCTTTAATCTGGTTCAAGTAGCACGCCAGAGTTTTGTGGATAGTGTGTCTAACACCTCTGACAGGAACATGGGAACTGAGCTGGGTTTTTAGGTATGGGACACAGACTGTGTAAAGATATAGAGATTGTTGTTTACTTTTATCAAATTGCCTGTCATCTTTGGAAGAGGGGAGGGGCAAGAGAGAGGGAAAAAAATTTGAAACTTAAAATTTTGTGAAAGTCACGCTTCAGTTATGTTTGATTCTTCATGACCCCATTTGGGGTTTTCTTGGCAAAAATACTGGAGTGGTTTGCCCTTTCCTTTTCCAGCTCATTTTACAGAATAAGAAACTGAATAAAATGAGATTAAGTGACTTGCCCAGGATCACACAACTAATAATGGCTAAAGTCAGATTTGAATTCACAAAGATGAGTCTTCTGATTCCAGGCTCTCTATCCACTACGACATGTGGCTATCTTGAGGTCAAAGAAATAGGGAATGGCTATTTAGAGAGTCTGTCAGTCTCTAATGAAACAAAGGCCCAAGCAATTTAAAATTTCATGAAATATTAAAAGAAATATTGGTTCAGGTCTCACCTGATCAACAAGACAAACTCAGGGGAAAAAAAGGTGAAAGTTTTTTTATTAGAATACCAAGTCAACAAACGATTGGGTGTAGCAGGCTTGGATTTCAAACTGTGAGTTACTTTTGTAGATACTTGTAAGAGATTAAGCACTTCTGATGTGAGGGCTGCCAAGCCCTTCTTAGGGCTGCTCATCTACCTGTGGCTCCAGGAAGCAATAGCATGCACAATAGTCACACCTTTGAAAAACTATCTCGATAGATGGGTTAACCCAGGTTGAGGGTAAACATCAGACCTCAAACCCCTTAGTGGATTAGGGGGATCCCTACCTACCCCAAGTTATGAAGACTTCTCCTGATGGAATGGATGGATGAGAACAATTTATTCTAACAGCCGTGAAGATGCCTGAAGCAGGTACTGTGGAGGGTTGAGAGTTCAGTCAGACATCATGGACACCCAGATCATCCACTGCATCCCAGGCCATCAACAGTCATCCTGGCCTTTGTCTTGGCACTGAATTTTCATGACTCTAGAAGAGAGAATGAGGCTGCTGACTCTGCCCCACTTCATCAATCTAATTCATGTGCAAGTCAAGACATCACCCATGATGTCATTGGTCCTCTTAGAAAACAACAAAGGCAAAAAAACTATTGATGGGTAATCATGAAGAGATGGCTTCAGTACCACCTCTGTTCCTCCCCCATTACATTATGAGAATTGGGATTAGTATACAGGAGCAAGGGTATTTCTAGACCTGCTATCTCCTGCAGGGGAGGGGAGGAGGGAGGAGGACAAGAAATATCTTTTTAGGGAGTGAGATATCTTTTTCTTCACTCCTTTCTCTTTGGCCATCTCATTTAGATTTGGAGCTTCTCACATAGTAAGAGGTATCCATCCATCTTTTTGAGAGGAGATGTGATATACTTGATGTATATCCAGCAGAGAGCAGAAACATTCACCAGATCAACCCAGATACAGAAATGCAGTGATATGAAGGAAAAAGAAGCTTCAGAGAGCCCTGGCAGCAAAGAAAAGAGCCAACTGTGAATTTGGGGTACTAGACTTAGAATTTGAAAAGTGAGCTTTATGAGAACTCTGAGGAAAGAAAGGACATCAAGTATTGAAGTTATGCATTCCCTTAGTTTCACTGTATTCTGTTTGGATCGATTCTTCCCATGGATACTGTGTGTATTTGTGGTAGAATGTCCTCCAGAGGTGTGATGGAGAATATTTTGTATTTATTGTTCTTACTAAGCTATCTTATTAAATATTTTTTCTATCTATGTCTATTGATTGACTTTTAAGGGAGGTTAACTGGTGGGGGTTCATGAACTATGGTTTTAGGAGTGCTAAACTACAAAAGTACCCTAGAATGGGAATAATAGTCATCTTATGAGGAAGTATCCTAGAGGGAGTACTGCATATTTGTAGTTTTTTTTCTCAGTGGATACTAATGATATAACTACTATCATGAGGAGGTGCCTGTGACATTAAAAAACTGACTTCTGGGGTCAGCTAGATGGTGCAGTGGATAGAGCACCAGCTCTGAAGTCAGGAGGACCTGAGTTCAAATCTTGTCTCAGACACAACACTTCCTAGTTGTGTGACCCTGGGCAAGTCATTTAATCCTAATTGTCTCAGGGGGGAAAAAGAGAAAAAAAAAAGGATTGAATTCTTGTTTAAAGTGGATCAATGCAATAAAGTGCTTAGAGTCTAGATCTGCAAATAAAGCACTGCTTATTTAGATACAAGGATATAATAACTCCTCAAGTAGCAACCCAAAGATACATAGTAATCACAAGCTTCCAGTGGTCTTTCCATTTCCTTGCAAAGATGGGTTGGTGCTCTTAGGTGAAGGTAGCTATAGGGAGTTAGGGATTCCATCAGGTCTGAGAAGCCTACATGAAGTAGGTATTGTTCAGTGACATTGGACCCTTTGTGATCCAGCAATCAATGCTCACCATGGGGTTTTCCTTGGCAACAATACTGGAGGGGTTTGCCATTCCTTTTGCAGTGGATTAAAGCAAATAGAGATTAAATAGCTTTTCTGGGATTACACAGCAATCTAGTAAATGTCTGAGACTCAAGTATTCCTGATTCCAGACCCAATGATCTCTCCAATGAACCACCTAGCTACCTCCAAGTGGAATAGGTAGAGTCACTCTAATATAATCCTTGGAAGGCTCCATACCATCATATGATCATTTTCCTGAAGATCAAGGCCCTTATCTTAGAGCATCTTTCTGGTGCAAATTTCTTCTTGGTTTGTGCAATTAATTCTAATTAGTTCTGCATTTCCAGCTCAAAAGAACTACAAATTTATTTTTTCTTTTCCCCCATTTATTTAATATTTTATTTTTTTACAGTTATATATAAAACGATTTTAACATTTGTTTTTAAAACTTTGAGTTCCAAATTCTCTCCCTCTCTCTCCTTCCCTCATTGAGAAGACAATTTTTTCTCCTCTTCCTCCTCCTCCTCCTCCTCCTCCTTCTTCTTCCTTCTTCTTTTTCTTCTTCCTTCTTCTTTTTCTCCTCCTCCTCCTGTTCCTCCTTCTTCTCCTTCTCCTCCTCCTCCTCCTCCTCCTCTTTCTTTTCCTCCTCCTCTTTCTTCTCTTCCCCCTTCTTCTCCTCCTCCTCCTCCTCCTTCTCCTCCTCCTCCTCCTTCTCCTCTTCCTCCTCCTTCTCCTCTTCCTTCTCCTCCTCCTCCTCCTCCTCCTCCTCCTCCTTCTTTCTTCTTCTTCCTCTTCCTGCTTTCTTCTTCTGTAGCTTTCCACTTTCAAAATACATGCAAAGACAGCTCCCAACATTTACCCCTGCAAAACCCCATGTTCCAAATTTTTCTCCTTCCCTTCCCCCAACCCCTCTCTTAGACAGAAAACAATTCAATATATACTAAACATGTGAGGCAAGCAATTTGATATAGGCTATACATGTACAGTCATCCAAAACATTTCCATATTAATTATGTTGCGAAAAAAACACAGACTTCCCCCTTCAAAAAAGAAACCCTCGAGAAAAAGTTAAAAAAGCATTCTTTCATCTCCATTCAGTTCAATGTAATATCACTTCTTTCCCTGGAGGTGGATAACATTTTTCATCACAAACCCTTCAGTTGTCTTGTATCATTGTATTGTTGAGAATAGCTAAGTCATTCATAGCTTATCATTTTAAGATATTGCCGAAGGACCACAAATTTAGAGCTAAAAGAAGCTTTAGAGATTTTCTGGTCTAACTTTCTCATTTAATAGTAGAGTAACTAGGACCCCAACTTATTTTCAGCTCTTTATGGACTTACCTTAGGTCACACTTGTTGTGCCAGAATCAGGATTAGAACCCATTCCTAGTACCTCCAAATCCAATATTTACCACTCTTCCTCTCTTAAATTATTGCTTTTCTGCTTCTTAAAAATACACTCCCTAGCTGTGTGACCCTGGGCAAGTCACTTAACTTCCACTGCCTCAGCAAAAAAAAAAAAAAAAAAAAAAAAAAAAAAAAAAAAAAAAAAAAAAAAGAGATATCTCACCAACATTTTAATTGTATAATCTGGAGCTGTTTTATGTTGCTAAGATGTTCTGGTCTTTGCCAAGGCCTTCAGCCTATCACAGGTGCACTTCCTCTTAATTTTTCTTATCTTGATTTTTCCTCTTTCGTTTGAAATGAATACCCTTCCCCCACCTTCCTAGTGTGCAAAGACTCCTCTGTTTGACTTTCTGTTTTGCAAGACTCACAGAATTTTTTCCATTGCTTACTTATCCCTTGAATCTCAGCCAAAGTAAACATTTCAGCCTCACAAACAGGAATTACTGTTACTTCAGTCAGACAACTGGAGCTGCTCTTTCTTGGTGTCCAAGTTGCCTAGATAATAATGACTCCCACCTTCATAATGCTTTCAAGGGTACAAAATGATTTATAATAACTTTCCCATTTGAATTTTACACCAACCAGGTGAAGTAGTTTTTTTATTTAGTTGTATCTGACTCTTCATGACCCCATTTTGGGTTTTCTTATTGGAGATGCTGGAATGGTTTGCCATTTCCTTCTCCATCTCATTTGACAGGTAGGAAATTGAGGCAAACTGGGTGAAATGACTTGTCCAGAGTCACACAGCTTAGTAAGTATCTGAGGTGGGATTTGAACTCCAAAAGAAGGCCCCCGTGCTTCTTTAAAGTTAGCTAAGTGGATGCCCAACTAAATCTGTAGTTGAAGACTTTCCAGCTTGATAGGGTCTTCCTAAGCTTATACCCATGAGCATAGCCTCTATGAACCCAGGATCATCTTCATGGCATGATAAAACTTTTGGTATTTTAATGAAATATCCTTATATTTAGTGTACAAGAAGTGAATGAGTGGTGTGAAGTTCACATGTGGCAAGGTCTGTTGTGCGGTGTTTGAAGAAAGCCTCTTTCTCTCCCTCCCACCTATCTGCTCACCCCTACTGTTATCAAAAGGAGTCTTTCATTTCTGCCAAGAGGAGAAGCAGAAAGTTGGGACCACTACTCTTCTCTCCACAGAGAGAAGAATTGAACTAGAAGCTTATATATCTGTTCCTTTAAATATTATTAATCCAGAGGATATGACTGGGTTTCAACTAATGTTTGATTTCTCTGTCTTTTGGGGGGAAAGGAGAAACCTAATCTCTAAATACAAAACTTGACTCATTCTCTACCTTATAAACACACAGAGAGATTAGCAAAGAAACCCATTTATCCAAATCATGGCAAAAACAGAAATCAGAGAAGGTATACACAGGATATATACTAGACAATACAGAGTGAAGGAGCTTTCCCATTGGGAATGAGACAACTCAGCTCAATGTCCTAGATCTCACCCAAGGGAAAATTCCCCAAAGTCTCTTGAATAACAATCTGGGAATAAAGTTATTATGGAGACTGCCAGCTCCTCTTTTTATCTTCCATAGTCTTTCCTTCAACAACCTGAAGGGAATTGGCCTCTTGCATCTTCTCTCAAAGCTAAAAGTCCCCTTGAAACTCCTTTTGAGAAGGCTTTTACTTAGAAAGTCCCAATTGGACAATAATAAAATTGGCTAAAAAGAATTCAGGAAAGTATGGGAATGCAGTAATCTCTTTCATATCATTATTTTCCTCATTGCAGTTTCTACATACATTGGTTTGTCATAAGGAATAAAATGGGAATTTTTTTTGGAAGTTTTGCAGAAGCCACAGACAACATGCAAAGACCAGCAGAAAACATAGAAAAAAGTTTAGAAACTCAGAAATGCATAAAACATATGCTGTGAAAATGGATACTTTGATTTGCTTGATTCCCCTTCTCCTTCCACCAATTATTCAGGTAACCAGAAGAATTGTATGAAGGCTGGCTATAATGGCTCGACATACCAACAATCCTTTGAGGTGACCAAGAATAAATCTATCTCGAGGGCAGAAAATCAGCAACTCTGAAGCCAATTAAGTTCATACCAGCTTAGAAGCAGACTCTGGGGAGACTCTGGTGGTTTATGGACCTTTAAGAGACATTCCTATCTTCAAAGACTTTCTAGCCTGCAGATTATGAAATTATGGATATAGCCTGTTTTTTATTTTATTTTATTTTTTATTTCCAGAGACTCTCCTAACTTTAGTTTTGGGACTCTCAGAATTCTATTTTTGGAGACAACTTCTTATGAATCTTTGAATTATGGACTGCTTACCACCAATCATGCCTTCTGATTTATGTACCAAAGAGTCAAAGCTCTGACACCTGGAATTTCTCACTCCCCAGGTCCCCTTGAGTCACTGACTCATTCCTTTCTAAGCCCACCTTTCTCCCAAATTCCTTACCTTCTTTTGTTTAAAATGGATATAAACTCTTCTCATCCATTACCTGGCATCCTGTTCAGCATAGGGTGGATAGTAGCCATGTGCATATTATATTTTTTCTTTTCTACTTAATAAAAAAGTTTCTTTATTTTCATAAGCATAATCATCCCCTGGTTTTGTTCTCTTTAAGGAAAAGGAGAATTTAATTCTTGATAAATGGCCTTTACCTTCTCTAGGTATTTTCCCCCTTTGGGGGACAGAGAGTTTTAAATTCCCTCCAGAGAATGTTAGCACAATGTAGTCTGACCAAATGCTTAACCAAATTTTACAACAAAGTACTATAAACACCCCATAAAAGAAAAAAAGAATTCAAATTTTGTCTCTGGTATGAAGAAAAATTTTTATGAGAGTTTTCCAGATGTGGGGAGAGGAAACGCACAGCAGGCCCCTAATTTCAGTGGTCTGGCTGGGATAACTGTACTGAGATGAACTGATATTGACTGAAGGGAGAAAAATCAAAAAAGCAATATAAACAATGACTATATAAGTCATTTCACATTATATAAGTGAAACAAAATAGAACAGAATTCTGCATAGTTACAATGACCAAGAACAGTTGAGATTATGTCTCTCCTCCTCCTCCTCCTCCTCTTCCCCCCCTTCTCCTCTTCCTCCTCTTGCTCCTTCTCCTGCTCCTGCTCCTCCTCCTCTTCCCCCCCTCCTCCTCTTCCCTCACCCCTCCTCCTCCTCCTCCCTCTTTTTTTTGAATAGTTTGGGAACCATTGGTATGCAGCGTAGCATATGCTGTAAGATTTGGTTGAAATATTGGTTAGTTTGTCTGAACTTTTACAAAAACTTTTTTGTTATGAGTGATGTCCTCTTGGGAGGGGGAGGGGAGACAGATCCATTTGCAAATGAAGGTTATATAAAAACAAAAAATATCAATAAAAAT
Organism: Sarcophilus harrisii; assembly: GCF_902635505.1. NCBI lineage: Eukaryota > Metazoa > Chordata > Mammalia > Dasyuromorphia > Dasyuridae > Sarcophilus > Sarcophilus harrisii. Next base: position 427,316,963 of record NC_045429.1, read on the forward strand.
TATATTTAAAAAAGATGTCCTAAAAGAGTTGTGATTTATGAAGGGTATACTCACATTGAAGAAATGCCAAGAGAAGGAAATGTGAAGGTAAAATAAAACATATGGCTAGGTCCCAACTAGTGGGAATAAGAAAACTGAAGAGCTTGCTTTGAATTAGCCCTCACTGGGCTGGAACCAATTATGATATTTTTAAATACTTATAAATTTGGAATACTGCAGATTTGAATATAAAAGGCAGGTTTTAAAAACTTGACTTTAGGGGAAGTAAAAGTCTGCCAGGATGTGGAGATCAGAAAAGGCTTTGTTTCAGAAAAGGTTAATTTCCCCCTCTTCTCCCCCCCCCCCCCCCCCCCCCCCCCCCCAAACAAGCTAATCAGTGTCTCCTTAACGTATTAATTTGGAGTCCATTAATTCATTAACTCATTCTTTGCAAGTCAGGAAACATCAGTGATTTGGATCCTGAAATGTATGAGATACTGTTTGCTCATGGCTAAACTCAGAGGTCTTGCCATTCTCACAGGAAATGACTCACAGTTAGATCAGAATGCAGCGGTTTCCGTCTTCCCCATCGCTAGGGAAAGCCTGTGGGCGGAGTGCACCGGGGTGTGTCCAGAGAAGAGGGAGGGGAGAGGGAAGGGATAGTTTTGGCAATCCAGGACTGGGGTGAGAGATTACAGTCAGTCTCAAGGAAGATCATGGCTCCGGATCAATTTGGGCTCTCTGAAGAATATATTTCCTGATTTGGAATTATCTGTTTCATTCCTTAGTATCTGGTATCACCCCAGAGCTACTTTAGCCACAAGACCCACCCTTTTTTCCCACTAGCAAGTCATAAATTTGCTTGACTCACTGGTTCCCTCTACTGCTTTCTTGCAATCCCCACCTTTTAGAATCAGAATCTTCAAGTTAGAAAGGCCTAGAGGTTACTAATCTCACATCTGGTAGGTTTTCTCTGTCCAATAGCAATGAAATAGTGCAAAGAATGCTGGGTCAGAAGTGTAGGATATGGATTCAAATCCAATGTCTTAGCATTGGCTCTGTGATCATGGGCAGCTTGTCTGTGCCTACGTTTTTACATCTGCAAAATGGGAGGGGGTGTTGGACAAAATGACCTCTAAGATCCTTTCCAGCTCAAATATAGGATTTTCCCATGTCCTCTCTGCTGAGGGGGTAGGGTGGGGAGGGCTGACCTGGAATGGGGAAAGATTTGAAGTAGGGAGAACAATGAGGAGGCTATTGATATAGTCCAGGAGAGTGGTAACAGGGGCCTGAATTAGGGTGGTGGATGAAGGAAGCAGGGGACCAGAAGTAAGAGATGTTGTGGATACAGTTATGACAAACTTAGAAATTGTTTGCATGGGTGGGGTAAGTGAAAGTGGAAGGGGAGAGGATTCTGGGAAGATGGCAGAGTAGGTTGGTAAATTTCAAGCTCTTCTGATTTCCCTCTCAAATAGAACAAATTTGCACCTCACAGTGAACATAGACTGATGAAAAATCAAGAAGACTTGGGGCAGAACAGGAGTCCTCCTGATAAAACCTGAGAAGGTTAAAAAAAAACTTTGGGCCAGGGATTAACCCTAAGTGCAAACATCTCTGGGTTAATTCTGGGGGAACATCAAGTGGGGAGCCCTGCGGCTGCTGGAGGATAGAGCTCCAGGTATGGTTTGGGGTTCCTGGTCAGAGGGGAGAGCTGAGGTGAAGCCAGAAGCACCATCTCCCTCCACTCCAGGTTTAGAGATGCTTGCACTAATGCCTTTTACTAAAAAAACAAAACAAAACAAAACAAAACAAAAAAAAAAAAAACAAAGGAAGAAAGAACATTACCATAGAGACATATTATAGGAACAGGGAAGATGGGTTCATCTTCAGAGGAGGACACTGAAGTAAAAAAAAAGCTTCTACCCCAAAGAGTGATGCGAAATGGGTCCCTTCCCAGAGAGAATTTTTAGAAGAACTCAAAAGAGAATTTAAAAAATCAAATGAGAGACCTTGAGGAAAAACTGAAAAAAAATTCAAGAAAAATGAGATTATGAAAAAAAAGTTAACCAATTAGAAAAGGAGATACAGTCTCAAAGACAAAAATAACTCTTTGATTGAAGAGGAAACCAGTGAAGCTATGAGAGACCAAAAAATAATAAAACAGATTATAAAGAATGAAAAAAATAGTACAGAATGTAAAGCATTTTATAAGAAAAATAACAGATTTGGAGAACAGATTGAAAATATAAAATATAAGAATAACTGGACTGCCTAAAAATTGTGATCAAATAATCACAACTTGTTACAATAATGCAAGAAACAACTTAAGAAAATTGTCCTGCACTAATACATTGTTGATGAATTGTGAATGGATCCAGCTATTCTGGAGAGTGATTTGGAATTATGCTCAAAAGGTTATCAAACTGTGCATACCCTTTGATCCAGCAGTGTTTCTACTGGGTTTATATCCCAAAGAATTCTTAAAGGAGGGACCACATGTGCAAAAATATTTGTGGCAGTCTTTTTTATAGTAACAAAAAACTGGAAACAGAATGGATGCAGTAGAGAATGGCTGAATAAGTTATGGTATATAAATGCTATGGAATATTATTGTTCTATAAGAAATGGTTAGCAGGATGATTTTAGAGAGGCCTGGAGAAATTTACTTATGTGAAATGAGCAGAACCAGGATTTCATTGTGCATGGCAACAGTAAGTTATACGAAGATCAATTCTGATGGATGTGGCTTTTCTCAATAATGAGACAATTCAGGTCAATTCCAATAATCTTGTGATGATGAGAACCATCTATAACCAGAGAGAGGACTGGGGACTGAGTGTGGATCACAACATGTTAGGATTCTTACAAAGTGTTAAGTTAGTTGTCTAATTTTAGCATCATGCTTAGCAGTTCTCTAGTTCAGAGTTCACACTTTTCACACACTAAATATGTAAACATGAATATATCCTTTCTTAACTACTAGCCTGCTTGAGGGTAATCGGAAGGATGAAAGAGGGAAAAAGGAATAAAGTAAAAAAGATGAGCACCAGAGAACAAAAGTACAATTTATAAGGAAGTAAAGAAAAGATGGACATTCATGAATATAATTTCTTCTATCAATATTTATACTTTCTTGATCAGGTAATTTGTTTATATATTTTGAATCCTCCATGATGTTTTGCTGGGCACATGACAATGTTCTCCTTTGTTTTGTTTCATTTTGTTTTGTATTCCTTTTCTGTTTTTCTTTTTTCTTATTTTTTAAAAAATAAAACAAATTATTTTAAATAAAAATAAATAAATAAAATAAAAATAAGAATACTAAAGAAAAGAAAGAAAAAAGAAAGTTACAGGGAAGGAAGACAGCAAAATTCTGAACTGAAATAACTGGAAGACTGATGGCTTCCTCCACAGAAATAGGGAATATCTTAAGATAGGTGAGTTTTGGGGAAAAGATAATGTTATGAGCTCCATGATGCCGATCACAACCCATTCAGGTCTGCCATGGAGCTAGGGGTTTTAATAATAGCTGGAATTTATATAGTGATTTTCTTTCTTTCTTTCTTCCTTTCTTCCTTCCTCCCTCCCTCCCTTTTCTTTTTTCTTGCTGAGGCATTTGGGGTTAGGTCACACAGCTGGGAAGGGTTAAATGTATGAGGGCAGATTTGAACTCAGGTCCTCCTGACTTCAGGGCTGGTGCTGTCACCACTGCACCATCTAGCTACCCCTTATATGGTGATTTTCAAATATTATTTTATTCTCCTTTGGAGGTAGGTATTATTATCCCCTTTTACAAATGAGGAAATTGAGGTTTGAGGTTAAAAGATTTGTTCATGGTCATAGTTATAAGTTACTAAGTGAACTCAGGTTTTGCTGACTCCAAGTCCAATGTTCTTGTCACTGAACCACCCAGCTGCAATCACTTCCTACATCCTTTGTGAGACACCTGCCTAGGAAAACACAAAATATATTGTTTCCACTAATCCCTTCTCACCTTTCTCATCTATAGACTCTGAAGGTATTTGCTATCATCATCAATAGATATTTTTTGAGCATCCTCAAGATTGATGGCACTGTGGGAAAAAAGGCACTTGGTGTTGGATTTGCATATGTTGTGAGAGAGATGAAATTGATACTTACATTACCAAGGTAATTTAGAAAGCCAAGGTCATCCATTGTATTCTAGGCCATCACCAGTTGTTTTAACTTTTATTCTGCTATTGATGATTCTGATTCTGATTGGATTCTGAAGGAGAGAGTGAGTCTCATGACTTTATGCAGCTCTGCTTCACTTAAATCCAATTCAGGAACTAGTCAAGACATCACCTGTGATGTCACTGGTTCTCTTCAAGAATGAAGGAAGAACAACAAAAACAGCCATGGTCATCATGTGGTCTGGAAGAGAAGGGATAGTCATGATGGATTGAGAGTATGCTACCAAAAGCAACTGCACTAGGTTCCTGGAGCAGGATTAACTGTTGTAATGACTGATGCTGGATGCAGAAGAGAAACCAAAAAACTGCCATAATGAAGGTAAGGGTGGAATAGGGGAATGTTGGAGTATAATGGGTAAAGTCTTAATGAGATTATGTTGGAGACAAGTCTCATGATTAGCTTCTATAGAGAGAGATGGCTATAATCCATCTTCTCAACCTTTGATTGGTCCATTACATGTGATCCCCACCTAAAATTTCACCCATACAGAAAGATTTTTTTCAATCTTCTTAATTCCAGTGCCTTTGTTGATTATCCTGTAGATTATTTGTACAAGTTGTTAGCATATTGTCTCCTCCATTGAATTGGGAGACTGGTAGAGGAAGAGAATAAATATTTTTATAGTGCCTACTATGTGCCAGACATTGTGTTAAATGCTTTATAAATATCACCTTGATCATTGCAACCACACTTCAAGGTCAGTGCTCTTATTATTCCCAGTTTAGGGACTGAATTAGATTTTGTTACCTAGAACAAAGCTTTTTAAATTATGGATCATGATCCCATAAGGAGTCTCATAACTGAATGTGGGGGTCACAAAAGTATGATTTATTATCAGTAAATATTTGATAGATATACCTATTTTATATATCTATATACCCAGAATTATATAAAAATTTTTTGGACAAAAAGAGGTCATGAGTAGAAATAGTTTAACAAGCCCTGACTAGAGGAAGAAATGTGGTTTAATGGCTGGGTTGTGGTAACTTATAGTGCTAGGTTGTTTATAGTTTCTTGTGATTACAATAAAGCAAGTATGACTATTTTCTGCAGACTACAGAAAATACAAAATGGAAAGTAATTGGTAGGTACAGAGTGAAGGAAGAGCTAAATGACCCCTAAATAATAGCAGCTAGCATTTATAAGGCACTCCCCATTTGACAAGTGAGGAAATTGAGGTGAAATGACTTGTCCAGAGTCATTCAGCTAGTTAGTGTCTAAGACCACTTTTAAATTTAGGTCTTCCTCATTCAGGACCCATTGCTTTAACCACTGACCCACCAAGTTATCTCACAACTTGGCTAGCTAGGTCAGATACTTTAAAGTGATTATGGATCACGTGGTATAAACATTTAAACACATTTTTTTTGTGGCAAGTAATACCTTTATCAGCCATATCATTAAAACAAACAACCAACCCAGAGATGACTCCTAAAATTATCAGAAATAAAGGTCATGAGAAAAGCATAATCGATTGCAGATTCTCCTCTTCTTGATTCTACAATTAAGTTTTAAGTTCAGAGAATCTGAAGAAAACATTGTCAGGGTGTTCAGTCTAAGGGTTGGTCACCAAAAATTATTCTGTAGATTACAAAACAATTCAATCCATTGTGCAGGTCCAGAGGGAAGTATCCATTTTAAATAAGACCAGGCTGTTGATATCACTTATTTGTCATCTGAATATAAAATAGCTGTGAGGAGCTCCAGCTTGACTGTGGACCATAACAGGAAGCTTGGGCAAGAAAATATTGCTCAACAGAATCATTTCGGGTTATCCGCCAAATGTACCTATCCTCTCCAAATGTTTCTCCTGCTATGGCAAAGGAAATCTCATTTTGCTAAGATTTGAGTGAGCTATAAATACCTCATTTTGTTCAGGTATGGCCTGAGTCAGGCCCTCTGCAGGACAAATAGAGCAGTGCCTTTTTGGAAAGCAGAATGGATGGTGTCCTGTTTAGTTAGAGGACAGAGTAGATGAGTCAACATAGCCTAAGGGCAAAGAAGGCAGATTTTGGAGACTGAAGACCTAGATTCATATGTAACTTCATCTGTAACTATGTACCCAACTTTGGGAAAGCCACATGACTTCTCTGACTCTCAGCTTCTTCACTTTTTTTTTTTTTCCCCTTAAAGGAGAATTATACTAGATAAATTCTGAGGTCACTTTCCATCTCTAGGTCTTGCCTCTTAGACGAAGTGAGTTAGCACCATGGACAGAGCTTTGATTATTCTCTCCTAGGACTGGCCTAGAGTTAGGAAAACTTGAGTTCAGATTTGACCTCAGACACTCACTACCTGAATAAGACACTTCACCTCAGTTTCCTCAGCCATAAAATGGGATCAATAACATGATCTACTTTATTGGGTTGTCAGGAAGAACATATGAGATAATATTTTTAAAGTGCTTGGCACATAGTAGATAATATATAAATTGTAGCCATTATTAGTATTTAGGAGCTGATTAGTCCCTTTATTCTGTATCTAACAGCTCTTTTTTCAGTCTTGAATTCTCTTCAGTTTGTAAAAAATTCATAGTTGCTTTATTGTAAACACAAGAAACTGCAAACAACTTATGTGTTTAAGTCTGAGGTGGGACAATAGCATATGCATGTTATTCTGCCCCGACTCCATCCCTGATGTTACTTTCTTTCCTTTGTATATATTTCATGTTTACTCATCTGAGCACATGCTGTTTTACATCAGTGGAAGATTAGCTCTTGGAGGAGTCATTCTGGTTTTATTATGTACTTTGTTTCCCTAAAATCTAGCACTTTCAGCGTAGTTCATGGTAGATACTTAATAACCTTTTTGTTTAATGAATGAATAAATGAATCCATGAATTTCATCAGAATCAAATACTATGGCATCTTGAAAATATCAACTATGAAGAATACAAATGTGTAAATATTTTGAAAAGATCAAAGAAGGCATAGGACAAAGTAATGGCTATTGTTGTGAATTTAGTCATGCTTAAATGTGCTCTCTTTTTTCTTTCTCTGTTTTCTAATATATATATATATAATTATGATTTTCTGGTTTTATTATGGATATTATTTATTATAAATTATTTATTATGCTTTTATTTCTCTAAGTCACAGCATCTCAAGAAATAGAAGAGACCTCAGAGGTTGTTTGAAGTTAGCCCAGCCTAAAAACAAAGAATTCCTTGTAGTATCTTAAAGAGATTGTCAATGAAATTATAATGGTCAAACTTGATTCCAAGAAACTGATAGAAGACATTTCCCTCACTTCTCTGCAAAATTAGGAATGTGGATGTGGAACTCTGCAAATGTCATACTTTCTGATTCATTGGTTGGTTTTGTCAAACTTCCTCCTCCCTCTTAAAAATTTTTTTTTATAAGGCACAGCTCTCTGGGACAAGGAGGAGCAAGGTACAGAACAAAAAGTATATTGGGAAATGTAGGTAATCAAAAGGAAAGGATGTCAAAAAATGTATTATTAAATACATTAAATAAATAAAAAAGGGAGCTTGGTAGTGGTCATGATGCTGTGTATTATATACAATTACAGGGATTGGACCTGTGATTTCATTGACATAGGAAACTCTCAGGTAAGGAAAGTCTTTTTACTAATGCAGGTTGGCATTTTCTCTGTAACTTACATGGTTTTCTTCTAATACAGAGAGTTTAAATTGATTTGACAAGGCTGTTATGTGTGAGAGGTGGAACTTGAACCCAAGGATTCGGGCTTTAATGTCTGCTCTCTATTAATAATAAATGTTATTTTCTTTCACTTAAAGTGTGTATGGTAGGATGAAGTATAGAAATATTTAACACCCAATTCCCTCAGTTCCTGATGTTACAAATAGATTTTAGGAAATAGTGATTAAGGGTCATGGCTTTGAAAATATTTGTTTTTTTTAACATTTTTGGTTGTTGGTTTATTGCATTTTTGTTAGGTTATTTCACAGATGAGAACTTTACCCTGATGAGATTATATAACTATGAAAAAAGCATATTTATTAAATACATAGGTAAATTTAGGAGTAGCTAAGTGGCACAGTGGATAGAACACTGGGATTGGATGTAGGAAGATTCATCTTCCTGAGTTCAAATATATCCTCAGACACTAGCTGTAAGACCCTGGGCAAGTCACTTAACCCTATTTGCCTCAGTTTCCTTATTTGTAAAATGAGCTGGAGAAGAAAATGGGAGACCACCCCAATGTCTTTGCCTAGAGGACTTCCAATGGAATCATGAAAAATTGGATACAATTAAACAACAACAAAAATATTAAGCTCATAGTTTTTTAAAAGTCTGAAAATAATGAAATCCAGTTGATAGCCACATGAATTTAGACCACCAATTTTGATCTGGAAAAGAGACCTTATCCAATTTTCTAATATTAGGAGCTAGACAGCACAATCTGTTGGAGATGGAAATGGGGTCAGGAAAATCTGAGTTTGAATGCAGTCTCTGGCTCTTACTAGTTGTATAATGCTGGGCAAATTATTGAACTTCTCTCAGCCTCAATTTTCTTATCTGTAAAAATGGAGGTAATAACAGCATTTACCTCACAGGCTTGTTATGGGGATTAAATAAGTGTACACATACATATATATTTTATATACACACACACACATACACGACTTTGCAAATCTTAAAGAGTTATATAAATGTCATTATTGTCACTGTCAGTCAAATCTTAAAAGTTACAAGAAAGAATGAATATACAGGATATATAGTCTGCCTCCTTTGGTGGGTTGTGGCCAAGGAAATGAAGTTAAAGTCTGTGTAGGTAGCAAAGGAGTCTCATTTCCCACAGACCTGTGTTTAAATGAGATTATCCATTCCTTATCAAGTAAAACATTCTTCTTGGGATCATTGACAGCCATCACCATGAGATGGCGATCCAGCACCACTCTGGAGCTCTTGATCTTTGCTGTGAATCAGTGAGTTTGGCTGATGTGAGCTCTCTGGGGAGAGGTTGGTCGCTGGTTACCTGCACCAGGTGCATTCATCGTTGATGACTCTTCAGAAGACATCAAATTCTCTGAGGTTTGGTTTCAGTAGCAAGGAGTAGAGAAAAATGAAAAGAGCTAGGAACTAACTCATCTTCCTGGGTTAAAATCTGACCTCAGGTAGTAACTATGTGATTCTGTTTGCCTAAGTTTCCTTATCTGTTCAATGAGGTGGAGAAGGAAATGGCAAACCATTCTGGTATCTTTGCCGAGAAAACCTCAAAAGGGATTATGAAGAGTAGCATATGGCTAAACAACCATCACAAAAATCTTTACAATGTAGAGGATTGCATGTTTGATTGACTTTTATGAAGTAATTGTTTACTGTGCCTTCAATCTGTTCCTAAGAAGTCTGAGCTTGGATTAGACCTCAGGATATTGTGTGTGTGTGTGTGTGTGTGTGTGTGTGTGCGTGCACGCTGGGGATGACATGTTGGGAAGTGAAAAATCTCTAAGTAACAGTGCTTAGCATTATTCCTGGCACATAGTAGGTGCTTAATAAATGTTTGTTTACTGACTACCTTCTCTAAGATTGTTTGAAAACATCATAGAAGTAGAGCAGAAAGGGACCTGAGAAAGTCTCCTAAGATTTAGGTCTAGAGCTTGAAGAAAGCTCAGAGGCTATCAATCCAATGCTTTCATTTTGTAGATGAGAAAATTCAGAGTAGTTCGATGAAGTTTTCAAACAACATCATCCTACACAGGAGCTAAGGGTCAGGGTCCTGATTTGAGAGATGGTGCCATGTATCTCCCTCCTTATATTACACATGGAGAAACAGGGGCACAGTGAAGTAAAATAACTTTTCTGAGTCCACACAGGAAGTAAGCAGGAGAGCTGGGATCTTTAAACTGTTTTTAAAATGGCAAACCATTCTGGTATCTTTGCCAAGAAAACCTCAAAAGAGATCATGAAGAGTAGAATATGGCTATATTCTGGAATGTGACAAATGGTTTTTATTTCAGTTTACTATCTGAGAGTCCAGTATTTTAAACATGGCCGAGGACGAGAAACACACTTCAGAAAACATTAGTTAAATGCTATTCATTTATTATTGATTTTCATACAAGCTTTGAATTTGATCCAGAAATATCCTCCAGGTAAACCTTGAGAACTTGGATTTTAAAGATGTCATAACTAGTCACATCTCTACTGGAGACATGACAGATACTTGCTTTCTTCCTTCACCTTAAATCATCCCTATGATCTTTGACCCCCCAGAAACCAAAAGATACTGCTGTCATACAATAGTTTTGCTATGTTGACTTAAAGAAAAAGAAAAAAAATCAGAAGGTATAATCTTTTTAGTGTGGATCATAGTGAAGCATATCTGACATCCGAAATACCTATGGAAATCTAGATGGGACTTTAGAAGTCATCTTCAAAGAATGGAGAAGCCTGTGGGTTCCCAATATTCTCCTGGCACTCATAGGCTTTCCTGGTGCAGCATGAAGAGCATTGATGGTCACCTGATTTCCATATAAGATCGGGATAGTAAGCCTCATCTGTAAGATATTCTTCCCTATTTGGTTCTATGTACTCATCTGGGTTGTCCCCTTCTTCTTCCCACTCTTGAATTGGATAGTCACCAGAACTCCTTTCAACTGGTTCCCACCCCCATTGTTGCCTCTCACTGGAATAATCATCAGCTGATTGCCAATCATGAGACTGATAAGGATCTTCCATAGTGGATTCAAAGATTCCTACATGTCTGCCATGTTGATCATCTTCAAAGGCAGAGTGAGAAGCATTATTTTGTCTGCTTTGTTCATCTTTTTGTTCTGATGGGTCTTGGATACAATAGCATAACCAATTGCCTTTTTGCTTGGTCAAAAAATACACATCACAGTGTATTGGGTTATCCTTTATCTCCACCAGTGATCCTTGAGTATTGGGGTGGATTTCTGGAGTTTGAGGTTTAACCTGGCGTCTCCCATCATCCCTTGGTACTGGGGTCTGTTGTCTTCTGTCATCCTGGATTATTGGAGATTGAGGTCTAACTTGGTGTCTCTCATCATCCCTTGGTACCTCTTGTCTTCTGTCATCCTGAGGCCTAACTTGGCGTCTCCCATCATCCCTTGGTACCTGTTGTCTTGTGTCATCATGGATTTCTGGGGACTGAGGCCTAACTTGGCATCTCCCATCATCCCTTGGTACTGGGGTCTGTTGCCTTCTGTCATCTTGGATTTCTGGAGATGTAAGTGTAACTTGGCGTCTCCCATCATCCTTTAATAATGGAGTCTGTTGCCTTCTGTCATCATGGGTTTCTGGAAACTGAGGTCTAACTTGGCTTCTCCCATCATCCCTTGGTACTTGTTGCCTTCTGTCATCCTGTATTTCTGGAGATGCAGGTGTAACTCGGAGTTTCCCATCATCTCTTGGTACTGAGGTCTGTTGCCTTCTGTTATCCCGTATTTCTGGAGACGTCGGTGTAACTTGGCATCTCTCATCATCCCTTGGTACCTGTTGCCTTCTGTCATCCTGAGGCCTAACTTGGCGTCTCCCATCATCCCTTAGTAATGGTGTCTGTTGCCTTCTGTCATCCTGGATTTCTGGAGACATAGGTGTAACTTGGCTTCTCCCATCATCCCTTGGCACCTGTTGCCTTCTGTCATCTTGAGGCTTAACTTGGCGTCTTCCATCATCTCTTAGTACTGGGGTCTCTTGCCTTCTGTCATCCTGGATTTCTGGAGATGTAGGTGTAACTTGACGTCTCCCATCATCCTTTGGTACTAGGGTCTCTTGCCTTCTGTCATCCTGGATTCTTGGAGACTGAGGCCTAACTTGGCATCTCCCATCATCCCTTGGTACCTGTTGCCTTCGGTCATCCTGAGCCCTAACTTGACGTTTCCCATCATCCCTTAGTAATGGAGTCTGTTGCCTTCTGTCATCCTGGATTACTGGAGATTGAGGCCTAACTTGGCGTCTGCCATCATCTCTTGGTACTGAGGACTGTTGTCTTCTGTCATCCTGTATTTCTGGAGACATAGGTGTAATTTGGCGTCTCCCATCATCCCTTGGTACCTGTTGTCTTGTGTCATCATGGATTTCTGGGCACTGAGGCCTAAATTGGCGTCTCCCATCATCCCTTGGTACTGGGGTCTGTTGCCTTCTGTTATCCTGAGGCCTAACTTGGAGTCTCCCATCATCTCTTGGTACTAGGGTCTGTTGCCTTCTGTCATCCTGGATTTCTGGGGACATAGGTGTAATTTGGCATCTCCCATCATCCCTTGGTACCTGTTGCCTTCTGTCATCCTGTATTTCATGAGAGATAGGTGTAATTTGGCGTCTCCCATCATCCCTTGGTACCTGTTGTCTTGTGTCATCATGGATTTCTGGGGACTGAGGCCTAACTTGGTGTGTCCCATCATCTCTTGGTACTGGGGCCTCTTGCCTTCTGTCATCCTGGATTTCTGGGAACTGAGGTCTAACTTGGCGTCTCCCATCATCCCTTGGTACCTGTTGTCTTGTGTCATCATGGATTTCTGGGAACTGAGGCCTAACTTGGCATCTCCCATCATTCCTTGGTACTAGAGTCTCTTGCCTTCTGTCATCATGGATTTCTGGGAACTGAGGCCTAATTTGGCGTCTCTCATACTCCCTTGGTACTGGGGTCTCTTGCCTTCTGTCATCCTGTATTTCGTGAGAGATAGGTGTAATTTGGCGTCTCCCATCATCCCTTGGTACCTGTTGTCTTGTGTCATCATGGATTTCTGGGGACTGAGTCCTAACTTGGTGTGTCCCATCATCTCGTGGTACTGGGGTCTCTTGCTTTCTGTCATCATGGATTTCTGGGAACTGAGACCTAACTTGGCATCTCCCATCATTCCTTGGTACTAGAGTCTCTTGCCTTCTGTCATCATGGATTTCTGGGAACTGAGGCCTAATTTGGCGTCTCTCATACTCCCTTGGTACTGGGGTCTCTTGCCTTCTGTCATCATGGATTTCTGGGAACTCAGGCCTAACTTGGCGTCTTCCATCATCCCTTAGTACCTGTTGCCTTCTGCCATCCTGAGGACTAACTTGGCATCTCACATCATCCCTTGGTACCTGTTGCTTTCTGTCATCCTGGATTTCTGGAGACATAGGTGTAACTTGGCTTCTCCCATCATCGCTTGGCACCTGTTGCCTTCGGTCATCCTGAGGACTAATTTGGCATCTCACATCATCCCTTGGCACCTGTTGCCTTCTGTCATCCTGAGGCCTAACTTGGTGTCTTCCATCATCTCTTAGTACTGGGGTCTCTTGCCTTCTGTCATCATGGATTTCTGGGAACTGAAGCCTAACTTGACGTCTCCCATCATGCTTTGGTACTGGGGTCTCTTGCCTTCTGTCATCCTGGATTCTTGGAGACTGAGGCCTAACTTGGTATCTCCCATCATCCCTTGGTACCTGTTGCCTTCGGTCATCCTGAGCCCTAACTTGACTTTTCCCATCATCCCTTAGTAATGGAGTCTGTTGCCTTCTGTCATCCTGGATTACTGGAGATTGAGGCCTAACTTGGCGTCTGCCATCATCTCTTGGTACTGAGGTCTGTTGTCTTCTGTCATCCTGTATTTCTGGAGACATAGGTGTAATTTGGCATCTCCCATCATCCCTTGGTACCTGTTGCCTTCTGTCCTCCTGGATTTCTGGGAACTGAAGCCTAACTTGGCGTCTCCCATCATCCCTTGGTACTGGGGTCTGTTGCCTTCTGTCATCCTGAGGCCTAACTTGGTGTCTTCCATCATCTCTTAGTACTGGGGTCTCTTGCCTTCTGTCATCATGGATTTCTGGGAACTGAAGCCTAACTTGACGTCTCCCATCATGCTTTGGTACTGGGGTCTCTTGCCTTCTGTCATCCTGGATTCTTGGAGACTGAGGCCTAACTTGGTATCTCCCATCATCCCTTGGTACCTGTTGCCTTCGGTCATCCTGAGCCCTAACTGCTTTTCCCATCATCCCTTAGTAATGGAGTCTGTTGCCTTCTGTCATCCTGGATTACTGGAGATTGAGGCCTAACTTGGCGTCTGCCATCATCTCTTGGTACTGAGGTCTGTTGTCTTCTGTCATCCTGTATTTCTGGAGACATAGGTGTAATTTGGCATCTCCCATCATCCCTTGGTACCTGTTGCCTTCTGTCCTCCTGGATTTCTGGGAACTGAAGCCTAACTTGGCGTCTCCCATCATCCCTTGGTACTGGGGTCTGTTGCCTTCTGTTATCCTGAGGCCTAACTTGGAGTCTCCCATCATCTCTTGGTACTAGGGTCTGTTGCCTTCTGTCATCCTGGATTTCTGGAGATGTAGGTGTAACTTGGCTTCTCCCATCATCCCTTGGCACCTGTTGCCTTCGGTCATCCTGAGGACTAATTTGGCATCTCACATCATCCCTTGGCACCTGTTGCCTTCTGTCATCCTGAGGCCTAACTTGGCGTCTCCCATCATCCCTTGGTACTGGGGTCTGTTGCCTTCTGTCATCATGGATTTCTGGGGACTGAGGCCTAACTTGACTTCTCCCATCATCCCTTGGTACCTGTTGCCTTCTGTCATCCTGAGGACTAACTTGGCATCTCCCATCATCCCTTGGTATCTGTTGTCTTGCATCATCCTGGATTTCTGGGAACTGAGGCCTAATTTGACGCCTCCCATCATCCCTTGGTATTGGGGTCTCTTGCCTTCTGTCATCCTGGATTTCTGGAGATGTAGGTGTAACTTGGCGTCTCCCATCATCCCTTGGTACCTGTTGCCTTCTGTCATCCTGGATTACTGGAGATTGAGGCCTAACTTGGTGTCTGCCATCATCTCTTGGTACTGGGGTCTGTTGTCTTCTGTCATCCTGGATTTCTGGGAACTCAGGCCTAACTTGGCATCTCCCATCATCCCTTGGTACTTGGGTCTGTTGCCTTCTGTCATCCTGAGGGCTAACTTGGAGTCTCCCATCATCCCTTGGTACCTGTTGTCTTGCATCATCCTGGATTTCTGGGAACTGAGGCCTAATTTGATGCCTCCCATCATCCCTTGGTATTGGGGTCTCTTGCCTTCTGTCATCATGGATTTCTGGAGATGTAGGCGTAACTTGGCATCTTCCATCATCCCTTGGTACCTGTTCTCTTGTGTCATCATGGATTTCTGGGAACTGAGGCCTAATTTGGCGTCTCCCATCATCCCTTGGTACCTGTTGCCTTCTGTCATCATGGATTTCTGGGAACTGAGGCCTAACTTGGCATCTCCCATCATCCCTTGGTACTGGGGTCTGTTGCCTTCTGTCATCCTGAGGCCTAACTTGGAGTCTCCCATCATCTCTTGGTACTAGAGTCTGTTGGCTTCTGTCATCCTGGATTTCTGGAGATGTAGGTGTAACTTGGCGTCTCCCATCATCCCTTGGTACCTGTTGCCTTCTGTAATCCTGTATTTCTGGAGACATAGGTGTAATTTGGCATCTCCCATCATCCCTTGGTACCTGTTGTCTTGTGTCATCATGGATTTCTGGGAACTGAGGCCTAATTTGACGCCTCCCATCATCCCTTGGTATTGGGGTCTCTTGCCTTCTGTCATCATGGATTTCTGGGAACTGAGGCCTAACTTGGCATCTCCCATCATCCCTTGGTACCTGTTGTCTTGTGTCATCATGGATTTCTGGGAACTGAGGCCTAATTTGATGCCTCCCATCATCCCTTGGTATTGGGGTCTCTTGCCTTCTGTCATCATGGATTTCTGGAGATGTAGGTGTAACTTGGCATCTTCCATCATCCCTTGGTACCTGTTGTCTTGTGTCATCATGGATTTCTGGGGACTGAGGCCTAACTTGGCCTCTCCCATCATTCCTTGGTACTAGAATCTCTTGCCTTCTGTCATCATGGATTTCTGGGAACTGAGGCCTAACTTGGCGTCTCCCATCATCCCTTGGTACCTGTTGCCTTCTGCCATCCTGAGGACTAACTTGGCATCTCCCATCATCCCTTGGTACCTGTTGTCTTGCATCATCCTGGATTTCTGGGAACTGAGGCCTAACTTGATGTCTCCCATCATCCCTTGGTACTGGGGTCTCTTGCCTTCTGTCATCCTGGATTTCTAGAGACGTAGGTGTAACTTGGCGTCTCCCATCATCCCTTGATACTAGGGTCTGTTGCCTTCTGTCATCATGGATTTCTGGGAACTGAGGCCTAACTTGGCGTCTCCCATCATCCTTTGGTACCTGTTGCCTTCTGTCATCCTGAGGACTAACTTGGCATCTCCTATCATCCTTTGGTATCTGTTGTCTTGCATCATCCTGGATTTCTGGGAACTGAGGCCTAACTTGGCGCCTCCCATCATCCCTTGGTACTGGGGTCTCTTGCCTTCTGTCATCCTGGATTTCTGGAGATGTAGGTGTAACTTGGCGTCTCCCATCATCCCTTGGTACTGGGGTCTCTTGCCTTCTGTCATCATGGATTTCTGGGAACTGAGGCCTAACTTGGCGTCTCCCATCATCTCTTGGTACTGAGGTCTGTTGTCTTTTGTCATTCAGGATTTCTGGAGACTGAGGCCTAACTTGGCATCTTCCATCATTCCAGATTTCTGGGGTCTGCTGCCTATATTGGTTTCTTTCATTACCTCTTGGAACTGAAGTCTCTTGTCGGGCTTGGTTTCTCCCATCATCCCATGATATTATGGTTTCATCTATCCTGTCATTCTGGCTTTCTGAGGATTGAGATCTAACTTGTCGTCTTCCATCATCCTGTAGTTCTGGTTCTGGTTGCGTAACTTGGCATCTTCTCTCATACTGGATTTTTGGCGACTCTGGTCCCACTGAATATCTCCCATCATTTTGGATTTCTTGGGTCTGTGGTCTAACATCCTGGATATCTGGGGTCTGCTGCTTATCACTCCTTTGATCTTCTGTCAGTGCTGAGGTCTGTTCTTTGTCTTGTAGTCTCTCATCCTCCCTTGATGCTGGGACCTGATATCTAATTTTTGTTTTCCCATGATTTGGGAAATTATTTGTTAGCTGAAGTCTTATCTGGGCTCTTGCCTCTTCTTCTTCTGATACAGATTGATCTCTTACATATTGTCTATCATTATCCCTTATTGTTGGCTGGTGCCTGTTCACATAATTTTTCTTATGACTGACTAACTGACTCTGATCATTTTCTTGGCGTCTTTCATAATATCTTACTTCTAGATCTTCAGTATCATAGGATTCTGGGACATCCCCTAGGTGTGATGTTTGATTTCTCAGTTGGTATTTCCTATTTTCTTTTGGTGCTTGAGATTGCATATTCATCTGATATCTTCCTTCCTCCACGGCTCTTGGGATTTGGCCATTCACGTGATATCTCCTATCATATCCTACTTCTGGGGACTGTTCTCTCACTGTGTACCTATCATCGTCCCTTGGACTTGGAATCTGATCTCTCACTCTGATCTCTGGTCTCTCAGCATCTCTCAGTCCTGGGTTCTGCTCTCCAACATGGGATGTACTATCACCCCTTTGTGTTGGGATTTCTTCCATGACTTGAGGGTTCCTCTTGTCTCTTAGTGTTGGAATAGTTTCTATAAAATATCTTTTCCCACTATCCCTTTGTTCTGGTGTCTGCTCTGTTACTTGACATCTCCAATCATTTCCTGGTGCTGGTATCTTCTCTCTAATTTTATAATTCCCATCATCTCTTGAAAATTGATTCCTATCCCTGACATAATCTTGCCCATCATCTTCATTGTCAGGGACCTGTCTCTCAGTATTTCTTAGTGTTGACATCTCATCTCTAATATGGCGACTTCCACTGGTCCTCACTGCTGTGTTCTCATCTCTTACATGGATCCTTGTCTCTTCCCGGGATTCTTTTTCATCAGCTGTCACTCTGTGCTGTCCACCATCCTGTGAGCTTTGGGACTGATAAATCTGATTCCTCTCGTTGGTGGTGGTTGTTGGGAGTTCGTTGCTTCTTGATGATGTCCCTTCTGCTCTTCCTTCTTGTGGCTCCCATGATTCAGATCTTCTTTCCCCTTCCTGTAGTCCTGGGCAGAGCAGAGGTTGTATGCATACATAGCAGGCTCTCACTATACTGAAGATCAGTAAAACAAATTCACTGAAGTCAACTGTGCCATCACCATCTTTATCTAGGAGTTGGAGGATCTTGTCGGCTGTTTCTGAGTGACCAGGTTTCTGTAAGAAAGTAGGAAAAAAATTATTAACTTCACCATTTCTCCTGTTGGTATGTATTGTCTCATCTAGTGTATTTATCAGTAGTTGTTTGGCCTTTTATTTATTTATTTTTGGTCATAAAAAATGATTATGGCAGTATAGGGAACTCCTGGTATGAAATCTCTTCCCACCAATCCTATGGGATCAATCCTGATCTTAGAGAGTTCCTTGAGAGGTTACATAACTTGCCCCCTAATGATGTATACTAGAGAAATGACCTCAGACCAGATTTTTCTGACTTAAAAGTTGGCCTTGGGGGCAGCTAGATGGCACAGAGGATAGAGCACCAGTTCTGAAGTCAGGAGGACTTGAGTTAAAATTTGGCCTTAGACAATTAATACTTCCTAGCTGTGTGACTCTGGATAAATCACTTAATCCCAATTGCCTCAGCAAAAAAAAAAAAAGAAAAAAAAAGTTTGCCCTCTATCCAATATATCACATTGTCTGGGACATTTTACATGGAAGCCTGTATTGGCCCTGTATTTCAATGCATAACCTGAGACTTTCCTACCTTTTCAGTCTTCTTATACCTTACTCCCCTCCATTTACTCTATAATCTAGTGATACTGGCTCCCTCACTGTTCCTTGAAAAAGAACATTTTTTTCTTAATTCTTTGTTATATTGATCACTTTACCACAGATCTCTACTTTATTTGAAAACTTCAATCTCATACAAATCAATGAAGCTGACTGCTTCTCCATCTCTCTGCTCCAGGCCGAGTACTCTTGACTATGCTAAGATCTGGAATGCTGTTGCTCCTCATCTCTACTTCCTGCCTTTCTTCAAGTCCCATGATTTGATGGTTCCCATTGTTTTTTGGTGTTGGAATAGTTTCTATAAAATGTCTTTTCCTACTGTTCCTTTGTTCAAGTGTTTCTAATCTTTTTTTTTTCCTTTTCCAGTCTTAAAATTTGTCTCTTCCTTTTAAGACCACAACCAATTTATACTGTAGACAGCTTGTTTGGACATAGTTATTTGCGTGTCTCTGCCATTAGACTGTGAACTCCTTGAGAGCAGAAACTTTTTTTTTTTTGGCTTTTCTATGTTCCCACCGCATTTATCACAGTGGCAGGCAATAATTGCTAACCAATTGACATGCTGAGCCTATTTTCCTTCTATGTCTGTGACCAATGAGATGCGTGAAAACAATGTTGGATATTTTTTACATTAATCTCCAATAAGAAATAACATGCCAAGAAATGAACCAAGAGTCAATCCAAGAATTCCCAGTGCAGGGAACTCTGGACCTTTTTACCTGAAGGGCGTCTCCAAATTCTTGGTGCAGCAGCTGTTTCAGTTCTTGTTTGCTCAGTCTCTGGCATCCTCCATCTGTCCGTGAATTTTTGTAGAAAATATCAATAACAGTAATGATGCCCTTAAGAAGTTGAGGCATATTTTTGGCTTCCTGATGGGATTGTACCTGAAGTGAGAAATTTTAGAAAAACATTTAGTGCATCTTTTAAAAATCATCCCATTCGATCTTTCAGAGGCTCTTGGACTCATAGAAAGTTCTTTTTTGTAAGCCTCAATTTTCTGATTCATTAAAAGAAGGGGACTAGACTAATTGACCTCTAAAGGCCTCTTCTCATCTACATCTCTGAACGATTACCTTAGGACTTACTCAAGGTCACATAAGTGACAGAACTGGGACCTGAACCCAAGTCTATTACCTCCCATCTAACCTGGGTGATGAATTTTAGGATTGAAATGAATCTCAGCTCTCTGTAGATCTAGCCTCTTCATTTTAGAAATGGGGAAAATGGAAGTTTTGAGAGATTTGTTGAAGATCAAACAGCCAGTTTGAGTGGAAAGTTCCTAGGAAGCAAAGTAATCTACAAATCTCTACACAAAATTTTTTCTCTCATCATCAGTGGTTACATAGTCGGAGACAAAGAATCTCTGTAAAATAATGGGAGTAGTTCAGTTAAGTAACCTTTGTGGTCACAGCAACAAAGACAATGACTCAGTCTAACTGTACTTGGAAGCTGATGTTATAACCTGAGGTTGATTCATCCACTAGAAATCACTCTGCCTTCTCTAAGTGT
This sequence comes from Sarcophilus harrisii, assembly GCF_902635505.1. NCBI lineage: Eukaryota > Metazoa > Chordata > Mammalia > Dasyuromorphia > Dasyuridae > Sarcophilus > Sarcophilus harrisii. Next base: position 427,337,345 of record NC_045429.1, read on the forward strand.
CTGATGACACAAGGAAAAGGAAAAGACTTGAAGAATCATGGAAGACAGTGTACTGTTAGGATCATTCAGAGGGAAAAGAAAGAAGACAGTAGATTTTCCACATTAAGGCTACTCAGCAACTACTCTCAACTCAAAAAACAAACAAAAAACACCTAGGTAACAATATTTGGAAATAAAACTTTTTGGTCAAAGGTAATTGAAATTCTGCTCTTCTTATTACAGGTCAAGCTTTACAGGGTTTGAAAAATGGGAGATTCAACGAGAAATTTACCACATTCCTAATGCATACACAGAAAAAACTACCAGAAGAATCGCCACATCTCTAGTTCACACACACACACACACACACACACACACACACACACACTACCAGGAAGACAACCATTGAATGAAATAATACAAAATTTTCTTTCATTGAGACTTACCTTGGTCACTAAGTGCGATGGCAGACTGTGGCTATAGAGCACCTGAATACTGGGGATGTGAGTTCTCCCTCTTATATAGGGGTTTTAATTGCACCTTTTAACCATACATCTTTTGTAGACAACGCCCTTCATGTAAAATGGACTGATTCATTACCAACCAAACCCCATTCCACCTGTTTCTTCCCCAACGGGTTGTTTAACTCAGCATTTCCTTGACCAACTTGCCTAGTCTGTATTAGGTTTGCAGCTGTGGTCTTACTACCTTAGCATTAGCACTATCTCCAATTCATTGTATGATATTAAGATTATACATCCAGAACTGGAAGGGGCCATAGAGGTGGTGTGGTCCATGCCTTCTCCTCACCCCATTTTACAGATGAGGAAACTAAGGCCCAGAGAGGTTAAAGGATCTGTCCAATATGTAGTGTGTGATGGGTAATATCTTAAAATTAAATCATTTCTGGAAATGAGACCTTGCTGGTGGCAGCAAGGAAAAGGAAAAGACCTGACTAATCATGGAGAACAGTGAGCTGTTAAGAACATCCTAATAGCTGGAAAGAGACCCTATAAAATGCTCAGAGAAACCCTTATGGTCATCTAGTCCAGTCATGAAGAAACTCAGGCCCAGTGAAGTGACTTTTATGAACCTAATTATTTGCATGTCTTTCCTATAAGAATAAAAGCTCTTCAAAGGTAGGACCATGTTTTTGCCTTTCTTTATAACTCTAGTACTTAGCACAATGCCTGACATATACTAAGCACTGAATAAATGCTTGATGATAGGCTTGACTTGCCCAAGGTTATATATTAATTAATGGAAGTCATGACTTGAATTCATCCCTGCTGATTCCAAAGGTTAACAGTATTCTGAAGTCAACTTTCAGTGGATCCTGGCCACAGAGGAGTCTCTTTCACATATTGCAATGGACATAGCTTCATTAATTTATATGAGATTGAAGTTTTCAAATAAAGTAGAGATCTGTGGTGAAGTGATTCATTATAACAAAGAACTAATGTAGCAGAATCTTGACATTAGCCCCAGCTCTTCCCTCTTCTTTATCCAATTGCCAGGTCCTATTGCTCCTTAACATTTGTCCCTTTCTCTGTATTCATGCAGCTACCATATAGTTCATGTTCCCATCATCAACTGCCTAAATTATTACAAAAACCTCCTAGTTAGAATCCTGGCTTCAGTTCTTTCCCCTCTCCAACCTATCATCGACACAACAGTCAAACTGATATCCCAGATCACAGGTCAGATTTGTCGCTCTTTTGTCCAAGAAATATCAGCTAGATAGGGTAGTGCATAAAGTGCCGGCCCTGAAGTCAGGAGGACCTGAGTTCAAATCTAGATTCAGACATTTAATACTTCTTAGCTGTATGACCCTGGGCAAGTCACCTAACCCCAACTGCCTCAGCAACAAACAAAACAAAACAAAACATCAGCAACTCCCTGTTACCTACAAATCACCTAAAATAAAGACTGCTCAGTATCATATTGAAAACCTTCCACAATTTGACAATCATCCACCTTCCTATCCTATCCCACCCTATCCCTTACTTTTTATTTCTCCCTTCATGCTTTCTGTACTGAGCAGGCTTATTGGTTATTCCCTGAACTTGCTATTCCATCTCTGCCTTTGCATAGGCTCAGGAATGTCCTCCTTCATATGTTTCTCTTCAACTCTTCTGACTCATTTTTTTTTGAATCTCCCTAGTTGCTGATATTCTTGCCTTCCTTCAATAATCCATTTACTTGTCTTATAAGCTGCTTGGAAAGGGAATTTTTGACTGTATACACACTATTTTAATAGATGCTTGTTGGATTGGACTATTTAAAAAAAACATACTTGCCGAGGGACAATTGAGTAGCTACGTGGTATAATGGATAGAGTACTAAGACTGTAATCAGGAAGACTTGAGTTCACTCTGGCTTCAGACACTAGCTGTGTGATCCTGGGCAAATCACTTTACCCTATTTGCCTCATTTCCTCAGTAAAAGGGGGACATGCTAAAGAAGGAAATGGTAAATCGCTTCTGTATCTTTGCCAAGAAAACCTCATGCACAAAAGTGCATTTGAGTCAGACATGATGGCAGACTGAACAACAATTACACTTCTCTTAAATCTCACCCAGTTTTTCCCCATTCAATTGGTTATGCATGTTGAACTCCTCTCTTCCTGTCTAGGAGAGACACTCTTGAGGGAACTGCCCATAATGCTAGAGCATCCCCCTTGCTCAGTGATGAAATCTAGCAGCAAAGGACTAAGCAAGGAGCAATGATGAGTTACAGTTCTGCTGAACCGATATATCCTAGCTTTGAGCTGCTTAGCATGGATAATCTTTCAATCATTTCTCCAGACTTCCTGGATCAGTTTTCCCATTTTCCTAGTTCAGCTCCCTTCTTGTGCTAACAGCTGAACCCTTACTATAGCTTTCTTAACCTTGACTACCATAGGTCCACAAGATAAGAGCTTAAAAACTCATATATAATCGTCTTTATTGGGGTTAATCTGCTCCTCTATTAAGTTTTTTAGATGATAGACCTGATGATCTACTGCAGATCTTACAAGATCCTTCCTATATGGCATAAAAATAGCAACACATTGATCTTTACTAAAGGAATTCCTTACAGGGGTTCCTCAGAAAACATCCAAATCCAATATAAGACATCATAGTGATGTCCATTGAGCTAAGTGTGATGGATTAGTCTCTAGAAATCCAATGGGTACAAGACCCAAATCTGGAACATAAAATCTTGGAGGCAGCATGTTGTATAGTGGAAGGTTCACTTGATTCAAATTATATCCCTCTCATTTATTGGCATGTGATATTAGTTTCCCTTTTCAAAAAATGGTGATAACCATATCACCTACCTTAAGAGAATCAAATGAGTAAATATGCATAAAGAACTTTGAAAACCTTAAAGTGTTATGTCAGTGTCATTTATGATATTGACAAAGGACCTTTAAGTCTTATGTTGGGAACTGAGAAGACAAAGAAGAAAAATACTTCAGCTCTTTGCAGAGGGAAGAAGTAAACAGAGAGGAAGGAGGACTACTGGTTCTTGCCTTTGGCACTGAAGTGGGGAAAAGAGGAAGGAGACTAGGACCCCAAGCCAGGCAATAGACAAGGACCCTTTGGATCTGGGATCTGAACCCAAACTTTGACACTAAGCCCTCTATTCTACCCTAGTGGAATTACTCACAAAGCTTTGGCTCTTAAACTTGAGCTGAATTATCTTGACTGAATGAAAATTCAGTTAACTTACACTAGAAAGAATTCTAGCTCTGGGTTGAAATACTATTCTCTGATGCTTTTTACCAAAGTGACCTTGGGGAAGTCATAATCTCCATGAGGCTCAGTTTCCTTTTCTACAAAACGAAGGGGCTAGTCTAGACAGCCTCTGTGGTACCCCACATGTCTTTGATTCTGATGTAGTTGGTCCCATATTATATATATTTCATGCCTACCAGCCATCTATTAAGAAAGTAGGTTCAGAGAATATAATCTGGGAAAATATAATCAGAGAAAAAGATGAACAAAAATAATATATAAGCTTCCATTTATTCAAAAGTTTAATTCATTTTCATGTCTTTCTTTCCAAAATATATTGTATACACATGTTATATATGTGTGTGTATACACATGCCCATTACATATATATGTAAATATATTTTATTTTAAAGGAATATAATTTTAGGGATAAAAATTATATATTTAGACCATTATGGGTAACTTTGTGTTAGAGAACTAAGAAGGAAATTTTGGGAATTTGATGAATAATCTTTGACCTACTTTAATTTTCAGCAGGAAACCCTTTCGTGCCCACACTGAGGTGGGTCCCCTTAGGAGGGCTAAAGCATTGTTGAGTTAATGAAGGAGGGGAAGGGACATCTGACTTCTTAGCTTTGATGTGTGATTTGTGTGCCACTGGACAAGCCAGTTACCCTGTGTGTCTAATGGGCAGGGACTGTAGTGATCATGCTTGCAGTGGTCATTAAGTACTTAGAGCTTGAATGCCATTATAAGTGTAATTAATTAGAGTTATGGGAATAATTATCATTCTTGGTTTAAAAATCTGTCTTTTAAGAAGAATAGTCCTTGTGTAAATTACACCTCCACCCTCTTTGTAAATAACTCTGTGGCATTCAGAACTTCTAAATGTTAGCTAGGGCCTTGGGGTTTTTTGTCCTTGGTCATGTAGTCTGATGAAAGCTTAGGTTATTCTCTGTAATTTCTGGGTTTTTTTCCTTCTCCCTTTTGTTTCTGCTTCTTTCTTTTCATATTTGTTCTCGTTGTCTTTATGTTTCTGTCTCTGTCTCTGCCTCTATGTTTCTATAGCTCTTATTTTGGAGATTCTTCCTCAGAGTTTCTGTCTTTCTTTCTTTCTTTTTTTTTTTTTTTTTTTTGTTATCTGTCTTTTTCTTTTTGTGTTTACTTTTAACTTTGCATTTACTTCTCTGTGAATAAGTTATATATTCCCAATTGAATGAATAAATGCTCTTCAGGAGCATGGATTATTATGGTTTTTTTTTTGTTGTTGTTCTTTGTATTCCCAGAACCTAATACACTACCTTGTACAATGCTTAATAAAATTGAAAAAGATTATTTCAGCCCACGTTTGTTTTTTTCTTTTACTATTTCATGATATTTCTTTCTCATTTTTTGTTCTTTCTTTCATCTTTGTGTTCTTTCCTTCCTTTCCTTCCTTCCTTCCCTCCTTCCTTCTCTTCCTTTATTCCTTCTTTACTTCCTTCCTTCATTCCTGGAAGTGCATGTGCAGACACTTTTAATTTGCTAAGACTCCATCATCCATGTAGAAGATGTTGAGCACTTTTTAGGTGATTGGAAGACTGGTATATATATATGAACATTCAACACTGATCTACCATCAGACTTGGAGCAACCTTTTAAAATTGGTTCTTTTAGTAGGACTCTCATCATCTTTAAAGTGGCCTGAATCCATGCATGCTACAGCTTTTGATATATTAGCATCTAAGGATAAAGACTCCTTCATTCATACCATGGGGTATGGTGGGAGAGGGCCCCACGACCTCATTTCTTACTTAAGCCATTTTGCCTGGAGAGATGGTTCTAGGATTTTAACCTTTTAATCAATTCAAATTGTAAGGATTCAGGAATCTAGCTTAGGTATTGTGAACCAGCCCAGTAATGAAACTCTGAGGAAGAAAGAGCCAGGGACTCCAGCCCCCCAAAAGGCTTTGGATTTGAATGTGGTAGGAGTAATGTTATGTAGGAGTTGAACTAAGCTGTGAGCCTAACTCTACATTCCCTCTTCCACCACAAGACCAAGGTGGTGGTGGTGGTAGAGTTATGTTCCTAAAGTGGTATTGGAAGGAAATGTTTGTATATTTCATCTCCTTATATCTTTAAAATAAATATCCTTTTCTAAAAGCAAATCCAATGTTTTAAACAGTTAAATGGAATGGGGACACTATTCATTGGACCCCTCAACATGGTAGAAACCCAGCCAATGGAGGCTGAAGAAAATTTGAGGCAAGAAACTTGCCAACCTCTTCAGGGAAGAAAATTAATATTTATATAGCACCTACTATGTTTCAGAGACTATGCTAAGTGCTGTACAAATATTGACTTATTTGATTCTCACAACAACCCTGGAAGATAAATGCTGTTATTATCCTCACTTGACATTTGAGAAAAATGAAATCAGCAGAGGTCAAATGACTTGCCCAAGTTCATACAGCTAAAAATAGCAGTAATAGTTAATATTTACATAGTGCCTACTTTAATAATAGCTAACATTTATATGGTACTTACAATGTGCCAGACATCCCAATAGACATTGTGTTAAGCACTTTATAATTATTATCTCTTTTGATTTTCACAATAACACTAACAAGTAGTCTCTGTCTCTCTTCTCAATGGGACCTTCCTGCATCCTCAGCTGCTATATTCCTCCATCACAAAAAATTACTTTGGGTACAAATATCAAGACAGAGAGAGAGATACATATATCTCTCGCGAGACAAGTAGTCTCGCTTCTCTCTGTTTCTGTTTATCTCTGTCTTGTCCTGTCTGTCTATGTGTCTCTCTCTATTTTTTTTGTTTCTCTGCTTCTGTCTCTTGGTATTTCTCTCTCTCTCTCTCTCTCTCTCTCTCTCTCTCTCTCTCTCTCTCTAACTATCCTTCTGGAAAAACACTTCAATTGCTTTCCCCTAAGAAGTCACTCTAGTCTTTCCAATTTAACTTTCCTGCAGAAAATTCTTAGAAGGATTTTTAGTATAAACAGCTATCCCAGTACATGTCTCTTTCTTTCCAATTTCCATTGCCCCCCTATTCTTCCCATTGAATTTGTACCCACTCATTAATCAACAAACATCTATTAAGCTCCTACTATGTGAACGGGCACAATATGATAGACAAATGTGAAATTGTAGCTAAATGAATGAGTGCAAAAGCATTTATTGGTGTTCATTGGTGCAATGGCCTCTGTTAAGCACTGAGGATAAAAATAGAAAATGTGAGATTATCCTGCTCTCAAGGAGATCACAGTCTAATTGTGAAAGACAGCATTTGAAAGGGACTTTCACAGTAAGGCAGACAGAAAGTCTTTGAAATCTTAGAGGTGCAGGGGGAGGGCAGAGCTTACAGAGAGGCCCAGGGGTGTTCTTAGGTTTTATCAGTAGATCAGAAGACAATCCTGGGGATCTGAAAGAATTAGAGGCAGGATTCTGATGGTCTTCCATCTCATTGATTAATTAATGACTTATCTAAGCTGTATAAGCAGTTAAGTAGCCCTCAGCAGGGCTGTGGGAAGAGACAAAAGGCAAAGAAGAAAGCTTATATTCTACTGGGGGAAGAAATATATAAATTATATATGTCCACATATAAGCACATTTAAGACACATACATATTATACACACATGTACCTATAGATATATACATATATGTATATAGACATACATAAGTGTATACATATATACTTGTATTTTTATGTATATGTATATATGTATCTCTCTCTCTGTCTTGATATTTGTACCCAAAGTAATTTTTTGTGATGGAGGAATATAGCAGCTGAGGATGCAGGAAGGTCCCATTGAGAAATTGATGCTTGAATTAAACTTTGAGGAAAACTAGGAGTGTGGGAGATGATTCCAATCTTTGCAATACAGCAGCACAAAAATCAGAGCCAGAGTATTGTTAGTGAGGAAAAGTATCCCTTAAAAACTGAAGCAAATACCAGCTCTTCCAGCTGTCTCATTCAGCCATGGCCATCTCTCTCATATCTCACATTGCACTTTGCTTTGTACCTCTTAAATGCATGTATCAAATCATATTTATAAAATTTGCCTTGCATTTGGCTACTAAACAATAAACTCTTCATTATGGCCTTGGTGAGCAAACTCTATATATTCTTTAAATTTTGTATTTCATCTAGCACCCAGCACAGCGTGCCTTATACCAAAACTTCTTAAATTGTGGGTTGTGTAACCTTTATGGGATCGTGACTTTGAACGTGGAGGTCACAAAATTATGATTTATCATCAGTAAATGCTTGATTTGTATATCTTTTGGATTGTGAGTAGAAAAAGTTTAAGAAGCCCTGACATACACAGTAGGTGTTTAATAATTATAGTTTGTCTTTGATTAAATGTGATGGAGTCATCTCTGCTATCACTGGATCCAATTTGCTGATATTAAACTATGCTAAGCAGGGTTCAGTTTGGTATGAGTCTTCTGAGTTAAGTAGCCCATACCCCTTACCTCTCTGGGTCCATCCACAATGTGCTTTGTATGCATCACTTAATAAATGTTTTAATTGAATTGAGATGCCTTTTTTTTGAACTGTCTCCCTTTTGTGGTAACTCATAAATTACAGGACTTGTTAAATTTTTTCAGCTCCTGACCTCTTTTTGCCCAAGAAATTTTTATGTGACCTCAGGTATATAGGTTTATGAAATAGGTAAAGAAATTAAAAATTTACTGATAATGAACCATAATTTTGTGAGCCCCCACATTCAGTTACAAGAGGTCATTCGTGGTGGAGAACAAGAGTTTTAAGAAGCTGGGCAAAGGAGGGTTTGGGTGATGGTTTCTGATGCTGAGCCCTCTGAAAATACTTTTTGTCCCCTTACTGAGACAAGGTGGCACCTGTAGTGACCTCCTGTCCTGTACTTATAGGAGGAAGGGGAGATTACTAATTCATATTTGCTTCTGCTCTGCTGAATGCTCATATGCAAATTTCATAATCTTTCATTACCTCAGTACCTTCAACAGCAAAATAGGGGATAATCACAGATCTTCATCTTAATTTCCTCATAGGGATATTGGGAGGTTAAAAGAAATAGGAACTTATGATGTGGTTTGAGCTGATCTGAAAAAAAAGTGTTATGTAAATCCCAGGTGTTCCTGTTATTATGGGGTTAAGCACTGTTTCAACATGAAGCATTTTTTCCAGGTGAATGAGGCTTCTTAAAATGTCTTTGGGTCAATAATTACACAAATTTAAGATTCCCCCAAATATCATTACAACTAGGAAGGGGTGTAACTATGTAACAAAGCATTGGGGCCTATTGTGAACTCAGATGTCCTGATGATATTCTGACTCAGCTCAGTCATGCTCTTTGGTCAGAAAAAACAGAACTCTCAACTAACCTCATTCAAATATTAAAATGACATTTCTGATCTCACTGATGACTATGCTCCCTCGAACCTCGTCCTTCCTGTCTTGCTCTTGTCTCTCATGAGTTCATCATAGCTAGTCCACCTAATGTACTCAGAGCCATTCTTGATTTTTTGTGATATACAGAAAATAAATAGAACTTAGTTTGGTGTGAGTCTTCTGAGTTAAATGGCTACTATCCCTTACCTTTTTGAGTCATGTAAGAAGACTGAATTTGGGGTTGGAGGAACTGAGTTCAAATCTACATCTGCCCCTTTGCTACTTTGCTATTTTGTTCACACCATTTCATCTCTCTAGGTTTCAGTTCTCTCATTTATAAAATGAGGTTTTGGACTGGCTGATTTCTAGTGTACCTGCTACCGCTAATGTATACTTTATGACGCAATCTGTTTCCAGCCAACCTTTCAGGACCATTTCATATTGTTCAGCCTGCCATACTGTATGTTCTAATTAAATTGTCTTGCTAAGTGTCTCCTGAATGTGACATTTTATCTCTTGTCTCTATAACTTTTCTTAGATGATCCACCATATTTGGAATGTAGTCTCTCCTCACTTTTGCCTCACAGAGTCCCTAGTTTCCTTCAAAGACTATCTCTGATATATCTTCCTACATGAAACCATTTTAATTTTATCCAGTTCTTAGTGCTGTCCCCCTAGAAATTACATTGTATAACTTTGCATATGTATATCTACTTTTCTTTGTACATCTTGGATCTTCCCCATTAGAATATAAGCTTCTTGAGGATAGAGAATGTTCTATTTTTATCTTTATACTAAAGGTAAAAATCTGAGTGTAGTATGTTACATGTAGTAAATGGGTGATAAGTTTGTTTAATTGAATTGGAGGATGTTATGTTATGTCTGCTATCTCCCATGATCTCTGATACAGTGATGAGGTAAAAGAAGCAATAGTAATAACTCATCAAATGCGCTTGAAATAGCTGCATTTTACGAAGGGAAAAAAGACAGAATCAGTAAAAAGATGATCTCCAGATCAAGTAGAGATAATTTAAGAATCAATCATAGGACTACCTGAAAGCCATGTTCAGAGACAGAGAGACAAAGATATAGAGGAAGACAGAGAAAGAGTAGAGATACACACATATAAAGACACAAATGGACACAGAGAGTTAGAGTCAGAGGAAGAGAGACCCAGAGAGAGAGAGAGACAGAGACAGAGAGAGACAGAGACAGAAACAGAGACAATGAGAGAGAACAAGTTTTTATCAAGCACTTTCTATATGTCAGGCACTGTGCTAATTGATTTACAAATATTATCTCATTTTAGACTCATTTTATCATCACAATATCATCTTATTCTTTCTTCACTATCTCAGATATCATTAGTATTTCCATTTTTCCAAATAGTAGTAACAACAAATAAAAATCCTTTTTTACCCTCAATCTAAATGGAAATTTACAAATCAAATATAGGTGATGGATAAATTGGAGATAATATTAAAGGAAAGCACTAAAATTAAGGAGAATTAAGAAAGGCTAACATTATTTGTAATGCAAATAGAGTCCTTTTCAATAAGATTGACTATATTTATCTGTTTATAAGACCCTTTTTCCTTTTTTTATTTTCAGTGTGGAGAGGGGAAAGGTGGGAGGAAGAAAATTTTGTTTTGACAATTAAAAATTAATTAAAAACTCAAATTAGAAGGCTCTATTCTAGACAAATTTTAGGAGTGTCCTTAAAATGAACATTCTAAAGGAACAGTATTTTTATTTATTTTTTAATTATAGCTTTTTATTTACAAAACATATGCATGGGTAGTTTTTCAGCGTTGATCCTTGCAAAACCTTCTGTTCCAACTTTTCCCCTCCTTCCTCCCACCCCTTCCCCTAGATGGCAGGTAGTCTAATACATGTTAAATATGTTAAAATATATGTTAAATATAATATATGTATACATATTTATACAGTTATCTTGCTGCTCAAGAAAGATTGGATCTAGAAAGAAGGTAAAAAAAAAAAAAACCTGAGAAGGAAAACAAAAATGCACGCAAACAATAACAGAAAGAGTGGAAATGCTATGTTGTGGTCCACACTCATTTCCCATAGTTCTCTCTTGGAATGTAGCTGATTCTCTTCATTACTGAACAATTGGAACTGGTTTGGATCATCTCATTGTTGAAGAGATCATCTCATCTGCTGTCCATAAGAACTGATCATCTTATAGTATCGTTGTTGAAGTGTATAATAATCTGGTCCTGCTCATTTCACTCAGCATCAGTTCATGTAAGTCTCTCCAGGCCTTTCTGAAATCATCCTGTTGGTCATTTCTTACAGAACAATAATATTCCATAACATTAATACCACAATTTATTCAGCCATTCTCCAATTGAGGGGTATCCATTCAGTTTCCAGTTTCTTGACACTACAAAGAGGGCTGCCACAAATGTGCATATGTGGGTCCCTTTCCCTCTTATAAGATCTCTTTGGGATATAAGCCCAATAGTAACACTGCTGGATCAAAGGGTATGCACAGTTTGATAACTTTTTGAGCATAGAAGAACAGTATTTTTAAAGAAAATATTTTCTGTTTTTTTAAATTATAGCTTTTTATTTACAAGATATATGCATGGGTAATTTTTCAGCATTGACAATTGCAAAACCTTTTGTTCCAATTTTTCCCCTCCTTCCCCCCACTCCCTCCCCCAGATGGCAGGTTGACCAATACATATTAAATACAATATATGTATACATGTCCATACAGTTATTTTGCTGTACAAAAAGAATTGGACTTTGAAATAGTGTACAATTAACCTGTGAAGGAAATCAAAAATGCAGGGGGACAAAAATAAAGGGATTGGGAATTCTATGTAGTGGTTCATAGTCATCTCCCAGAGTTCTTTCGCTAGATGTAGTTGGTTCAATTCATTACTGTTCTGTTGGAACTGATTTGGTTCATCTCATTGTTGAAGAGGGCGACAACCATCAGAATTGATCATCATATAGTATTGTTGTTGAAATATATAATGATCTCCTGGTCCTGCTCACTTCACTGAGCATCAGTTCATGTAAGTCTCTCCAGGCCTTTCTGAAATCATCCTGCTGGTCATTTCTTACAAAACAATAATATTCCATAATATTCATATACCACAATTTATCCAGTCTATTCTCCAATTGATGGGCATCCACTCAATTTCCAGTTTCTGGCCACTACAAAGAGGACTGCCACAAACATTCTTGCACATACAGGTCCCTTTCCCTTCTTTAAGATCTCTTTGGGATATAAGCCCAGTAGTAATACTGCTGGATCAAAGGGTATGCTCAGTTTGATTACCTTTTGGGCATAGTTCCAAATTGCTCTCCAGAATGGCTGGATGTATTCACAATTCCACCAACAATGTATCAGTGTCCCAGTTTTCTCACATCCTCTCCAACATTCCGCATTATCTTTCCCTGCCATTCTAGCCAATCTGATAGATGTGTAGTAGTGTCTTAAAGTTGTCTTAATTTGCATTTCTCTGATTAATAATGACTTAGAGCATCTTTTCATATGACTAGAAATAGTTTCAGTTTCTTCATCTGAGAATTGTCTGTTCATAGCCTTTGACCATTTATCAATTGGAAAATGGCTTGGTTTCTTATATAGTAGAGTCAATTCTCTATATACTATGTAAATGAGGCCTTTATCAGAATCTTTGACAGTAAAAATGTTTTTCCAGTTTATTGCTTCCCTTCTAATCTTGTCTGCATTAGTTTTGTTTGTACAAAAACTTTTCTATTTGATATAATCAAAATTTTCTATTTTGTGATCAATAATGATCTCTACTTCTTTGGTCATAAATTCCTTCCTCTTCCACTGGTCTGAGAGGTAAACTATCCTATGTTCTTCTAATTTATTTATAATCTCATTCTTTATGCCTAGGCCACGAAACCATTTTGAGCTTATCTTGGTGTACAGTGTTAAGTGTGGGTCAATGCCTAGTTTCTGACATACTAATTTCCAATTTTCCCAGCAGTTTTTGTCAAACAGTGAGTTCTTATCCCAAAAGCTGAGGTCTTTGGGTTTGTCAAACACTAGATTATTAAAGTTATTGACTGTTTTGTCCTTTGAACTTAACCTATTCCACTGATCAACTTATCTCTTTCTTAGCCAATACCAAATGGTTTTGGTGACTGCTGCTTTATAATATAATTTTAGATCTGGTACAGCTAGGCCACCTTCATTTGATTTTTTTTTTTCATTACTTCCCTTGAAATTTTTGATCTTTTTTTCCTCATATGAACTTTGTTATTTTTCCTAGGTCATTAAAATAGTTTTTTTGGGTGGCTGATTGGTATAGAACTAAATAAATAGATTAGTTTAGGTAGTATTGTCATCTTTACTATATTTGCTCACCCTATTCAAGAGCATTTAATATTTTTCCAATTGGTTAGATCTGATTTTATTTGTGTGGAAAGTGTTTTGTAGTTTTGCTTATAAAGTTCCTGATTTCCCTTGGCAGATAGATTCCTAAATATTTTATACTGTTGGTAGTTACTTTAAATGGAATTTCTCGTTGTAATTCTAACTGTTGGATTTTGTAAGCAATATATAAGAATGTTGATGACTTATGTGGGTTTATTTTATATCCTGCAACTTTGTTAAAGGTGTGGATTATTTCTAATAGCTTTTTAGTAGACTCTCTGGGGTTCTCTAAGTATACCATCATATCATCAGCAAAGAGTGATAATTTGGTTTCCTTATTACCTACTATAATTCTTTCAATCTCTTTCTCAACTCTTATTGCCAAAGCTAGCATTTCTAATACAATATTGAATAGTAATGGTGATAGTGGGCAATCTTGTTTCACTCCTGATCTTATTGGGAATGGTTCCAGTTTATCCTCATTACATATGATGGTTACTGATGGTTTTAAATAGATGATACTGATTATTTTAAGGAAAAGTCCATTTATTTACATATTCTCAAGTGTTTTTTTTTTTAATAGGAATGGATGTTGGATTTATCAAATGCTTTTTCTGCATCTATTGAGATGATCATATGGTTTTTGTTAATTTGGCTATTGATATGGTCAATTGTACTAATAGTCTCCTAATATTGAACCAGCCCTGAATTCCTGGTATAAATCCTACTTGGTCATGGTGTATTATCCTGGGGATGATTTTCTGTCCTCTTTTTGCTAATATTTTATTTAGGATTTTAGCATCAATATTCATTAGGGAGATTGGTCTGTAATTTTCATCTCTGTTTTCAACCTACCTGGTTTAGGTATCAGTACCATGTCTGTGTCATAAAAGGAATTTGGTAGGACTCCTAAAGAAAATGTTTTCAAAGAAATGTAAAATATTTGCTGATGAAACAACTTAGTATTTATTATTTTGTTATGATGGACTGCTTGATTTAACATCATCTGCAAGGTAAGTATCAATAACATGTAAAAAATTGTTCAATGATATCAATCAACAAGCATTCATGAAATGATTTTGATTGATTTTTGGAAATTGGCCAGCACCTGTCATCTTGGATGATTTTGATTGTAGAAAATATTAGGGTTTACCTATTACCCAGTCTAACCGCCTCATTTTGGAGATGAAGAAATGCTACAAAGGAGTTCATTAAGACTCTCATTTATTTAGCAGCAGGAATTCACTCAACCCACCTTTCCCCATGGGAAAAATGGATTGGCAAGTTTTAAAAATGAGACATTTGTAGCAGGATTCTCTAGGTACTACTTTTCATTTGATTTATGTCTCATAACATTGGAGTGGCTAGAAATGGAAAATGCTGCTCTGCATTTAGTGTTTCAATTAAAAAAAAGGCAGGTCAGATGTCTAACAACAGAAAAGAGCCTCTAGAAAGGTCTTAGTTTGTCTCCTTTCATACTACCAAGCAAAAGTACCCTAAAACTGATGGATAGACGTTCATAGAGTTCTTAACAAGGGCACAATAGGTGTTAACAATTATTTAATACTGAAAGAACTCTAGGTAAGGAAGTCCTTAAGGACATTGATTACCTGGCCAGGTATGCAAGTAGGTAGTATAGTGGATAAGCAGGAACACTGGACCTGGAGTTAAAAAGACCAAAATTCACAACTGGCCTCAGACCAATTTCTGAGTGGTCATGTGACTCTGAGCAAATTCCCTCACCTTTGCTTTATTTCCCTCAACTGTAAAATGGGAACAATAATAGCCTCTACTTTCCACAGTTGTTATGAGAGTCAAATTAAATTATATTTGTCAAAGTGTTTACTTAGGATAGTGTCTGGCACATAGTAGGTGCTTAATAAATTCCTCTTTTTTCTCTTCCCTGATCTATTGCTTAATTATATACACTCTGCTGATAGAAATAGAATTTATATTCTATCTAAATCCCTCCCATCTATAGAAATTTAAGTGTAATCTTTAGATTAATTAATCAGTTTTTTCTTCTTTAAACTAAACAACCTCATATCCCTTAGCTCTTTTCTTGAAGTCCTTTTAAATAAATATTTACATACATACATATATAAATACACATACAAACATACATAAACATATAAAAACATACATAAGACACTATGGAACTTTAGAACTATAAGGACTCTTAGAAATAATTTATCTAACCTAATTTTCTTGGTTTTAGACACAAAACAGGTTTAGAGGGAGAAAAGATAAAAGTCCTTCATTCAGTCAATGAATCAACAAGCATTTATTAAACATTTGCTATCATCAAGTCTTTGTGATAAGTGCTGATACAAAGAAAAGCAAATACCCTCCCCAGGCTAAAAGAACTTCTGCCTTTAAAAAGCTTGCATTCTAATGGAGAAGACATGACCTCCCACCCCAACCAAAATTTATATGTGCAAGATAAGTACAGTGTAACTAAAAGTTAATCTCACAGGGATGACACATTTGGGAGATGGGAAGATAATAAAGTTCTCTTTCAGAAGATAGGATTTGAGTTGAGTTTTGAAAACAGGTCATAGTCATGATGGAAAATGCTATCTACCACCAGACAAAGAACTGATGTTATTTTCACTTTTTTGTCCCGTGTTTTTTTCTCCCTTTTGTTCTTTTCTTCTTTCACAATATGACAAATGTGGAAATTTGTTTAACATGACTGCACATGTATAACCTCTATCACCTTGCCTGTCATCTTGGGGAGGGTATGTAGGAAGGGAAAGAGAAAGATTTGAAATCCACAATCTTAAGTTAATGCTGATAATTATCTCTATATGTAATTGGAAAAAAAGAAAGTAATATTCACATTTAAAAAAAAAGAAAAGAGGTGAGGAGGTAGAAGTCTGGAGGACAATTACTAGGAACAGTTGATGAAAAGCCATTGAAATAGAAGATAGAAAATGTGTTTTAGAAACATTAAGAAGCTTAGTGTTGTTGGAGCTTAGAATGTGAAGAATAAAGTGTAAAGAGACTGGAACTTTGGGAAAAGTCAACTGTGAAGAAAAGTCATACAGAATTTTCTATTTCTATTGCAATAATTTAAGAGAGTCTAAGCTGTGATCCAGGAAGGATGGGAACCTTGAAAGTTGTTCTTGTTTGCTAAGAGCCCAATGACATGATCAGGTGACTGCAATTGGATTCACGAGGGGCAGATTTGCACAGTCATTAGCCTCACTCTCTCCCAGAATTGTCAAAGTTCAGAGGCAAGACAAAAGTCAAGATGACTGGCCATGGCCTGGAATGTAATGATTGGTGTCTTGCCAAGCTCTAAGTAGTTCCACAGTATCTATTTCAGCCACCTTTATGGCCATTAGAACAAATTGTTATCATCCACCCATTCCGTGGGAGGATGATTTCTCATGCTGGGGGTAGAGATCCCCTAACTCACTGACAGGTTTGAGGCTTATCAGTTACCCTTAACTTCGTTTAATCTATCTGCAGAGATAGTTTTACTGGGGTGTGGCTGTTGTGCATGCTATACCTTCTTGGAGGCACAGGTGAGAACTGGGTGAGAGGTGAACATTACGATGGATAAGCAGCACTGAACAGGATTCAGCAAGACCTCAAGCTACAAGTGCTGGTTTTCCTGAACAGCCTATATACCCCAAATCATCTTAACAGTAACAGGGATTTGATCAAAATCATATAGTTGGAAAATGGCAGCCTGGGACTAGGCCCCCATCTTTTGGTTCCTACTCCTGACATTTACTAGTATGTAAATGAGGATGTCACTTAACTTTTACTATGCAGACTTACTCAGTGAAGAAATCATATATGATAACATTTAACATTATAATTAAAATATCTAAAACCATTATTTTTTTAAAACTATGCAACAAATCCAAACTCCTCCATAATATGTGTTACATTTAACTGGTTTAATTTTTAGAGAATTCAAAGGTTACTTCCTAGAGTTAAGATACAATAATGTATCCTTAAGAGTGATATGATTATCTAGTAAGGTCCTAACCATTACAGAAAAATGTGTGAGGGTGATTTTATTTTATTTTATTTTTTAATTAAACAAGCATTTATTAAGCATCTACTGTGTGTAGAGCACCAAGCTAGGGATATAAAAGTTTTAGTTTAATCTCAATTTCTCCATGATGCCTTTGTGAAGGTGATTTTAGGATCCCTAAGCACTAATCATCATTATGGAGTTGGATGTGAACTCAGGAAGACCTGAATTCAAATTCTTCCTCTTACACCCACTGGATGCCCATTGGCAAGTCACTTGATCTCTTAGAGTTTTAAGTAATTCTCTAGCACTGTAAGTTAAAGAGGAGTTGGTGGAGGAAATAAAATCATAGATTCAATGTAATCTCCAATGTATAAGAATACCAGAATTACTGAAGTGACTAATTAGAGACCCAGGCAATCTAGCATGCCTAGAATAGAACATAGCATTATGGAGAAAGCTTGCTCAACTTCTCCCAATATGCATGCCTTCTTCCTTCTATTTATAGCAATAAAACCATAATTTTCTGTCAACAACATTTGAAATCTTGGGATATGTTTTCAATATTAGATCCTAAGTTTTCCCCTTTCTTTGTATTTCTAGTGATTTTCTGCATGTGGTACTTAGAGATGCTTAATAAATTTTGTTATTTTGACAAAGGATGCTTTTTCAAAATATAGAGGGACAGATTTGCCAGCTTTTTTGATGATGTTTGAATTTATGCCAATAAATAATCATGCATATATATTTTTCTTTATTTTTTTGAATCTGGATTTAAGTATCAGGTCAGAGAAAAGGGTTCTGAGGACCTCTCCCTAAATCATGACAGATAGCTCAGACAGAGCTCATCATCCTTAAATGTAATCATCTATAATTCTTAGTAACCATGAATGATTGTTTTTCTCTTGATGTTTGCAAGGGAGGAACTGAAGGGAAAATCAACTAAAAAAAGGAATTGATCAGCAATAGACTTTATTTTCAATTTTCATACAGTATTCTGAACAAGAAAGACCAGGACTAAAAGACTAGAGAGACTATGGCATAATGCAGAATAAGCTGACCTTCAAGTCAAGGAGACCAATTTCAAGACTCACATAGACTGACTGACTGTATAATCTTAGGCAAATGTTTAATCCGGACAATGTTTTAAATTGCAGTATTGGTAGAAGGAATTTCCTCACTGGGAACTCACAGGTTTGGGCAAAAAGAAACAACAAATAGGAGCACTATTTTATGTAGGATTACAGTAAGAACTGGGCATGCATGAAATACTCTTTCATTTCTCTCACATCCTTAATTTTTTTTTTTTGCCAATGTCTATAAAGTAGGTTACTCAGGTGACTTGTCATACCTGCCTCCCAAAGCCAAGAGTAATGTCATTAAACAGTTAATTTGGTGATGGAGAATAATGAAATGTATTATTTAGCACTAATATCTGGGATACCTAGGAGAGTAGATTTAAAGTTGGCACATTAATCACCCAGCCCATTTTTCAGATGAGGAAACTAAAGTCCAGAAAAGTTAAATAGCTTGACTAAGGTCAGTTAGTCACTGAGTAGAGATTGAAACAAATTATCTGACTCCAAAATCAGACTCATTTCCACTGAGTTATGGAATTTTAGAATGAATTAGGAAATTCTATTAGAACAACTTTTCTATGTTCATGAATGAATAGCATACTTTAGTTGTAAAATAATAGTTCAGAGACTACTTTCCCCACTGTCATCATTAAAAACCCTAGGATTAAATAACTTGAAAATCTATGATTTGAAGAAACTGTTATCTGATGTAAGAAGAAAAAGGAAAAGTTCTAGGGGAGAACTTCAAAATTTTTAGTGGAAAAGAATCTCCAGAGAAGATGCCCAAATGACCAAAGTCCATTGTGGTTTACTCTGTTATATTCTAGATAAAAAAAAAACCTGACTAATTGGTTGCAAGTTGTATTTTTGGTGGTAACTCCCAAGGCTAAATGATTAATGTTTGGTTTTGTAAAAATTCAGAATGGGGACTTAAAAGGTGATAATGATAATGGTGATGATGATGATGATGATAATGATGATGATGATAATGGGGGTGACGATGAAGTGTTTGTGTGTTCTGGGAATGAGTGGTGAGTGAGTTTTTGATAAGCAAAGGTCACATCGACTACTTCTCTCCAATGATAATCAGCATTTTAGAGAGCTGCCATCTATTTCTTGTTGCTCTTCTTGCTGAATCTGGTCATCTTCCTGTGACTGATATATTAGGATCTCTTGCTGGTTGACATATTCTTCATCAGGCTCAGGATCCTCTACTTGATGCCTTGGCTCTTGTCTGTAATCACAGAGTGGATGGAGGAGGACTGGGAACTCAGAGGTCTTACTCCTCTGAGATTCTCTCTCAACTCTTAACTCAGTTCCACAGGCCTGAGATGTATCAGTTTGACTTACGTCCTGTTCTGGGGCTGGGAGATCAGGTTGGGCAGATATCTTCTGTAAATTTTCAACTACTAGTTTGGAATCTATCTCATCTCCTGAGGACAAACAAAGCTCTGTGTCTCTGGATTTCCTGTCTATCTGCTCTGAGAGCCTTGGTAAAGAATCCTCCTCTTTATTCATCACATGTTGTTGTTCACTCACTTCTCCTGCTTGTCTCTGGGGGCTCTGGTCTTCCTTTGCCATTGGATTCAGGGTATCAGAACTTGAATCCATGGTAAGATCTTGCATTTCTAGGTCCTGACCTTCTAATGGGACTTCCTGGCTTTCAGACTCTTCCCCTTTTTCTTCTGTGTCTGGGTCATGAGCCTCTGGATCTTTCCCATAGTATTCTTTCTCTGATTGTTGTACTATGGAAAGCTGCTTATATTCATCATCTATGGGATCTGTGATCTCTATTACATTTTGTTTCATGGATTCCTGAGATGCTGGCTGACTCACAGACTCCTCAATCATGGCTGGTGTTTTAGGCACTGATGATTTCTTTTCTTTTTCTTCAGCCAGCTGTTCTTCTGCGTTGTTTTCATCTTCTCTAGCTATTGGTACTTCTGTTTCTGGGGTTCTACTTTTGTCACTTAGTACTGGAGATTCCTGAGTATTCTTGCCATCTTCTTGATCAGGCAGTTCCTGGGCATCCACTTGACTCTGGCAGTTCCTTTGTGCAGGCAGGTCCTTTAACTCTGAGCCACTCTCATCTTCTTCTGGATTATTGCATGTTTCAGAGATTGTCCCATCATTCTGACTCTGTACCTTGTTTCCATCATATTGCTCAGTTGATTGATCCAGAGTCTGAGTGATTTTCTCATCTCCTTCTCCAGACTGGTCATCCTGTGGTCCTGATCCTTGCACTCTGTCTTTTGTTTCTGGTATCTTCTCTGCTGCAGAGGCACTCCTATTGTCCCCTGAGAATTCTTGTTCACTTATTTTAGAAACTGTGACTTCCTCCTCTGAGGCTGCTGGTCCTTTGCATTCGGGGTGGTTTTGATTATCTGCTTTTGAATCTGGGGTTTCAGAGTCTTTTCTAATGTCCCCTTCTTCTGCTAGTCCCTCAAGTTGCTTTTCTTTTCCATCAGACTCCTGTTCTGTGAATATTTCCATTTGATTGCCTTTCTCATTTTCTTTTTTCCCTACTGTTTCTAAGTTTTTCAGTTTTCTCTTCCCTTTCCTTTCATCTATAAGTACTTCTATCTCTGGGACTCTACTGTTATTGCCTTTAACTACTATGTCTTGAGTTTCATATTCTCTTTCTTGTTCTAGTGGTTCTTGGATATCTGGAGTTCTATCATCATCACTGAATTCTGATAATCTCTTGGTATCTGATAGTTTTTCCTCAGCCTTTTCTGTGGGTAGGTCAGCTGTTTCTGATTCTTTCTCCTGATTCTCTTGGGATGATGGTTTTTGTGTCTCAGTGTGTTCCTCAGCATCCTTTATGATGGCCCCCTCCTGACTCTCAGATGTTGTCTGGGCCCTTTGTTCACTCAGAATCTCCACATTTTGCTCCCCTTCCTGCTCTGATGGCTGATCCCCTGTGTTTGCGTCATCTTGCTGTCTGGGTACTTCATGTTCCTCACTTACAATCTTCTCATCCTTTTGAGAACAGGTTCTCTTCACAAATTCCTTTGGTAGCTCTTTTTCTTCAAGTGAAACTCCATCACCTCCTCTTGCCTGGACTTGGCCTCTTTCTTGGCTCTGATGATCTCCTTCACTTTGGTACTTATTTTTAGTGTAGTCGCGTTCAATTTCTCTTTCCAGTAATCTGGGATTCTCAAGGTCATCCTGAGAGTCCTCCTTGCTTAGGGTATCTGGTACATTTTCTATGGGGTTGACCAGAGATGGAGATTCACTATCTGTCAGTCTCTGTTTATCCTGATCTAATTCTGCTTCTTCTTGGTAATCTTCATTGGTCTCACATGTTTCCATGCCCCCTGACAATTCCTCCTCTATGTCAGATTTTGCTTTAGATTCCAGATTTAAGAAAGACTGTATATCCCGGTAACATATATTCAACAAGTCAAAGACCAGGAGGAGAAATTCATTGAAGCTGATAGTCTCATTGTCCTCTCTGTCCAGAACATTTAAGCTGCTTTCTGTAGTAAGAGTATCAAATGGCTATAGGGGGAAAAAAGCAAGAAAAGTTATCTATTAATACGCCTGGCACAACTTTCAGATGAACATAAGCACCTGGAAATAGCCAGGATTTCTCCAAGTATTTAGAATCTTTTGCTTCCAATTGACATTTGACATTGAATGACAATGTAGAAATCACCCCGAATTTGGAACAAGAGGACCCTAGTCCAATCCTGCATCAACCACTTGCTCTGGTGACCTTGGGCCATGCAGTCTTTCAGATATTTGTTTTCTTCATTTGTAAAATGAAGAGATTGGACTAGATGACTTCTTCGTTCCCTTCCAGCTCCAAATCTACAATCATAAATAGGGTACAGATAAATAGGAACTTTTACACCATATATTAAATTGTAAAGATTGTTTTGGACCAAAGGCACTTAGTGGATCCCTGAAAAGGTACTCTGACTTCCAGAAACAATGGACAATCTAGAGTAGCAGATTGCTGTTTTTTTAAATATATTTTTAAAATTTATATGATCAACAAAGTAAGTCCATGTGAAAAACTGATTTGACAAAAAATATTTCAGATTCTATATGCACAGGTAATTTAAGAGAAGTAGTATATTAGGAGGAAATCAATGTCATCTTAAACAAGTGTTCACCTTGGTCCAGGATGAGAAGAAAGAGCAAGTTTTTTTTCTTTTGTAGCTTTTAATAGTTCTCACCTTCAGAAATTCTCCAATTTCCCTTAGGAGGAGCTGCCTGAGCTGTCCCAAGCTTAGAGTTGAACAATCATCCTCCTCTCTTGCATAGTTTTGGAAAGTCTCGATGATATAAATGACACTTTGTAGGAGCTGAGGCATCTTCACCAGTTTAAGAGAAACTAGGAGAGAGAGAGGAAAGGGGGGGAGGGAGAGAGAATAACAGCTATTTGTCAAGTTGGATTCCTTAAGAGATGCCAAAATTGTCATTTATCTTCCTGCTCCCCTCCCCACCCTGTCTCCCACTTCCCTTTTCTAATCCCTAGAAATATGTTCAAGCATGACAACTGAACCTATTGTCCATCTTCTTGTATGAGACATTGGGGATAAGAGAAGTATAATAGATGAATGAAATTATACAGGGTGTCCCAAAAGTCTTAGTGCAGCAGCTTTATTAAAATTATTAAAGCTGCTCTAAGATGTTTGAGGGAACTTGTATGGTGCATAATCCTAGATTCAGTAGTCCTTCCCACAGAGACCAGAGACATGACATCCTTTATCTCATTTAACTCTCCCAATAGCCTCTGTGTTCATTGATTTTTTTAGTTTTGTCTTACTCTTTGAGACCTCATTTGGAGTTTTCTTGGCAGTTGTACTGCAGTGGTTTGACATTTCTTTTGCTAGCTCATTTTACAGATGAGACTTGCCTGGGGTCACATAGTTAGAAAGTGTCTGAGGCCAGATTTTAACTCAGGGTCCCAGACTTGGGATGCTATCCATCATACCACTTACCTGCCCTGAGATAGGGACTATCACCATTTTACAAATGTGGAAACTGAGGCTCAGAGAGCCTATGGTCATACAGTGGCAGAAGTAGATTTCTAACCCAGGTCTTTCTGGTGTAGGTCTAATGTTCTATCTCCTACACAAAGCGTTTCAAACTCAAGTAGAACTAAGGAACATTAAAAAGTACATTAGCATCCCTGTGGGTTATATTTGGACTCAGTTTTAAAATATCATTTATGTTTTATCTTATTTTTTTAACAATTTTTGTGAAATATTTCCTAGTTACATTTTAATCTGGTTCAAGCCACACTGGGTCCCATCTGGGGCCTCAGGGCCTTGTCCATGATCCCTCTGCAGTACCATACCACCTCTTCAATGAAAGATGACTAACTGCTAATAGTTACATGACACTTTAAAGTTCTCAACATGCTTTTGCATTTGACTGATAAGATCAGGGATAATGATTTAAGAGAAGAATAAAGATCTTTCCTCTCCAGACTGAGACTTCCTGCCCAAAGGAGCTTCTGGCTTCATGAGATAGTTATCTTTTACAGAGAAGGCACTTTTTGAATATAGCTAGAAAAACATGGATTTTAGCATCAATGATTTAAGCCTCCCAGGTCAAGGGGAGCATCAAAGAAACGACTTGAGGCTGTTGTTTCAGAAAACACCTGATAGTCTTTCAAAGACATTGTGATAAATCACCTGCTGATCAAACAGGGCCCTTCCTAGCCCTTGAGTCATTCTTGCCCCATGTCCAACTATCATTTAAATGGCTTTAATCTAAAAATTTTTATCTGCATGGGAAACAAAGTTGTTCAACTTGTTCTACTAAGTATTTGTACTTGTGTCAGCCAAATAATTAAAAATAACTTTTTGAAGCTAAAAAGGCCCAAAGGAGTACTGGAAAGAGCAGTGTGATTGACATCAGAAGACTCATGTCTGAGCTCTGGAAATGTCTTTTATGAACCAGGGAAGATCCTGGCAAATCTTGTTTCTTCTCTACTTCAATTTTCTTGTTTATAAACCAGAAATAATAATTATATTACTTTTCTCATAGGGTTCTTATGTAGATCAAATGAAGGAATAATATTTCTAAAACTTTCAGTGACTATGAAAAATTAAATAAATGTAATACAGCTCATCATTGTTACTATTTTTTACTATAATTATTATTGTATATACTTCAACCGTGGCACTCATCCGCTTAGTATGAGTAATAAAGACATATTTTCTAAGATTTTCCCCATAGTTTTTTTTTTTGTGTGCATAAAAGTAATGCACTTAGGATGTTTAAATTCTCTCCTCTCCCCCCTTCCCAGTAGAAAAGAGTTGAAACTCACCTCCTTCACCAACAGGAGGAAGTGGTGTGTGGGGCAGCCGTTGGTGGACTGATGGCTGGACACCTGTAACCTTTTATTCAGTCACTAATTGCATATGGGAGATAGGAAGGAGACACCCTCTGGGTCTGATGACTTGATTCATCATCAGCCAAGCCCAGCCCTCCTCCCTCCCCTTCCTTTCCTGTAGCCAGGCTGGCCAGTTTCCCAATTCCTTTTACATGATGCTTCAGTTAGATTTAGGCATGAGCATTATCCACTGGAAGGCCATTAGCACCGATCAATCTTGGGTTTGATTTTTCC
The DNA here is from genome assembly GCF_902635505.1 of Sarcophilus harrisii. Classification (NCBI taxonomy): domain Eukaryota; kingdom Metazoa; phylum Chordata; class Mammalia; order Dasyuromorphia; family Dasyuridae; genus Sarcophilus; species Sarcophilus harrisii. The sequence continues at coordinate 427,362,466 of NC_045429.1, forward strand.
GAAGACAGAGGATTGTAGCTGTGGACTTGGGGCAGTAGAGTTGGCTACTATTAATTTAACCCAAGTGCCCAATTGCATTTCTTTTTGGCAAGTCATGGGACTATCAGGGAGCAGAGGTCATCTGATTCCTCCCTCTGCCTCCAGGATGGCAATCTGACCCAGCCCCAATAGAAAGATGTCAATCATGTGTTTAAAATAAAGAGCCCACTTTGCCATGTGACAAGGCAGAGATACCAGTTCTTTCAGGTATGGGAGATAAATGTGGCATTTTCCTGCCTAGAGGTGGAATTAGGGGAAAAAAAACCCAACCTGTTACTAATTGCAGAAAATCTGCCCCATTCCTGCGATGTTGTGTTTATTTATTTGGTATAGAGTTATTTTCTGAAGACATTTTCCGTACAAGAATAAAGAGAGGGAACTGTGATTTCTTTAATATAGGGAATATCTGCAAGATGAAATTCTTTCTACCCATGTCAGTCAATAATTTCTCTAAGTTTATAGTCCCAGAAAGCTCTCGAGAGAATCGAGAGGTTGCCAGGAGGTCACTTAGTCAACAAGTATTCATTAAGTGTTTAGTTTGGTCAAGACACTGTGGTAAATCACTGAGGATATAAAGAAAGGCAAAACACAATGGATGCCCTTGAGGACAGTACATTCTAAACCAGAAAACAGCACGCACATAACTAGGTACATATAAAATATAGGAATGAATTTAATGTAAATGGAAGCTAATCTGAAAAGGGAGAGCATTAGCAGCTAGAGGGGCTGCATAAAATTTCCTACAAAAGATAAGACTTGAATTGAAGCTTGAAGGTAATTTGAGGTGAGAGAATTGAAGCACTCAAGGTATGGGGGGCATCAAATCCAAAGGCATAGAAATGGTATGGTTTCAAGGATGGCAAGTAGGCCTGTGTAGCTATATTGTAGAGTGCTTGGAAGCAACTAAGGTGTAAGAAGACTGGAAAAATAGGTGGGGACACCAAATAAAAGACTTTATATTTGAGACTGGGGGGGTCATTGAGTACAATGGTGACTTAGATCTATGCTTTAGGAAAAAAAATCACCTTTAAAGCTGAGTGGAATTTGGATGAAAATGAGGAGAGATGTCATGGAGACCAGATAGAAGAATGGTACAGTAGTTTAGGGAAGGACTGATGAGAACTTTAACCTGAGGTATGGTTGTATGAAGTGAGAGAAGGGGACATAAGTGATAGACTTCTGATATTGGAAGTAACAAGACTTGAAAAGGAATTGGATATATAGGGTGAGTGTGAAAAGTCAGAGTCTGATACTGACATTTCAAGCCTGGGGAATAGGAATAAAGTTGGTATCATTATCAGTAATGAGTAATTTAGGAGGAGAGGATGGTTTTGGAGAAAGATAATGAGGAAAATTCTGTTTTTGTCATGCTGAATTTGAGATCCTAACAGGATATCCATTTGAGATGTCTAGGAGGCAGTTGGAAATGTGTGATTAGCTCTGAAAATGTAGATCTAAGAACTGATAATATAGATCTGAGAATTATCTGTATTAGGGATGATAACTGAGCCAATAACTGAGCTCATGAAAGTGTTAGTTTCTAAGCAGCTAGGTGGCACGGTGAATAGTGTTGGACCTGGAGTCAGAAAGACCTGAGTTCAAATACAGTCTCAGACACTTATAAGCTGAGTGATTCTGGACAAGTCACTTAGCCTCTATTTACCTTAATTATAAAATTATATTACCTTAGTTATAAAGATATTTAGATAATAACTATATCTACCTTGAAGAATTGTATCAAATGATATATTTGAAAAGCACTTAGCATAGTAGCCAGCACATAAGTAAATGCTGTAAGAATATTTATTTCTTTACCTTCTTATCTCTGCTCCTTCTCCCCCAATTTCATGAGATACTGACCTACCCACGGTCACATAATCAAAACTTCAGAGATAGGATCTGCATTATTGATGAGACATGAGAAGAAGCTGAAGAAGAGGGGAATAGTCACAATTTCAGTGATAAGGTCTCAAATCAGCTTATTCTCCATAATATAAAGGAGTTAAAATTAACTGCACAAGTTATTGACAACATTCTGCAGAGAAGCAAAGAGAAAAACTGAAACCTGAATTATCAACGAGACATTTGGAAACTGAAGAAGAAGGGAGGAGAATGAAGGAGACATCAAGATGCCTTATTGTCAGTGCTCTTTAGAAGCTCCAGAAGTAGATTTTTTCTCTTAGAAAGCACAAACCATGATACTCATTATGAGAGCACTGAGTGAGTGCAGGGGATAAATCCGGTATCAATTGCTTTAGATAACATACATGACTTCTGGGAATTGCAAAAAAGGGGGTGATGGAACGAAGATCCTTTCACCAATAGATATAATGGAATTTTTGGCTAATCCCTTGTAATCTCTATGTCATATGAAGACTGCTTGAAGATAATCAATGTGTTTATTCTAAGATGAGAAGAATCAGGGCATATAATCTAAAAGTCTTCAAATATTAAAAACAATCTCTGTAGTGCAGCTAGCTTTAATGATTTTAGGAATTATGAGAGAATGGTTGAGAATATATTTTATGCCTGTGCACTTTTCACTTGTAAAATAGAAATATGATGAAATTGAAAAGAACACTAGGCTTTCAGTTCAAGCATCCATATTTGAACCCAGGTTTTACAAGATGCTATTTAAAGGGCTCAACAAATCCCTTTAGCTTTTTGGATCTCAGTTTCCTCATGGGTAAAAGGAAGAAGTTGGAAAAGATAGAGAGTAACTAATAATCATAAGGATCTTTAAAATTTACAAAGCACTCTATGAACATTAACTCATTTGAAACTCACAACCAACCTTTGAGGTAGCCATTTTAAGTATTGGTATGCCCATGTCACATGTTGATCCCAAAGGACAAAAATAAGATAAGTTCCTGCCCTTTAGGAACTTACATTCTATAGGGATGATATAACATATAGATAAGTAAGTAAAAATATATGAAAAAGTAATTTATAATAATAATAGGTTTAATAATTATTTATAATAAATAAGTCTAATAATTATAATAAATGTAATTTCAATATGTTGGAAATGGGTGATGGAATACCATTCAGGGACTTCAGCATGGGCCTCATTTGGAAAGTGGTACCTGAGCTGAATCTTCAGTAAATGAAGGAAGGAGGGGGATCACTTTAACAAAAAGCACAGATATGGAGCATGCACTGGAAACAAAAGAGGTGAGCTTAACCGAGAATGCATAAGTAAAGATGTAAAAGTGCATGAAGAATTCCAACAATATTAGTTAGAAACAGATTGTGAAAAGCTTTAAATAATTTTTTAGAAAGGAGTTTGTATTTTACCCTAGAGCAGAAGGGTCATAGAATTCAAAGGTAGCTGATGATATGGTGAAGAAGGTTTCCAATACAGTCAAAACTATGGTACAGTAATGAATACATCCTGAACTTAATGTCAGAAAGACATGACTTCAAATCTTGCCTCTCAGTCACACTAGTTGTGTGATTCTGGGAAAATTGTCTAACTTCTCTCAGCCTCAAATGGCTAATAATATTGCTTCTAGCTCTAATAATATTGCTCTAGCTCTTATGGTTCAAAAAAAGAAGGGAATGAAGTACTGAAGATTCCTTAATGAGGGAGTGACATAGACTTATATTTGAAGAATGTAAATTTTGCTGTGATGTGTAGGATGAGTAGGAATGAGAATGAAATGGAGACACTATAAGCAAGGAGACAAATTGAGGTTATTGCAATGTCCAGGTGAAAGGGAATGAAAGACTAAATTAAGTGACGTCTGTGTGTGTATGGAATATATTGTGGAAGTAGAATTAACAAAACTTGGCACATTATTGGATGTGAGAGGGAAGGTTGAGTGAGAGTCAAGAATTACCTGAGGTTGTAAATCTAGATTAGAATTCTGGTTGCCCCTAGCAGAAAAAGTGAAATTGGGAGGAGGAATGAGTTTTTTTGAGAAATAGAATGCATTTGAACATATTGCATTTCCATTTCCATAGGACATCCATTTGGGAAATGTAGAACCAGATAATGTGGTATTAAAACCCAAGATAGAGCTGGGATTGGATAAATCTAGGAAGCATCTGCATGGAAATGATCATTGAACACTTGGGTACTGAAAACATGTTGAGGATTAGGGAAAAGAAGAGGATTGAACAAAGAGAGAGAAAGAGAGAGAGACACAGAGAGAGACACACAGAGAGAGAGATAGAGACAGAGAGAGAGAGGCAGAGAGAGAGAGAGAGACAGAGAGAGACAGAGAGAGACACACACACACAGAGACAGAGACAGAGAGAGACAGAGAGAAACAGAAAGACTAACAATTGGGTGGAGGAAAATAATCTGGCAGAAGAGACTGAAAATGAGTGAACAGGAAACTAAGAAGTTCATCAAGAAACAGCAGTGTCGTAAAAGCTAAAGAAGGAGAATGTATGTAGGAGAGAGTGATCAACAGAGGCAACAATTTTGTTGGGAAGTACATGAATTGAGAAAAGGTCTTTGGATTTAGTCATTGAGGTATCATTGGCATCCTCAGAAAGGGAAGCTTTTGCCTAGTGATTGAGTTGCAGATCAGATTCCATGGAATTTAAAAGAGGATGCAAAGTAAGGAAATGGAGACAATTATTATATATATATATATATATTTTCTATAGAAATTTGGCTGAGAAAAGAAGAGAGCCAAATGAAAGAGACACAAAGTGATTCACAAAGAAAACAGAGCTAGAAAGTGGTAAGATAGAAGAAATTTTTTTTGGGGGGGTTTGTTTGTTTTTTAGGATGGGGAAGACTTGGGCCTCTTTATAGGTAATAGGGAAAAAGTCAATAGATTTGAAGAGACTAATGATGAGAAAAAGAGAGGGAAAGATTAAATGAGGAAAGGAGATGGGATCAAGATCAGAAGGGAAGGAATTAATTTTGTCAAGAAGGCGCATATCTTTTATTGAAGATGAAGCAATGGGGAAATGAATGGAGAATGATGAAAAAATGTTGGAATGGGGAAAAAGTGGGAGAATACAACACATCATGTACAAGTGTATAGAAGAATGTAAGCTCCTGAAGGGCAAGTGTTGGTTTGCTTTTATATTTGTATCCCCAGCATATTGCATAGTTCCTAGAAACATCATAGGCACTTAATAAATGAACATTAAATGAATGAAATTGACATCAATTTGACAGAACTAATTCTCTTTTTAATCCATAGTTGACTTTCTTCTCTCCTGCCTGGGGTCACACTTCTTGGAGCTGTTTCCACCAGCACTATGTCTTCCTGTCGATAAGTTAGCCTTTTGAATGCCATTTCTTTAAGGGAGGAATTATTTGATTTATGTCTTTCTATATGTAAGAGCTATCATAATTTCTGGCACACAATGGGAGATTATTAAATACTTATTAATAGAGGAATTAATTGATTTGAGGAAATATCAATATGTACATTAGAGCCTCCAAGTTTGACTACAGGAATTAGGATGGGAAAGAAATCAATAATTTAGATACTGCTTGAGAAAGAAGAAAGAATGACTTGCAGTTTGATAGATGATAGCAGGAAGAAATTGACCTGGATGATAAAGATATGTGGAATGGACTTCAGTGGAAGATCATGAGAGTGGCAAAGGGTCAGTTTGAAAATGGGAGTGAATAATACTCTTTCTTTTGGTCCAAGAGAAACTATAACCCCAATATTAATCAGTAGCTATGGATGTAGTGCTATCTAGGGAGAACCAGATTTTCCTTGGTTTAAAAAGATATATGAAGTAAAGAAATCTAGGATAAAGGGAAATTTATTAGTAATCAAGTGGTAATTCCAATGGAACAAGATGGTAAAGAAAGATATGAACTATGAAGGGGTAGGGTTTAGTTGTTTAGGGATAAGAGATAGATACTAGGGATAAAGGAGATTTTCCTCTCAACAGACATTAACTTTAAGGTACAGTGATAAGGAAAATAACATATGAGTTTTTTTCTCCATAATATGAGAAGTGACCAATGATAGAGTGGCACTTTCACTTGAATCCTATGATGATTGAACATAGATTTGATGTGATCTTTCCTTTCTGCTGATTTCAATGGGTCAATAATTCTTAAAGCTGAGAGATCTTAGTGTTGGAGGAATAATAAGGTGTTGATTATGTCACTTCTTGAACTCCCAATACTCCCAAGTTCTGGTGCCTCATTCCAAGATAGCAGGGGATGAGCTATATTCTGGAGATACCCCACACATGACTCACTCACTTTCTGATTTCTGAAGCTTCAGACCCAAAGGTCCCCATAGTATCAGTTACAGCAAATGGAGAAGTTTTGAATGGTATGGATAAATTCACTTACTTTGGCAGTGTACTTACTAGGGATGTACACATTGACAAGGAAGTTAACACATGCATTCACAGAGCTAGCCCAGGATTTGAGACTCTCTGAGGGGAAGTGTGGGAGAGGAGAGTTATTAGACCGATTACCAAACTGTAGGTCTGCAGAACCATTGTGCTGACCTCATTGTTGTATGCCTGTGAAACCTAGACAATGTACCAGTGGTATACCAGGGAACTGAATCATTTCTATTTGAATTGTCTTAGGAAGATCCTGAAGATCACCTGGCAGGATAAGATACCAGACACTGAGGTCCTTTCTTGAACTAAACTGCCAAGCATTCCTACTCTACTGGAGAAAGTACAACTTCATTGGTCTGGTATACCTACCAAATCGCCAAAGGTATACCTACCAAGAAGACTATTTTATGGAGAACTCACACAAGGCAAGTGCTCACAAGGAGGTCAGAAAAAGCAATACAAGGATACTCTCAATGTCTCTCTTAGGAATTTTAGAATTGATTATATGATATGGGAGTCTCCAGCACAGGATTGACCAGCATGGTCATTATCATAGAAATGCTCTCATCATAGAAAGTGCTATGTTCCATGAAGAAAACAGAAGTGAATTAGCTCAAACACAGAAGATGGGCAAAATTAGAAAATCCATTCCAAATGTTCACAGGGACTATTTATGTTCCACTTGTTTCAGAGCATTCTGAGCTCATATTGGTCTGATCAGTCACAGTCAGACACACTAACTTGACTAACATAATGATGCTATTTTGATCCTCTTTGAGAATGAAGGACAACAACCAACCAATGCTCCAAGACTCATTCCAGAATGATGGGGAATGACAAACACCCAAGGTATATTTGATTCCTGGCTAGACTTGACTTACACAAGACTTAATCCAACACCAATCTTGGCAGCAAGAGTCCTAATGTCTGGATACTAGTACTTCATGATTATTTAGGAGCAAAGAATCAGTGTTTCTCTCAGCTGTTTTGTACTTAGTACTTCCACAGATGGCAGTAAGTTCAAGAGAAGGAAGACTTCCATATCCTGGATTGGAAAAGGAACTGTATAAATGCTCTACTATTCCAGGTGCAACCCCAGTAACTGTCACCTCATAGTTTTCCTTTCTTCTATGATTAATCTTCTTGAGAAGAATATATACAATCAATGCCTTCACTTCCTTTCTTATCCTCTCATTTTTTAACTCTGCTGTCTGGTTTCCAACTTCATTGTTCGACTGGAACTACTTTCTCCAAAAGTATCACTGACTTTTATTTGCCAAATCTCTTTTTTCTCTATACCATTTCATTTGGCAATCTTATTGGTTCCCATAGATTCAACTACCATCTCTGTAGAGATATTTCTGAGATCTATTTATCATCTCTTACTTCTTTATTGACATCTAGTTTTATGTCTCCAACTTCTTATCCGATATCTTGAATTGGATATCCCATAGATATCTTAAATTCAACACATTCAAAATAGAACCCATTATCTTTCTCTCCAAACCATTCTCTATTCCTAGCCCCCTATTTCCATAGAGGATACCACTATTTTTTAACTTATACAACCTCAAAACCAAATACAATAAGGAGGAAAAACTATAGAGTATCAGCTTTGGTTAGTGGAAGTTCCCACTTGCCTGGGTGCTTGTTGGTTACAGGCTAAGGAAGTTGTGGTGATATATCACCTCTGTACTATAGTGCAGAGTAGGTACAGCCTGTTCCATGAATAATACTTCTTAGGCTGTGGGTTCTGGGACAAAGGCTGCCAAATCCAGTTCCTGTGGGATGCTGAAACAGAAGCCCGCCTTTCCAGGCTCAAAGATGGAAAGCTGAACTAACTTGGCAGAAGCAAATGAGGGAATGGGGAACAGGGAACTAAGAAGTTACAAGACTTACATCTTTATTGTTGACACTTTGTGTGTCCAGACTAAATTGTAAACTATCTTTTTAGCTATATACCCTTGTTGCCCTTAAACTCCTTTAAAATAGAGATTCTTAACTTGATGGATAATCTCCGCCCCTCCTTCCCATCTTCTTTTAAAGGAACTGGATAGGAAAAAAATCTTTCTTTTCCTTATTTTCACTAAACTCCCACTAAAAGTTGTATTTTTCCTTCATTTATGAAATTAGGCAAGAAACAGTATTCTGAGAAGGGATCCATAAACTTCATTAGACTATCAAAGGAATCCATGAATAAAAACAGGCTAAGAATCTTTGCTTTTAAATACTCAAGAGCATAGTTTTGATTTTTGAGAAATAGGGAAAGAAGGGAATATTGAGGAAGAAGCCAAGTTCTTCCCCCGATCAACTGGTAAGTGATGATAGTTAGGACCCAACACAGGGCTCCCTTCAGCTGCAGAGCTTCTGATGCTTCTTCTATTAGCTGCCTTAACTTTGGATTCTATTTGGTAAAGGGCAGATCCTGATTAGTGTGGGATGTTGGCATAGATGACTTTTGAACTGTCTTCCATTCCTATTCCAACCATCTCATGTTGCAGTTGAGGAAAATAAGATCCAATGAAATTCAATAGTATGTCCAACGTCATATAGTTGGTTGTTTGCTGTCCTTTGTGCTCAAAGAAGACCAAAATGACATCACTATATTCGAGTCAAGAGACAGTGTGTCTCTGTATGGCTTATCAGACCTATATGAGCTTGGAGGGCTCTATCACAAGTCAGGCACAAATGGTTCATATGAACCTTTGGAGTGGAGATGTGGGCACCTCATGTTTCTTTTGAACTACTGAAAAGTGAGTTAGAAGCAGAACCAGAGTTCTAATTCAGAATCCAGGATCTTCTCCAAATCTAATGCACTTTTTATCACACCAAACTACCTTCTAAGAGCATTGTATACGAACTTAAGATCTCACACATTGAATCTTTCCTTTGACACTATTTGTGATCTTGAACAATAAGATAACAATAGCAAAGATAATTTTTTCCATCTAGACCTCAATTTCCTTAAATGTAAAATGAGAGGCATATATGTAATTATCTCTAAGATTCCTTTTGGCTGTCATTCTAATGATCCTATGACCAAACCACTTAATCCCATGTGCTCAGTGACTCAGGCAGGTAGGGGTGAGGGAGGGACAGAGGGAAGAAGAATAATTCTTTAGCAGTTATTTTTAAATTAAAAGAAAATATCCTGAGGCTTATATGTACTCAATCTATAAACATACTCTACTTGGGCCAGAAATAGAACTGAAGGTTTTTGTGCCCTTGCAAAATGTGAAAATTGTCTCCCTTGTAGTTTACTGTCTATCCAAGGCTTTGACACTCCGCGGTAACACATTGAATTTGTCACAAAATAAATATCTATAAGTGGCTAAATTGAATATTTCAATTAAACTTCTGACTTTTCCCCTTTTAGGATGTTCTTGATGGTAGTTTGATGGGACTGGGAGAAAGCAATAAAATGGAGATAAAAAAGATCAAATAAGTTCTTCAAATCTTCACAGCTAAAGTCCTCAATTATGCCTTGAAATGTGAAGCAGTCCAAATGGCTATTTTTGAAAAGAATGATCAGAGGAATGACTCTGAAGGTAATAGTAAAATTTATCAAGAAAAAAGTGTGGCACAAGCTCACATTTTCTTGGACAGCTTTGAGACACATGATGTATCTCAGCTATCTTCCAAAGCAGAGTCAAAATTGGGAGGGAGTCAGGGCCTTGAGGCCTAAAGGTCACTTGCAGTACTTGCTGCCATAGGATCATAGTTTTAAGGTGCGAGGGAATCTAGTTCATCCCTCTCATCCTGAAGATAAGAGCATTGAGGATGAGAGACATTAAGTGTCTTGCCCAAGGTCTTTAAGTGTGAGAGGCAATATCAGATCCTAGGTCTTCAGGATCCATCAAATCTGCTGTACCAAGTCCTTTAGCAATGTAGAAACATTTGAGCTTAGCACCATTAGTAAGAATAATAATTAAAATAAGATATTACCAGATGGTGTGCTTCCTCCCCACAGTGGCCAAACTCTTGGTATGCTCTTCCCTGGCCTTACTCCACTCCTAAGTGGTCTGGTTATAGAATCAAACTCAAGGTGTCCCATTTCCACTTCTGTAGTTCCCATCCTCCTTCATTTTCTCCCCCCAACTATCCCAATTGAATTACAAGTACCTTTTATATCACTTGCCCCAAGAGAGAAATTGCTATTTACAACTCTGCCCCAATGCATTTCTAAATTTGGAGAAGGCAAACAATATGTTTGTTAATGAAATTACAGAATCATAAATAAAGTACCTCATAAATGTGAATTGTTATTATGTTTATTATTACAATTATCAATAGCAAATTTACTTAATCTATCTTAACCAGTGCTAGTTGTTGAGTATTCTTTCAATATAATGACTAAAAGTGAACAGTCTTTGGTTAAATATTAGGTGGTCTCTGAATGTTTTATTTTACTCCAATTTTGAATCTTAGTCTTAGTCAGGCCTGGCCTGAAATAGTGACCAAACATTGATCTTGAAGTGGATGTGTCCAGGCTTGAAGATGACTTTGCAAATTCAAGAGGCTGAAAAGATCTGGGACCAGTAAGTGGAGTTGATTAGTAGTAGGGGAAATTCCTGAATTGGAGTACCTATCATTGACCAGAAAAGGCCTGACTTGCTGCCAGAAGATAAAGACTTGGAGGGACACAGTGCAGAACAGAGGTGAAATATAAAATACCTAAACAGCATTTCCGCAAACTACATAGTAGATTTATCAGCAGATTGCAACAGTAGTTAAAAGTTTCAAGGCATTGATTGCTTTGACAGCCATGTTCCATATCCTGATGTTAATAACAGGTAAATGAGCTTGCTTTTCTGAACTGATAACTTAAAATTTCTTAAATCCCCAAGTACAAAATGGTGATAATAATAGCACTTATCTTTTTTTTTATTATAGCTTTTTATTTACAAGATATATGCATGGGTAATTTTTTAGCATTGACAATTGCAAAACCTTTTGTTCTAACTTTTCCCCTCCTCCCCCCCCTTCCCTCAGATGGCAGGTTGACCAATACATGTTAAATATATTAAAGTGTAAGTTAAATACAATATATGCATACATGTCCAAACAGTTATTTTGCTTTACAAAAAGAATTGGACTTTGAAATAGTATATAATTAGCCTGTGAAGGAAATAAAAAATGCAGGTGGACATAAATAGAAGGATTGGGAATCCTATGTAGTAGTTCATAGTCGTCTCCCAGAGTTCTTTTGCTGAGTGTAGCTGGTTCAGTTCATTACTGCTCTATTGGAACTGATTTGGTTCATCTCATTGCTGAAGAGGGCCATGTCCATCAGAATTAATCATCATTGTTGTTGAAATATATAATGATTTTCTGGTCATGCTCATTTCACTCAGCATCAGTTCATGTAAGTCCCTCTAGGCCTTTCTGATATCATCCTGCTGGTCATTTCTTATGGAAAAATAATATTCCATATTATTCCTATACCGCAGTTTATTCAGCCATTCTCCAATTGATGAACATCCATTCAGTTTCCAGTTTCTGGCCACTACAAAGAGGGCTGCTACAAACATTCTTGCACATACAGGCCCCTTTCCCTTCTTTAAAATCTGTTTGGGATATAATCCCAGTAATAACACTGATGGATCAAACACTGCACAGTTTGATAACTTTTTGAGCATATCTCCAAATAATAGCACTTATCTTAAAGGCCTATTGTCAGAATCAGAGGAAATTCCATACAAAGTGCATTGTGAAGCTTATAGATGGGCAGAGATATGTGTATATGCTATGCATATATATATATTATATATACTCATATATACAACTATGAGTATATTCATAAATATATAGCTGGTATTTATACAAAATGCCATATAATATTTTAGCTATGTGCATATGTCTTTTTATATCTATCTCCATATATATATTAGTTATTATTATTAAAAGGAGCTAAATAGCTCAATAGTTGAAAGTGCTAGATTGTCAGAGTTAGTAAGAACTGAGTTCAAACCTTGCCTCAGGTAAGCTTATTGGCTGTGTGCCTCAGTTTCTTCACCTGCAAAATCAGGACAAATAATAGGGTTCATCTGTTGTGGTTGTTGTGAGGATCAAATGATAGAATATCTGTAAAACATTTTGCAGACCTTAAAATGCTCTACAAACAAAGAGGCATTTTGAAGGTCCTTGAACCTTGAAGGTTCTACTAGGTGTAGATCTATAGAGATAGAAGAGTTGTTAGGGTAGTTTACCCACTGGTAGAATGGCAGAAAATTAGCATGGAGATCCTATTGTGGCAGCTGGTGGATGTCTTAGAAGGGAACACATACACAATGTAATTGGTTCCAGACTGGTAGTAAACAAGTGCCATTGTGAGGAAAGTGATTTGTAAACCATAAAATACCACATGAGAGACACGATGAAAGAGAATTGAGGATTTCTTTGAGCTTTCAGAACTGGTTTCACTAGACTCCTGAAGGGAATGGAAATAGGGAAGACAGAACTCAGAATTCCATCTTTGGATTTTGGTCTTGAATGGGCATATCTCTGTCAGCTTCTTGCTAGCAAATAAAACAACTACTTATTATTCATTACATAGATGAGAATCTGCCTCAGATTACAGTCTTGTGCCCTTGTTGAGAAAACTCATAATTACTATTATGCTGAACATTTATTGGTAGAGTTGGGTAATTACTATTATGATAAATGGATATCAAAGTAGGAAATGAGATGCCTTACTGCCAGATTTCCACATTGAGGTCAACTATTGACTTTTGGTCCTATTTGGCAGCAAGTCATCTATCTTCAGAAAACTTTATTTTCTGTGTCTTCTCTTGAAAATTTGAAGATGAATGTAGTGAAGTGAAGTGAACTTAGATAATAGTTTGTGGTTGAGTTAGAATCACAAGAAGTATGGTAGGGCTCCAATATTTTCCCTAAAAGGCACAAGTCCAACCTAATTTCAGGAGTACTGAAGAGGAATTTGAATGTAGATTAAAGGAGAAACAAGGTAGATTGGGTAGAGGACAATAACTTCTATAATTGGACCTGTATTTTCTCTTTCCAGCTGGTCAGCAGAGAAGTCTTTTGTCTTTCCTTCCCTCTGTTTCTCCCTCCTCCCCAACACTTTCTTTTGTTGGGAAAGAAGTGATTTTTTTCTATTAACACCCAATTATTACATTAGGATTGAAGGTTTTTTTTTTCCTATTTCCTCACTCAGCCAGTCTCCAAAGGACAAGGGTGATTGATGAGATTGGCCAAATCTTCTGAGTCCTTGATCTGTGATTCTGGGCAGACCCCACCTAACCAGGGGTTACAGATCTACAGAATCTAATCTACATGCATTCCAGCCTTAAAGTGAGTTTGTGATCTTGTACCCCTCCATTGCAGTCCAGAGAAACTCAGCTTGGGAAGGAGAAAAATCAACCAGAAGGATCTTGGTAGAGATAGATTTCTTTGTCTACACTGTTGAAGTGACTGAGTCTCATGATCAAGTCATGTTCTCAAGAGGAGGAGCTGAAAACTTTTTTCCCCCTTATTTTTTCTTTCTTTCTTTTATTATCACTTTTTATTGACAGAACATATGCATGGGTAATTATTTGTTACAACATTATCCCTTGAACTCACTTCTGTTCTGACTTTTCCCTTCCCTTCCTCCACCCCCTCCCCTAGATGGCAAGCAGTCTTATACATGTTAAATATGTTACAGTATATCCTAGATACAATATATGTGTGTAGAACCAAATAGTTCTCTTGTTGCACAGGGAAAATTGGATTCAGAAGGTAAAAATAACTGGGGAAGAAAAACAAAAATGCAAACAGTTTACACTCATTTCCCAGTGTTCCTTCTCTGGGTGTAGCTGCTTCTGTCCACCATCAATTGGAACTGAGTTAGATCTTCCCTTAGTCGAAGATATCCACTTCCATCAGAGTACATCCTCATACAGTATCGTTGTAGAAGTATATAATGATTTCCTGGTTCTGGAGGAGCTGAAAACTTTTAGTTCATCTCTTCATTAACATGTCTACTCCCTCATTAATTATTCACCAATCATAGTTGATTTTTACCTGTCAGGGGCACCTCCTTTTCCAAAGATATTTAAGTATTTTGGGATTTCCATATTTTTGTCTTTGGCTACTGAGAAAGACCACTGACCATAAATTTATTATCAGTGAGCCTAATTAATAAATTGATTATTAGTTGCCCAGAAACACTATCCTTGGACTTCTCATTCATCTCAGTTACTTAAATATGGTTAATAAACAGCTTTGGAAATTATGATTGTATGAGCATAGGTCTTTTCCTGAAACAGAAGCTTGAGGCAGATACATTGGAAGATAACTGGTTGTGAATAGACTTTATGTAAATGGATAAAGAAGACTATTGGATCCAAACTCGGGACTCCACCTTTAGAAAACAGTTTTTAAGCTTGCGTAGAATAATATGTAGTGTTCTGTTACATCCATCTATAGAGACCTCTCAGCAAATGAATTTGTGCTGTGCCCAGATCATTTTCTCTGTTTATCTTCTATAGTCATGTTCCAAGAATAGCCAGGGAAAATGGAGTTTACAGAACTTCTAATTTACAGTTAGGCTTCTGGCTACCAACCATTCTTGCCTTACTCTCACACTGCTCACAAGAACAATCAGTAGGGCTGATCTTTGATTCTATGCCAGCACCCTCAAAGTACAACTCAGAGGGCATAGACTGAATGACACATGTTTTTACTATGTGCTATTTTAATTATGATAAATTACTCTTTGGAAGTTGACCCTGCTAGTAAAGTGTTACAAGAAGACTGAAATAAATGCTGTGATTGTTATGTAGCTGTGCCAGTTTGGGAACCAGCTGGCAAGCATATAGCTAAGAAGCCTGTCAGGGCTTAGTACTATGAAAACATTTTTAGAAAAAATATGCATTTGAGAGGAACCAGGGGGAATCCTAGATATAGATGAATTTTTAAACTCTATACTACTTTAAGGACATGGACAGCCAAGTGACATAATGTATAGAGCATCAGGTCTGCAAATAGGAAAATCTGAGTTCAAATATGACACCAGACACTTACTAGCCATGTGACCCTGGGAAAGTCATTTAACTCTGCCTCAGTTTCTTCATCTATAAAATAAGCTGGAGAAGAAAATGGCAAGTAACTCAAATATCTCTGCCCAAAAAATCCCAAATGCGATCACAAAAAAGTTGGATAGAACTGAACAACAATATTTAATGACATCAAGCAATGTACTGAAGAGAAATCAACTTCTCAGTTAGAAACCTTAAGAAAAAGCATGATTTTCAGATAATTTTCACAGATGCTAGAAAGAACCTTTTCTAATTTATACATTTTATAAATGAGGAAACTGAGGCCCAGAGAAATGAAATAATTTGTCGAACATCAAACAAGTAGTTAGTGACAAGAGAAGGGTCAATTCTATGGGAGTCAATCAGTTACATTAAGCTGGAGCAAGGAATGAAATCTAAGTATTCCCTGGAGGAAAAGATCATAGAATTTTAGTTAGCAGTCTCTTTTAGAGACTCTTTTATTTTACTGATAGTAAAAAATGTCTTCACTCTTCCAAAGATATCTATATCTATATCTATATGTGTGTGTGTGTGTGTGTGTGTGTGTGTATAAATGGTTTGGGGTAGCTAGGTGCCACAGTGGATAGAGCATTAGCCCTGAAGTCAGGAGGACCTGAGTTCAAACGTGACTTCAGACCACTTGATACTTGGTAGCTGTGTGATAGCTATGTGGGCAAGTCACTTAACTCTAATTGCTTCAGCCAAAAAAAAATGCTTTAGGCAGAATCTGAAACTAGATCTTTGGACTTTTCTACTTTAATTCTGTTTCCTCACTTTAAAAAAAGGCAGTGCTCAAAGACTCATGTTCTTAGTAGATTGGTGAGCTGTGCTTAGTTTCCTTATTTGCATTGGTATTATAATGTTTAATGAGTGTAGCTTTGGAGTATTCTGCCTCCCTCGACCCAGACCCAAACTATTTGATACCATTATGATATTAGCATCTTGGCTCTCCCTGTATATTCAAGCACTTGATGCACCAGTATCCTAACAGGTACTTCACCAGAGTTGGATGTCAAAGATCTGTATCTGAATTCTGTTTCAGATAGTTACTAGCTGTTGACCTTGGGCAAGTCATAGTCTCTCAGTTTCAGTTTCCTTATCTGCAAAATGGGGGTAATAATAATAACCACCTCATGCTTGTTGTAAGGATCAAATGAAATAGCATGTAAAGTGTTTTTTAAATCTTAAAGTGCTATATAAATGCTATTACTATCATACTCCTCATTATTAATGATTGTTGTTTAAATCAGTAGGGAAACCCACAACCCTAAAAAACTGCCTTTAAACAACTTTTTGCCACTAATTGAGGAGGCAAATATTTAGAAATATATTAAACGTTTAAACAAGTGTCAATAAGCATCACAGTAATAGCTTTAGGAATACAGGGCAAAAAGAGGAGCCGAACTAAGCTGTGGTGAATAAGCGTCTAGAAACTCTGAGAAAGCATATATAATAGTTAGTTGAAAAGCTCAGTTTATGAAGCTAAGAAAAGGTTAATCTTACATAGATAATTGAGTTGGGAAGGAAAATAGAAGATTAGAAAAATTCTTTGGACAAGTGTTTCACTTTTATGTTCTAAGATCAAGTGCCTAGTCCACAGGATAGAGAGAGTTGTAGGCATTAATGGTCCTTAGTGAAAACTTTTAGCATATTCATTTAAAGAATATAGATTTAAATTTAAAGAGGCATCTGAGTGTAGTGAAAAGAGAGAGCTAGGCTTAAGAGAAATCTTTGTGCAAATCCTATCTCTTATACATAGTGTCTATGAGACCCCGGGAAAATAAAACTATAAGTTGCAGAAAAGTTGCCAATCCCTGTATCAATGAAGTCACAGGTCAAGTTTTCATTCCCCTCTAAAAGAACATAAATGGAATGGAGTTTTGGTCACACCATATTATAGTCTTGTATCAATATGCCCCTGTACACTTATTTTAAGGCCATTTGAAGTTGAAGGCACCATTTCTGGAACCAAATCAAATTTAGTCCGCAGTAAACAAACAAACAAAAAACCCCAGCAACAACCTATTACATTGTTTTTGCTCTTAATCATGAAAAACCCTTGGAAAATGTGAAGGAATGGAACTTTTTTGGTTGTTGCTCACTTTTGTACATATGGGGATGAGATGGTTATTACTCATGTTGTGAATTTAATTTTGGCTGTCCATGATAATCTGTCCTGCCCAGTATTCTCCTTTGGGTAGGTTTTTTTGTTTTGTTTTGTTTTGTTTTTTTGGTATTTCTTATGAAAAATGTCCCTAACATCTTGTCACACATAATAAAAAATGTAATGATTTGGGTATGTGTGTGGGGAGTATGTCAATTTCCAGTCCTTTTGTTGTAAAGATGAAGAAATGAAACAGAAAAAAAAGTAATTGCCAAACATTTATTAATTGATTTCCATAGTCCAATTATTTCAACAAGAATGTCCCCAAGATAGTATCAATGAGCCTCAAAGGGTTATGGGTTGATGGGTCTTGTCCTAGGGTCTAAGGGTACCTGTACAGTCCTCCACACATTTTCCACTATACATTGTCCCTTCCTCCTAATTAACTCTGGTAGGTCCAGGTACCAATCACTAAGGCAGATCTTCAGAATTCTCTGAGTTGGTTTCATGACCAGCTGAAATTCACAGAGGTGCAAAGATCTACAACCCTCTCAAGGACTAGGGGAAAGAACTAAAGTACTATAGAATATACTAGACATCTACTTATATATTTATTTGAAATTTGAGTTGTGGAGTTTTTTAAGAAACACTTTGATTTTGCTTCATGATTTTGTTTGTTGTCTCCAGGCTATTTATTTATTTTGAGAAAACAGTCCTGAATCCAAGTCTTCTTAATTTTTAAGTGATCAGATTTCAAAATTTAAACATTTATTTCAATTATGGACTGCCTTCACGAGCGCACTGTCTAAAATGGCAAAAAATGAAGCCTTAAAGCTACAATGGGGGGGTAACTCCCACTCAAAATGTAATCTGGGTTGAAGGAAAGCTGAATTATGTTTTCAGAGAAATCTTAATTTGCACAAACTTTAGAAATTGACATAGCTTCAAGCCTAATTGCCCCATTCAAGGAAGAACCGCAGATCTTGATTCTTGTGTTAACTCTGACGATCGGATGAACAATCGAATGCAGACCCCCCTTAAATTCCTCATTGTTGTTTCTTAATGAACACCACATCTGCATCAAAGACTGAAGACATTCTGTAGTAAAGAACTACAAGAAAGACTGAAGAAAGAAAGTTAAATTAAACTTTTGGGGGAGGGGCAGAATTCTCCCCGCCCCCCCCTTATTTGGACAGAAAAAGTTTTCCCATAACCAAAAAGAACTTGTGCTTGATCAATCACTTGGTACGCGGTGTTTTCCATTTCCTGTTGTCTAAACTTTGGTAAGTGATCAGACTTTGACAACTTCTCCTATGGACGATATTGGGACCTTTGTTCTTGAATATATTCATACAGTGGGCTGGAACGGACAATTGGTTTAGAAATTTGACGGGAGCTAAAATCCTGCACCTGCCTACGATTCTTGTCTTCTTCCCTAGACTGCCTGTCTCGGAGCTGGTCCCGCGTTTGCGCGTCGAACTCTTGACGGTACCGCTGCCCTTCTCCCTCCTGTCTGCGCAGTTGCTCGTCGCGGACTCTCTTCTCTCGCTCCTGGCGCCTCTGCTCCTGTTCCTGCTCTAGCTCTTGTCTGCGGAGCTGTTCTTCCTCACGGAATCTCCTGGTCGGCTCCTGGCGTCTCTGTTCTCGTTCCTGCTCTAGCTCTTGTCTGAGGAGCTGTTCTTCCTCACGGAATCTCCTGGCCGGCTCCTGGCGTCTCTGCTCCTGGCGTCTCTGCTCTCGTTCCTGCTCTAGCTCTTGTCTGCGGAGCTGTTCTTCCTCACGGAATCTCCTGGCCGGCTCCTGGCGCCTCTGCTCCGGTTCCTGCTCTAGCTCTTGTCTGCGGAGCTGTTCTTCCTCGCGGAATCTCCTGGCCGGCTCCTGGCGCCTCTGCTCCTGGCGTCTCTGCTCTCGTTCCTGCTCTAGCTCTTGTCTGAGGAGCTGTTCTTCCTCACGGAATCTCCTGGCCGGCTCCTGGCGCCTCTGCTCCGGTTCCTGCTCTAGCTCTTGTCTGCGGAGCTGTTCTTCCTCACGGAATCTCCTGGCCGGCTCCTGGCGCCTCTGCTCCTGGCGTCTCTGCTCTCGTTCCTGCTCTAGCTCTTGTCTGCGGAGCTGTTCTTCCTCACGGAATCTCCTGGCCGGCTCCTGGCGCCTCTGCTCCTGGCGTCTCTGCTCTCGTTCCTGCTCTAGCTCTTGTCTGCGGAGCTGTTCTTCCTCACGGAATCTCCTGGCCGGCTCCTGGCGTCTCTGCTCCTGTTCCTGCTCTAGCTCTTGTCTGCGGAGCTGTTCTTCCTCACGGAATCTCCTGGCCGGCTCCTGGCGTCTCTGCTCCCGTTCCTGCTCTAGCTCTTGTCTGCGGAGCTGTTCTTCCTCACGGAATCTCCTGGCCGGCTCCTGGCGCCTCTGCTCCGGTTCCTGCTCTAGCTCTTGTCTGCGGAGCTGTTCTTCCTCACGGAATCTCCTGGCCGGCTCCTGGCGCCTCTGCTCCTGGCGTCTCTCTCGTTCCTGCTCTAGCTCTTGTCTGCGGAGCTGTTCTTCCTCACGGAATCTCCTGGCCGGCTCCTGGCGTCTCTGCTCCGGTTCCTGCTCTAGCTCTTGTCTGCGGAGCTGTTCTTCCTCACGGAATCTCCTGGCCGGCTCCTGGCGCCTCTGCTCCTGGCGTCTCTGCTCTCGTTCCTGCTCTAGCTCTTGTCTGAGGAGCTGTTCTTCCTCACGGAATCTCCTGGCCGGCTCCTGGCGTCTCTGCTCCTGGCGTCTCTGCTCTCGTTCCTGCTCTAGCTCTTGTCTGCGGAGCTGTTCTTCCTCACGGAATCTCCTGGCCGGCTCCTGGCGTCTCTGCTCCTGGCGTCTCTGCTCTCGTTCCTGCTCTAGCTCTTGTCTGCGGAGCTGTTCTTCCTCACGGAATCTCCTGGCCGGCTCCTGGCGTCTCTGCTCTCGTTCCTGCTCTAGCTCTTGTCTGAGGAGCTGTTCTTCCTCACGGAATCTCCTGGCCGGTTCCTGGCGCCTCTGCTCCCGTTCTTGCTCTAGCTCTTGTCTGCGGAGCTGTTCTTCCTCACGGAATCTCCTGGCCGGCTCCTGGCGCCTCTGCTCTTGTTCCTGCTCTAGCTCTTGTCTGCGGAGCTGTTCTTCCTCACGGAATCTCCTGGCCGGCTCCTGGCGTCTCTGCTCCTGGCGTCTCTGCTCTCGTTCCTGCTCTAGCTCTTGTCTGCGGAGCTGTTCTTCCTCACGGGATCTCCTGGCCGGCTCCTGGCGACGTCTTTGTTCCTGCTCCTCTCTGTAAAGCTGTTCTTCCTCACGGAACTTCCTGTCTTGTTCTAGACGTTGTCTCCTTTCTTCTTCTACCGCTTGCTGGAGACTTTGCTCTTGCTCTCGGAATTTCCTGTCTCGTTCCTGCCTGCGTCTCTGTTCTTGCTCTAGTTCTTCTTCCCTCAGCTGCTCTTCGCTGGGGAATGTCCCATCTCGTTCTTGGCGGCGTCTCAGCTCTTGTTCTCGTTCCTGGCGACGGAGCTGCTCTTCCTCGCGAAATGTTCTGTCTTGTTCTTGTCGCCGTCTTAGTTCTTGCTCTCGCTCCTTCCCATAGAACTGCTCTTCTTCTTGTTCCTGCCTGCGTCTCCGTTCCTCTCTTTGCTGCCGGAGCACGCTCTTCTCCTCCTGGAACTGCCTGTCCCGGGGCTCCTGGGAGCCCCGTTCTTTACGGTATTGTCTGTCTCGTTCCTCAGGGTAGAGCTCTTCTTCCTCCTGGAGCTGCCTGTCTCGGGTTTGGGTAAGTCTTTTCCTTCTCTCTTGGTCTTGTCTGCGAAATTCCTGCTCCTCACGGAACTTCCTGTCTCTGCTCTGACGAAATCTTTTCTTTTCTTCATATTCCTCTTGTTCTTCTCGGGACAACTGCTCTTCCTCCAAGAATTTCTCGTCTTGCTCTTGGAGGCGTCTCCTTTCCTGTGGGAGCCTCCGTTCTTCTTCCTGGGACAGCCCATCTCTTTCTTGGAGACGTTGCTTCTCCGCCTCTCGTTCCTGCCTGGATCTCCGTTCTTCCTGCTCGTCCTGGTAGAATTGCCTGTCCTGTCCCCGCCGAGATTTCTCGTACCGGGACGGTCTGTCCAGGTCTCCACGACCATACTCGTCCTCATCATCTGCTGGCCAGTCTCGGACTTGAGAATCGTCTTGCTCCTCTCTCTGTTCATCCTCCCTACGTTTGGAGTAAAGCCTTCGGTTACGTGCTTCATTTTCCTTCTGGGGTTGCCACTGCCATTTCAGACGCCGGCTCTGGGCTTCCTCACGGAATGGCAGGTCGCTCTCCTGTTCTTGGAATTCCTCGCTCTCAGGAGATTGTTCTTCTCTCTCCTGAAATCTGAGCTCCTCCTTCTCCTCCTCCCGGTATTGCCGGTCTCGCTGCTGCAGGCGCGGCCTTTTCTCCTCTCGCTCTTCTTGTCTCCTTTCTTCCTCCGCCTGGAGCTGTTCTTCTTCCCGGTACTGTCTGTCCCGCTTTTCCTGGCGCCTCCTTTTCTCTAACGCCGCGCGTCTCTTTTCCACCTCCTGTTCCAGGCGTTGGAGCTGCTCTTCCTCCTCTTGGAGCTGTTCTTCCTCACGGTACTGTCCGTCCCGCTGCTCCCGGCGCCTCCTCTTCTCCTCCCGCTCCAGACGCTGGAGCTGCTCTTCCTCCTCTTGGAGCTGTTCTTCCTCACGGTACTGTCCGTCCCGCTGCTCCCGGCGCCTCCTCTTCTCCTCCCGCTCCAGACGCTGGAGCTGCTCTTCCTCCTCTTGGAGCTGTTCTTCCTCACGGTACTGTCCGTCCCGCTGCTCCTGGCGCCTCCTCTTCTCCTCCCGCTCCAGACGTTGGAGTTGCTCTTCCTCCTCTTGGAGCTGTTCCTCCTCCTGGAGCTTCTCTCTTTCCCGGTATTGTCCGTCCCGCCGCTCTTGGCGCCTTCTCTTCTCTAATTTCTCACGTCTCTTTTCTACCTCCTGTTCCAGACGTTGGAGCTCCTCCTCCTCCTCCTGGAGTTGTTCTTTTTCTTCCTGGAACTTCTCTTCCTCACGGTACTGTCTGTCCCGCTGCTCCTGGCGCCTTCTCTTCTCTAATTCCTCACGTCTCTGTTCTACCTCCTGCTCCAGGCGCTGGAGCTGCTCTTCGTCCTCTTGGATCTTCTCGCCTTCCCGGTACTGTTTACCCTGTTCCTCCTGGCGTCTCCTTTTTTCTAATGCCTCTCGTCTCTTTTCTACCTCCCTTTCCAGACGCTGGAGCTGCTCTTCCTCCTCCTGGACCTGCTCTTCCTCCTCTTGGAGCTGTTCTTCCTCCTCCTGGAGCTGTTCTTTCTCCCGGAACTGTCTGTCCCGCTTCACTTGACGCCTCTTCTTCTCTAACCCCTCACGTCTCTTTTCTACTTCCCGTTCCAGACGTCGGAGCTGTTTTTCCTCCTCCTTGAGTTGTTCTTCCTCCCGGTATTGTCTGTTCCGCTGCTCCTGACTCCTTCTCTTCTCTAATTCCTCACGTCTCTTTTCTACCTCCTGCTCCAGGCGCTGGAGGTGCTCTTCCTCTTCCTGGAGCTGTTCTTCCTCCCGGTACTGTCCGTCCCGCTGCTCTTGGAGCCTTCTCTTCTCTAATTCCTCACGTCTCTTTTCTACCTCCTGCTCCAGGTGCTGAAGCTGCTCTTCCTCTTCCTGGAGCTGTTCTTCCTCTCTATTCTGTCTGTCTCGCTGCTCTTGGCTCCTTCTCTTTTCCTCCCGTTCCAAGCGCTGGAGTTGCTCTTCCTCCCGGTACTGTCCATCTCGCTGTTCCTGGCGCCTTCTCTTCTCTAGCTCCTCACGTTTCTTTTCTACCTCCTGTTCCAGACGTCGGAGTTGCCTTTCCTCCTCCTGGAGCTGTTCTTCCTCCCGGTACTGTCCATCTCGTTCCTCCTGGCGCCTCCTCTTCTCTAACTCCTCACGTCTCTTTTCTACCTCCTGTTCCAGACGTTGGAGCTGTTCTTCCTCCTTCCGGAGCTTCTCTTCCTCCCGGTACTGTCCGTCCCGCTGCTCCTGGCGCCTTCTCTTCTCTAGCTCCTCACGTTTCTCTTCTACCTCCTGTTCCAGACGTCGGAGTTGCCTTTCCTCCTCCTGGAGCTGTTCTTCCTCCCGGTTTTGTCCATCTCGCTCGTCCTGGCGTCTCCTCTTCTCTAACTCCTTAGGTCTCTTTTGTACCTCCTGTTCCAGACGCTGAAGCTGTTCTTCCTCTTCCTGGAGCTGTTCTTCCTCACGGTACTGGCTGTCCTGTTGTTCCTGGCGCCTTCTCTTCTCCTCCCGTTCCAGGCGCTGGAGCTGCTCTTTCTCCTCTTGGAGCTTCTTTTCCTCCCGGTACTGTCTGTCCCGCTGCTCCTGGCGCTTCCTCTTTTCTAAGGCTTCACGCCTCTTTTCTACCTCCTGTTCCAGGCGCTGGAGCTGCTCTTCCTCCTCCTGGAGCTGCCTCTCCCTTTGCTCCCGACGTTCCTGCTCGCGGGCTTGTTCAGAGGGCTTGGAGTAGAGGCGGCTTCGGCGTCTTTCGGCTTCTACTTGTGGCAGCCATTGGACTTTGAGGTCGCGGCGCCTCTCCTCTTCTTGGCGCTGCCGGTCGCGTATCTGTCGCCGGCGAGCCTGCTCCTCTTCACGCCGCTGTCTTTCCTGCTCTTCCCCGAAGCTGTCGTAGTCCCCATCCCGCAGCTGCCCGAATCTGTCCTGACGCGGCAGTGCCTCTTCCTCGCGCAGCTGCCTCTCTCGCTCCTGACGCCGCTCTCTCTCCTCTCTCTGCTGTCGGCGCCTCGCTTCTTCCTCCAGGAACTGGCCATCCTCCTGTCTGCGGGGCTCAGAGTAGAGTTTGTTCTGCCGTCCTTGAACTTCCCTTTCGAGTTGCCACTGCAGCCGGAGGCCGCGGCTCTCACCCTGCTCGCGGGTCTGTCTTTCTTCCTGACGTCTCAGCTGGGGCTCTTCCTCCAAGCTTTGCTCTGCGCGCTCCTGCCTGCTTTCTTCCTGGCGCTCTCTCTGCCGCTCCCTTTGCTGCCTCTCCTGCTCGCGTTTTCCGTACCCTTCTTCTGCGCGCTCCTGTCTCTGCTCGCGGCGGCGAAGATCTTGTTCGAGCTCTCGTCTCCGTTTCTGCTCCCCTTCTCGAACCTGCCTCTCTCTCTGTTTTTCCCTTCCCGGTCTTTGCAGTTGCTCGTCGTCCAAGCGCTGGCTCTCGCGCTCCTGGACCTGCCGCTCGCGCTCCTGGAGTCTCCTTTCCAGTTTCTGGAGCCGCTTTTCTGGTTCTTGTTGCTGCAGCTGCTCTTCCTTAGAGGCCCTCGGCCTCTCCCGCTGCTGGCGCCCTTCACTTCGCTGCCTCTCGCGTTCCTGTTGTTCGGCTCGCTGCAGCTCTTCTTCCTCTTGGAGTTGCCTCTCCTGGGCTTCGCGCTTCCTCTGGTTTTCCTCTTGCTTAACTCTTCTTTTCTCTTCGTTCCCCGTGGCCTGGCTAAGCGCATAATAACAAGCTTGAGCTATTTTGAACAATAGCAAAAGAAACTCTTTGAAATCAACAAACCCATTACAATCTCGATCTAGAAGCTGCAGGACCAGGTCCACAGTCTCGGGGTCATGTGGTCTCTGTAGGAAAATAAAGGAAAAAGAAAATTTTTGACGATCTAAAGAGGGTTTCTGAAACCCAAGAGTTTTTAGTTACCCATCATGTTTTGCGAGGTCTTATCATCTAAGAGATTCTTTTTCAAGCAATATGAATGAAATTACTTAGAAGATCCCGATTCAAATCCCACCCCTGCTGCTTACACCTTACATGACCATGGACAAAGTCATTTAATCTCTATAAATAAGGGAGTCGGATCAGATGGCTTTTGGGATCCTTTATCGATCTTGATCTATGATCCTATATTCCTCCTTTTCTGCTGTTATTATATGACCTTGAACAAGTCATTTAAACTCTAAGCCTAAGTTTCCTCAACTCTAGAATGATAGGGTTGACCAGATGGTCTCTAAGATCCCTTCCTGTTGTAGAACCCTGATTCAAAATTGGAAGTCTTGTTTTCTCCTTGTAAGGTGGGCGTTTTGTTTTAAAGGTCATAGATACTGGGAATTGTCATATTGTTGTTCTTCTTTTCTAACTCTTCATGATCCCATTTGGGTTTTTCTTGGCAAAGAAACTGGAGTGGTGTGCCATTTCCTTCTCCAGTTCATTTTACAGTTGAAGAAACTGAGACAAACAGGGTTAAATAACTTGCTCAGGGTCATACAGCTAGTAAGTGTTTGAAGCCAGATTTGAACTCATGAAGATGAGTCTTCCTGATTACAAACCCATTGTTCTATCCCATGTACTACCTAGTTGCCTTCACTTGTCATATCTAGCATCCATATATCCTTCATTCACCAACCAATCAATTTATCTCTTTTTTCTGCCTCCATATCTTTTGCAGATTCACTTCAGAGTAATCTCAGACCCAATAAACTTCATTATTTATTGATATTGAGTATAAATTCACATTCATCTTCATGGACAAACTGGGAACTTTTGGTGAAATCCAATATTTGTGAAATAGTTTGCAGCTGTCACATATCTAATATAGTAAGACCTATCTATTTTACAAAAATCAGGAAAAGGTTGTTTTTCATAATTAAAAAGATAACATTTTGGTAGAACAAAATATTTATTATGGCAGATTTATATTGGAAAACAAACACAAATGAGCTTAAAAGTTAGGAACATTGTTTTGATATCTGTAGTAGTGATAGTCTCAACTTGTTTTGTTATTTGCTTTTTTAAAAAAATCATTAATATCAGTACCTGGCTTACACTATATTGTTTTAATATTTTCTTATTTTCTCCAGTCATATGTAGAACATTTT
The DNA here is from genome assembly GCF_902635505.1 of Sarcophilus harrisii. Taxonomy (NCBI): domain Eukaryota; kingdom Metazoa; phylum Chordata; class Mammalia; order Dasyuromorphia; family Dasyuridae; genus Sarcophilus; species Sarcophilus harrisii. The sequence goes on from NC_045429.1 coordinate 427,388,767, forward strand.
TTAACATTTGTTTTTAAAACTTGGGGGAAAAAAAACCCTCTCTTCCTCTCACATTGAAAAGGCACATGTGAAGTTTTGCAAGTTATGCATTTCCATGAAAGTCATGTTGCAAACCCCCCCATAGATCTTAACTCTTAACTGTATTCAGCAATGCTGTCAAGATTCTCAAAAGATATATTCAAAGGTATGAAAACTAACTGATAAGAGAGGAAGTGCACTTGTGTTTCTATTAATATAGGGACTCCCAGATAAGTTAACTCTCTCCAATAATGCTGATCTTCATCTCTCCCCTCCCCCCGAAAAAAACTCTCAAGAGAAAAATGTTTTATAAAATTATGGTTTCTTGTGTATTTTGACACAATCAGCTCTTTCTCCAATATGGATAGGATTTTTCATCATAAGTCCTTTACAACTTAAAAAAAGAAATTTATTTGCATCATATCAAGAGAGGTGGTATACAGTAACATGAGTAATATGAAACCTGCCTCCAAGTTAGGAAGACTGAAGTTCAAGTCCCATCTCTGGTACATATTGGCTATATAATCTTGGGTAAATCTCTTAATTCTCAGGATTCTAGGGAACTTGGAGTTGCAGAGAAGATAAAGATCAGCATTAATTGAAAGAATTAACTTATCTAGGAGTCTCTACTGTCAATGGAATCACAGGTGCACTTTCTCTCCTATCAATTAGTTGTTATACCTTTGAATACTGTCCTTTGAGAATCTTGATAGCATTGCTGAATTCAGTTAAGAATTAAGCCCAGAAAAAAATGCCTAAATTAGGCTAGACTTATACTATAGAAAAAGTGCAAAATATTCTTAAATTATTTCCTTGAGCTTTCCCAGAAGCAATTACATTTCTTAGGATCAGTCAGTTCTTTGTCATTTCTTACCCGGAGAATATCTCCAAACTCCTTCTGCAGGAGATTCTTCAGAGCTTTTTTGCTTAGTGCTGTTCCACCACAATCACTTTGTACATATTGCTGGTAAACTTCAATGATATCAATGATGCTTTTCAGTAGTTGAGGCATTTTTTCCCTGCAAATTTAAGTAAACCTGAAAGAACAAAATAGGGTAATCATGGAATCACTGGGCTTGAGTCAAAGTTTGTTTCTCTATTCTTAAATAGGTTAACTCCATTTATCTAGTCCATTCTAGGAATAACTATTTCCCTCTGAATAATTATATTTGTTAATAACCTAGGAGTTAATTTTAATACACTTTAATACACCAATAATACATAATAGTTTTTTTTTTACTGTGGTATTCAAAAGCAATTTATGTATGAATGTTGTCTTTAGAAAAGAAAGCAAAAATAGTGATAAAGATTGTTGTTAAGATAAAGCATGGCACAGTGGATGAAGTACTGGTATGGAAGGTAAGAAGATTAGGTTCAAATCCTGCCTTTGATGTTTACTAGCTATGTCTTGATTTCTTCAACTTTTCCATCTCTAAATATTGCTGCATGTTATTTATATAGCACTTAAAACAGCTTATGAAGTTCTATAAATACATGTTGGGAAATAACAGAGAAGTGACCAAGCAGAAAGGTGGTAGGAACAAAGGGCAGGGTGGTAGGTAGAATTGGATTCAGAGTCACAAGATGTGACTTTAAAACCTGACTTTCCCACTAATTTTCCACTTGACCCTGGCCAATATCACTTCATCTTTCTGGGATTCAGTTTTCTTATTTGGCAAATAAGAGGGTGGAGCTAAATCACCACTGAGATACCTTCTAGCTCTAAATCTTAGGAACTTGTGAATCCACTTCAGGTTACTCTGTAGCCAACTCTTGGTTATCTAACTTTTGATAAATTTGCATAATATATTCTTCATTGGTACATTTAAAAGAACCAACAAAGAAATAAGACTTAGCTCTTTTGGGCCTCAGTTTTCTTATCTATAAAATGAGAAGGTTGGACTCAATACCCCCTAAAATTCTTTTTACCTCCTAATCTGTGATTCTGTGGGAGGAATGTTAAATCAGCCTCTCTTGTTGTTCATAATCAGTTCTCTCTAAAAGTGGAGCAAAGGAGGAAGGCCAAAAGCTATGGGGTGAATGAAACTTTTCACATAGTTCTACCTTTAAAGCAAACTATATACATGCATACACACATGCAAAAACAGACACATGCACACATAAATATATGTTATATGTGACACACATACATGCCTATTAGAATGAGAATACTTTAGGAGAGTCAGGTTATGCAATCAATCCATGGAGAAGCCAAAAGTCAAACTTGCAAGTCATCAATTCCAACTCCATTATACCACCATTAAATATTGTCTCTTCCAAATGCTAAAGTCAGCACCTAATATTACAATGGCCAGGTAGATATTTAGCTCAAGATGTCCCATTTTCAAATGAAGAAAGAATATTATATGTTAACTCAGTTCCCCTATGTGTAGTAGCTATTAAAAGCAGCTGAGTGACCATTCCTGGGAGGGCAACAATATGAGGACAAAAGAACATACTTTAAACAGAACTGACCTTTTGGCTAACTTTTTTATTATAAAACAAATAAGTACCTTAAATCTCACCAAATGCCCTCTCACCCAAATGAATCAATCTATCAAGGCTCAGGCAAAAGCAGAGTCTTAAAGTAATCCAATAGACAACAGAACTTGTTATATATTTTGCCTCGGCTCACCTATTCTTTGTCATAATCAACCTCTAAAACCCATAACTTGACAGTCATTACATTTCAGCTGAAGAAAACAAGAAAACACAGAGAGGACAAAACCAGCATAAGATGCAACTGTCGTATAGCTTTTAAAGTTAAAACTACCCCAAAACTTTTGGGACATTATTTGTAATAACCTTAAAGAAGACAGAATAAAATAGAGTGCTCTGTAGGACCTAGCTCACGAGTAACTTAAGTTCCAAATGATACAAAGACAGAGATCAGGAACCTTTAGAAAGGGGTCAAAACTCCAGACTCTACCAAAACCTCTCCACAAATGCAGAAGTCTCTACAAACATCTCCCCTGGTTCAAAGCAAAGCATCACTAGGACGAACGAGATCCCATACAATGGGACTTACCCACTTCACCAGAGGAAGAAGTCAAGTGTACGTTGACAGGCTGGCAAGGGTACTGAGCACAAGAGAGCAGGGCCTTTTATAGGGGTTTTAATTGTGCCCTAAAGAGCCACTTAGGAAGGAGACACCCACTCTGTGGGATGGCCTGATTCATTCCCAACCAAGCCCAGCTCCACCTCTATCTCCATGAATGGTGTGTTTATCTCACCATATGTGCACGTAGCTGTTTCGCATGGGGTACATAGTCCCTGCTTGACACTCTGGGTGATGGCTTTACTCAACCTTCAATTTCTTGTGTGTGTGTGTGTGTGTGTGTGTGTGTGTGTGTGTGTGTGTAATGGGGAATTCAGAGACACTTGGAAAATTTCTGATTTTCTTTAGTTATGAATAGTTTCAATATCTTAGTTTAGTTGCATGAGGAGATGCTTTGCAGAGCAATAATCTATAAACCATTGAACTTCATGTTAACAGATTATTAGAGAATTATGAAATTCAGCATAATATTTTGATATAACACTGAAGCACAATATCATTTTCCCACTTAAAGATTTCTACAGTTAGTGGGAACTTGCATATGATTACTGCTCTGCAATGATTTTATCTCAGCCACAGAAGATGAGGAGTGAGTTTATTTGGACATGTATAATATATCCAGGCACTAAGCACAATATAAAAATGCATATACAAATATACACACATGTGCACATAGCACCCAAAAGGTGCTCATGAAAGAAGATTCAAATTTTATATTTCTAACTCTTCTTTCTGAGAATCCTTTACCAAAGTTCAAAGCACAACTCATTTGTGAATCCTTTTTGAATCACTTCCTGAGTTCCCCAGTTAATAACATTTCCCTCTTGAAATTTCTTTGTATATAGTTGGTATTTATTTACGTATGTACTTTATGTATTCCTTTTAGGAAATATAGGTTCCTGAAGCACAGGGACATTTAAAAAATCTTTTTATCCCTAAAACCTAGCACAGAACTTTGGACCTAGCAGGTGCTTAAGAAATGTTTTCTGATTGAATATAGATGATTGATTTTTTTATAGCAATGGCAGGAAACTTTGGAGGTGATGTTATTATAATTATTTTACTAAAACATTCATAATGAAAACTCAGAATTGGAGAATTCCAGTTTTGTAAATGCCACATTAAAAAGAAGTTTAGTTTTTCTTAACTCATTAACATATGAATGCCTTAGTGGGAACAAACTTGGTGTAATGCATTACTGCAGAGATAGTCATCATACTGGGCCTAAGTTGCTAATGGTTATGACACCTAAGCACTTTAGTCTGTTGCTCTCCTAAGAGACTCATTAAGGTAATAGATCCTTCTTTCCCATTATATCCATCAGGACTTTCCCAACATGATCTGGGATTTGCAATTTGAAATACTGTTTTATTGTAAAGAAATTGATTTTTTTTTTTTTTGGTCATCTGTCTATATCTCCCCCTACTTCATTTCAGAGCCTCTGAAGCACTGGGGCATGAGAGCTTTATGGAGACCATTAAATGATTCAGTTGTGGTGTGACAGATCAGTTCCTCCCTTTATCCTGTAGAAAATACTGACTTTAAAAAGGTTTGAAGATTTCAGTGGCTTGGAGTGAGTGAGCTTTGGAGAAGTAATATCTCAGAACTTGAAATGTAGCTTTTTGTGTGCCAGTTAGGCAGAATGATTCAGAGTTTAGTTTTGTTTGCTGGCTTATTTGGCATTAGTCTAACTGAATAATAAAGCCCAAAGTCAAATGGGAAATAAAAGGAGGCAGGAGGATTCTAATAAGAGTAGCTGAATAGTAACAAGGACAGGAGTCACTTCCCTGAGCTTTGTGACCCGTAGGGATTTCTTGAAGAGCCTAAGATGACTAGTTAACTGTTAACCTGTGGGATACAATGTATATTTAGTCTTGAGAATAGCAACTATACCTTCTGCTTTGACATCTCTTGGCATCAATCCCTTGACAAACCATGAATCCAATAGATATAGAACTGTTCTTAGAATATCAACTTGAATTTGACTTTTTTTAGGGAGGAGTAGATTTTTGACTGGTTACATATATTACATTAAAACCTATTTCAGGTGCTATCATTGGGTCTGCTTTTAATTTTATTCATTTGCATTTGTTCCTGATTTTCTGGGGATCCCCAGTTGAACTGGATCCTTGGGTTTCATTTCGGTTCTATGAGCAGAATGCTATGAACTGATAGGGTCTCCTTGTGATCCTGTGGTTATTATACCCTCTAAAGAGCAAGACAGCATAGGGGTTCTCTTAATGGAGTGATATAATTTGGTATACTTAAGGGATTGTTGATGAAACTAAACAAATATGGGGACAAGTAAAAGCATAATCTTTCAACAACATATGGGGAGTGTTGAAGTGACATTGATTTTGCCATGGAGACCTCATGCTTTTTTTTTTTTTAATAATCACAGATCTTATGACTCTTGATGGTCATTTTAATGGTTATTTAAACTTAAAAAAATCAGCCTCAACATAGGTTTAGCAGCAAGGTTTCTATTGAAAATCTTCATGAATAGCAAAATATTACCATATCTTCCCTTTCTCCTGCCCCCTTCATTGGTGGTATCAAATGCTTTGAAATTTTATTTTCTAAAACAAGTTTAGATATTCTCCAACAAAGCAGTCTTTCAGCCTTCTAAATTAAGTACCCTGTTAACATGATGTAATTATTAAGGGCAGACATCTTTTTAAAGGGAAGACCTGCAGTGAGATTTGAAAATGGAGATAATTTTAGTTGTTTTCCAGCATCCTGGGAAGTCTGCAGATTATGGAAAATTATCAAGCAAGAACAAATTGGTTCAGTATATTCTTATGTAAGGGCATTTGAGAATCCTTAGAATCACTTAGTTTAGACTCATCTTGGTTTGTCAACAAAGAATAGAGATTTTTATCAATGTATCTCCACATTCTTTATTAGCAAACACATCTTATTTATACTTATTTTTATACAATGGGAAATGGAGGCACCAAGAGGTCATAAAGCATTCTGGTTTTAGGATGAGTTTTGAAACCCAAGCATGTTAGCCTTCAGGTGTACATGAGCTGTCTCCCAAACCAAGGGCCAGAGGCTAGCATGTCCATAGCACAAAGGGATTGAGTTTTTCCTATTGCAGAGATGCTAAGAAGAGGAAATGAAACCTATATCACTTAAACTGCCCCATAATTCCTAGTCACTCCAGAAACTTGATATTTATAGAATCTTTAGATAAAGACAGTGGGAAAAGCACTGGGTTTTTTGTAATCAAAGTCTCAGAATTGACTTTGACCCTCACTAGCCATTCACTAGTCAATTTTACAAACTTTATGAGCTTCAGATTTTTTTTTGTTTGTAAAATGAGGGGTTTGGCTTGGATGACCTTTAAAGTTCCCTTCTAGCTATTATCTGTGAATCTTGAGGGGTAAGCAGGATGATGTTGATTTTGTGTTTTTCTGTTGAAAAGAAATCATCAGCTGAATTGAGTTCCTCTGATCTTTATGCTATTCCTTCATTTTCTCCTTCATGTACCCAATAAAAGACACCACATCCAAGATTCTATATGAATCCTCTAGCTTAAGTGTTGTTTCTGCATTCCATACTGTGAAATCAAATGGAGATGAAGGGCACAATTCATTTGCTTTTGTTGGGCTTCAAACTTTGGATCCTAAATTTGAAGATGGATTCTGAAGAGGTCTTACTCTAGGAAATATGGAAGGAAACACCAATAAGTGCAAAGTCAGGTGATGAAGGAAATCATTATGGGAAAGAAGACACTTTTCCCTGCTTACCCTCCCCCCATCACTGTAAGGTCCCCAAAGAGAGAATGAAAAGCAGCTATTTCTTTGAGCTCTAATATATTCAACTTGAGTTTCAGATTTTCTTATTTTCCTTCTTTATGTAGAAGACTCATTTCTGCTTATGCTTATTGTTTCTCTTCCCAACAATCCTAAATCTACATTCTCTTAGTACCAAGACTTACTATCTACTTTCAGGGAACTTTATTAGTCTATTATTATTGAACAATTATGTGTTCAATTACAACACATAATTGAAGATTTGACTATGTGGGGTTTTGTGTTCTCTGCTTATTTCATATATTTTTCTTGTATCCCACAAATAAATTGTAAGTTTATTAAAGCCTCAGAAGAATCTTGGCTTCTTTTAGTACTCCTTCATCCCCTTCCATGACCTAGCACAGCTCTGGCCTCACAGCAGTTGTTTGCTAAATAGTCATTAACTTGAAATACTTTTATTATCTTATAACAATTTCAATAGTCAGCAGCTCTGAGCTAGGTGGGCATTTTGATCATTGATGAAGTTAGAAGTATAATATTATATTGTATAATGCCATTCAAAGATGGTATTATACAAAACGAGGAGCTGAGATTTCTGGATTCTCTTTTCTTGTTGGCATCTGCCCAGACAGATGACTTTGGGGACCTGCTCTTGTCCCTGTGAGCATCAGGTCACCCTTCTGTGAGATGAGCAGTTGGAAAACAAGAATCCCTCCCTCAGAGGGGAGTTGTGATAATTATGACTTATAAAGCATTTTGTGATTTGTAGATATGAAAGAGCTAATTATTGTGATCATTAATAATTCTTAATTTTTATCTTCTTTCAAGGTGAATTATCTTCATGTTAATTGCACCCCCACCCTGGTGGTAATTACATCTCTAAGAGTCAGCAGATGCTTTAATCCTACGTCATGGAAGAAGAGAAGAGGCTTGTCATAAGGAGAAGTAGAGTGCCTGCTGACCATGTTCTAAGCCTTCAGAGGGTCCATGGTCAAGGTTCTCCTTCATATTTCATCCAAGGTCCAGAGTGTCTGAGTTTCCTACTTTCTTTTTATTCTCACCTGGGTCAAAGGTTTTAAAAAATCTTTTCCTGTCCTATAATGCCTTTTTCTAACTGTAGCAGCTTTTTGGGATCCCAGAGCCTTATTTGAAGGCACACTTAATTGGATAAATGAATTCAATTTCTAGAGAGTGACTAATATCCCAGCAAGGGAAAAAAGAAACCAAAACTCCCTGAAGATTGTTGAGATTTCCCAGAGGATTCTTCTTAAAAATTGCTCTATGAAGGGAATGACTCTAGAAAATCAGAAGTACAGCAATCTTATTTTTCTTTTTTTTTGCATTTCTTGACACTTAGAAAGAGAAAGCATCTTCCCTTTTGAGAGAGGAGGTGTCAGATCATTTGGAACAATATTCCAATTGTCTGCTTTAGAACTAATACTGTACTAAAAGGACTTGGGAAATTGAGGCTTGGCTTTTAATAAACATTTAGGATTGGAGAAGAAAAGCTGCAACACATTTATGTTGTAAACTTTGGATGACAAAGTTTGGATGACATAGATCTTATTTAGGGTTTTTTGATCCCAAATATTTTGAAGTCATCTTGGAAGTCAATTTATGTTTGTTGAATTCTACATCTCTTCAAATGCCAAAGTCATTTTGGCTTTATGAAATAAATCCAGTTCTTGAAGTGGGACCGGGGAAACTAGGTGCCAATCCTTGCTAGTCATAGGATTTTAGGATTTGGAATTGGAAGGGAGCTTAGCAATTAGCAAGAACAAATCTCTGATTTTAAAGATGAGAATGATTTTTGTTCTTCACTACTTCTGAGGTACTGAAATTATCCTGGATCATCATTTTCATTTCATCTCTTCTAGTCTTTCTGTCTCTTTTCTCCTTGGATACTGAGGCGAGAGAAAGCAAGATGTCCAGTTAAACATGAATTTGGGAGACTGAAAAAATGACCAGAGACCAAATGTCTTTTGGAAATTGAAAGAGGGTAAAGGTTTGTGGAAAAAAAATAATGAGTTTTGTTTTAGACATGTTGAGTTTGGGGACATCTAGTTGAAAAACACCTAGTTTCATAGGTAATTGGAATGCAAATATGATGTTAAGGGGAAAGAATGAGACTTAAGCCATCTGCTTAGAGATGGGGATAAAACCTATGAGAGCTATTGAGGCCATTGAGAGAGAAAGAATATTTGGGGGCTCAAGACAGAATCTTAGGGAACATTCTTAGTTAAAGACTATGATATTGATGATAAACCAGCAAAATAGACTAAGAAGGAATGCTTAGACATATCAGAAGAGAACCTAGAGGGAGAGTGTCATGAAAATGCAGAGAGAAGTGAGTATGTAAGAAGAAGGGTGAATAGCAGAGTCACATGCAGCAGATAGGTCAAGAAGGATAAGAACTGAAAAAAAAGACTACACAATTTGGCAATTACGAGTACAGTGGTAATTTTAGAGAGAGCAGTTTCTGTCTAGTGATGAAGTTGGAAACCAGATTGCAAAGAGATGAAAGAATTGAGGAGCAGATGAAGGTGAAAGTGAAGGGAAGAATATAGACAGTTTTTTTTTTATTTAATAGCCTTTTATTTACAGGATTTATACATGGGTAACTTTACAGCATTAACAATTGCCAAACCTCTTGTTCCAATTTTTCACCTCTTACCTACCCCACCCCTCCCTAGATGGCAGGATGACCAGTAGATGTTAAATATATTAAAATATAACTTAGATACACAATAAGTATACATGACCAAAACATTATTTTGCTGTACAAAAAGAATCAGACTCTGAATTATTGTACAATTAGCTTGTGAAGGAAATCAAAAATGCATGTGTGCATAAATATAGGGATTGGGGATTTAATGTAATGGTTTTTAGTCATCTCCCAGAGTTATTTTTCTGGGCATAGCTAGCTCAGTTCATTACTGCTCCATTAGAAATGATTTGGTTGATCTCGTTGCTGAGGATGGCCTGATCCATCAGAACTGGTCATCATCTAGTATTGTTGTTGAAGTATATAATGATCCCCTGGTCCTGCTCATTTCACTCAGCATCAGTTCGTGTAAGTCTCTCCAGGCCTTTCTGAAATCATCCTGTTGGTCATTTCTTACAGAACAGTAATATTCCATAATTTTCATATACCACAATTTATTCAGCCATTCTCCAACTGATGGACATCCATTCAGTTTCCAGTTTCTAGCCACTACAAAAAGGGCTGCCGCAAACATTCGTGCACATACAGGTCCCTTTCCCTTCTTTATAATCTCTTTGGGATATAATCCCAGTAGTAACACTGCTGGATCAAAGGGTATGCACAGTTTGATAACTTTTTGAGCATAGTTCCAAACTACTCTCCAAAATGGTTGGACCCGTTCACAACTCCACCAACAATGCATCAATGTCCCAGTTTTCCCGCATCCCTCCAACAATCATCATTATTTTTTCCTGTCATCTTAGCCAATCTGACAGGTGTGTAGTGGTATCTTAGAGTTGTCTTAATTTGCATTTCTCTGATTAATAATGACTTGGAGCATCTTTTCATATGACTAGAAATAGTTTCAATTTCTTCATCTGAGAATTGTCTGTTCATATCCTTTGACCATTTTTCAATTGGAGAATGGCTTGATTTTTTATAAATTAGAGTTAATTCTCTATATATTTTGGAAATGAGGCCTTTATCAGAACCTTTGACTGTAAAAATATTTTCCCAGTTTATTGCTTCCTTTCTAATCTTGTCTGCATTAGTTTTGTTTGTACAAAAACTTTGACAGTTTTTTCTAGGCATTTGAGAAAGGGAGGAAAGACCTAGAATGTTACATTGAGATGAATTTAGGTCTAGTTAAGATTTTTTTAAAGGATGGGTGAAACTTTGGAATATCTGAAGGAAGTAGGGGAGGAGATGGGTAGATATGAAGACAAGTTTGATGAGAGAGAAAAAGAGAAAGAAAGACATAGAGAGAAATAGACACATAGAAAGACATATAGGAGACAAAGATAGAGTTAAGAGAATAGTGATGTTTGAGTTTGTAATATTCTGGAAAAGAAAGGAAGTGTTGAAGGGCAGCCTCATTGTCAGAGACTGAGAGAATGAATAGAGTGTGGGATGATGTCAAGGTGGTATGAAGAGAAAATGAAGAGAAGGGAAGAAGAGGAAGTTCAGGTCAACTGCTTCAATTTTCAGTAAGAGGTGAAGACCTCAGCTGAGAGAGGGTTAAAAGGAAGGTATGGGAGACTTGAGTAGACAAAGATTTAGAAAAGCTGTTGTGGATAATTAATTAGGTAATCAAAGACCAAAGAACAATTTTTGTGCAATCCTATTCTTGGTTGGTTAATCAATGGTTAACCAACTATTGAACCAATTCATAAAACTTAAGAATATATAATATACTCAGCAGTGTCATGTGATTTTTTTCACTTCTATTTGCAGTCTGTGAGTTAGTATGGAGGAATTGGATAATGGAAGTACTCCAGGGATAAGTTTGCCATTCATAAGTCTCAGTTTCCTCTTCTGTAAAATGAAGAGTTTGGAGTTCTTTTTTTGCTCTCAGTCCTATTCTTGGCCATATCTTAAAATATTATTAGTGTAGTACAACCATTACAGTGAAACTCCTTAAGAGCAGGGTTGTTTAATATTTGTCTGTTTTCATATCCCTAGAATTTCACATTGTACTTGATACTTGGTATAAAACAGGTGCTAAATTAATCAATCAAAGAAACATTTGTGAGCAAACTTGGAAAAAAGTTTACCTTACTACCATTTAGAATAATGTTTCTATGGGAAGATATATTCATAGATTTAGAGCTGGGAAGGGCTTGAGATAAGTCACATTTTACAGACAGGGAAACTGAGGCCCAAAGAATTTAAGGGATCTGTCCAAGGTTACATGTTTATCAAGGGACAGAGCTGAAATTTGAACCTAGGTTTTTTGATTATGTCCTAGACTATGTTCCAAATTCCAGATAACTGACTTACAAACATATTTCCTCTGCTCAGAGGATTTAGAGATGGGAGGGACCTTAGAAGTCATCTAACTCCCTTATTTTTACAGAGAAGGTAGCAGGGGGAGGGAGTGTCTAGAAAGAGTAAAGTTATCTATCCTTGGACAGGTAGGAGAGCTACTGAGAATGGCCATAGACTCTGGGCTAATCAGGAAAAGTTTCCTGATCTCTCCAGAGAAGGAAGGATTTCTATGTAAGCTAGAGGGAAAGAACCTGAGAAAAATTATCATGACTAGTAGCATCAGTGGGCGACACTATTTTCAATCAATCAGCAAATATTTATTGAGGAGTATAGTCATAGTAAAGCTGAGATTGGATGGGAGAGGCAGAGACAAAAAAACAGAGACAGAGACAAAAAAGGGGGGGGGAGAGAGAGAGACAGAGAGAGAGAGACAGAGAGAGAGAGACAGACAGACAGACAGAGAGAGAGAGAGAGAGAGAGAGAGAGACAGAGAGAACACACAGAGACACAGAGAGAGAGAGAGACCATGAAGCAGTGACCAAGTCAGACCTGTCTTTGAGATTAAAACAAGATTTGAAGCAAAAAACTCTACTTGTCATGGGGCTGATTTCATATCTGTCCTTGGACTGCAGTTTCAAAAGCATCATCACCTGAGTTTAGCCTGACCTGTTGTTATTATTCAAATGAGGTCTTGAATAAGCAGAATTTGGCATAATGAGGAAAGCTGCCCATTGCCATAGGCAAAACAAAGCTGGGGTGACTCCTTTTGCCCATGTTAGGGCAATAGGTGAACAAGGGAGGGCCTTCTGATCACTATCCTGCACATTTCTCATTTCATTGGCTGTTCCCCATGCCTGGAAAGCTTTTCCTCCTCATTTCTGCCTCCTATTTTTGCTGGCTTCTTTCAAGTCCCAGCTAAACTCTTATCTTCTAAAGAAAGCTTTTCCCAATTCCCCTTCATTCTAGTACCTTCTGTTTGCTTCTTATTTCCAATTTATCCTTTCTTTATTTTGTTTGTATATAGTTGTTGCATATTGTCTCTACCTTAGACAGTAAGCTGTTTGAGAACAGGATTATTTTTTACCTTTCTTCTTTCTTTGTGTCCCCGGTGCTTAGCACAGTGCCTGATGCAGGCTAGAGGCTTTATAAATATTTATTGACTGATTGAATCCAGAATTCCAGGGAACAAAGATGGAGGAACAACATTGGAGTGTGAAACACATTGGTAGAAACCCCTGCTTTGTTGACGAATGTCCCTTGAGATCTTTCTAGTATCCTTAGAAGACCATCAAATCATTGGATTTAGAATTGAAAGGTACCTTTGAAATCCATCCTTTTCATTATTTTGGTGAAGAAACAGTTCCAGAGAGGTGACTTTACTTTTCAAGGTCATCCAGTAAGTAAGTGATGAAGAAAGGATTCCTACCCAGGTCTTCTGGCCAGATCCTGTGCTTACCCCTCTACTACTGATTTCCCTAGTGATGAGACTTAATTCTGCAAATGTCTTTTAAGAGATGACATTTTCCCTCCTAGTCCTGTCATGTAGTCTTTACCTGTAGGATTAGATCAGACATATCCTTTCTGATATGGTAGATAGCTGCACTTGGAGTCATAAAACCCTAGGCTCAATTTTTGACCCAGACAACATGAGGCCTTAGACACATTGCTTAATCTGCCTCAGTTTCCTCATCTTTAAGCGGAAATAGTAATAGTTCTTATCTCATAGAGTTTTGTGAAAATCAAATGAAATGTCTGTGTGTTGAGGACCAGGTTTAAGTGTGGAACCCAAAAAGCCTGTAAAAAGGTTTGCGGGAACTGCAACTTTAAGGAGCAGCTTGGTTCTCCCAAAGCCCTCTGCTACAGCTGTGAATCCCAGCCCCCACAGCTGTGAATCAGAGCACACTAGAGAAACTAAAAGATATGATTTGGTAATCTTCATCTCACTCTCTAAGCAGAACTGGCTGATTCTAGGAAACACTTTGATCTACACTGGCATTCAGTGATAAAACAAATTTACTGCTCATGAAAGAACGTATGTTTTTATTTTAATAACCTTGCTGTTCTTTAAAAAATACTTTTATGTATTCTGCATTAGGAATGGAATAAAAAGAGTCGTTCAGAAATTTTCACTGTAACTGTCTTTCCATTTCCTTGTATCATTATCATCCTCTCGTATGACATGATCTATTTTGCTGGTCAGAATTAGATCCCAGCATCCTGTAACATCTGTGAAGTGACTTACAAACCTTTAAGAAATGTATGAAATGTGTGCTGGAGCTGGTTTATATGGGTTCCTATGAATTGATTGTTAAATTGTCAGTGTGAGCATTTACACTTTGGAAGTCAATAAATACTACAAATCAGGGCTTTTTTGGTGATTATCTGGCTTTTAAAAAATGACAGAGGGGCAGCCAGGTGATGCAGTGGATAGAGTACCAGCCCTGAAGTAGGAGGACCTGAGTTCAAAATCTGGCCTTAGCCACTTAACATTTCCTAGCTGTGTGACCCTGGACAAGTTACTTAATCCCAATTGACTCAGCAAAAAAAAAAGTGATAGAGAAAATGTAAATATTGAGATTAAAGTTTAAAATGTTTCATATGCACTTTTCTTGAGTTCTTAAATGTCTACCAGCATATCCCTTAAATATAAATATGAGATTATTATTATTATTAATATTATTATCATTATTTATTAGGGCTCATCTTTAGCAAGGTGGTAATATCTACCACCATATCCCTCTAAATAGGAATACAAGATTTTTATTGTTACTATTATTATTATTATTTACCATGGCTCATCTGTAGTAAGGTAGCAATGATGGCAAAGAATTTCCGTAGGATCAATTTTAAGAAGTTTCTGACAGAAACTCAGAATTTCTCATCCCCAGAGATGGCTTATGATTATGGCCAGGGGTTAAAGCAAGACAACCTGAAGTCAATTATTTCTACCACCTTTTGAAGCTTATGTAAATAAAACCAAATTGGGCTAGATCAGTTTGTGCAGGTGAGTGGTAGTGGCAAGGCAGATAGCTTCCTAGTTTGTGGCTATTATCTGATGCCAACCCAATAGCTACCAAGTGCTGAATACAGAATGTGGAAACTTCTATCCCTAGCTTGATTATAATGATTAAGTTTTTATATAACACTGAGTCTATTGCAGAGGATTTAATAATCCTCTTTTTATTAGTCGTTCCTCATCTCTGTGATGGAAGGATCTGCCGCCTCCGTTTTCCATGATGTTGAAACAGGGCCACTGAGAGGTCAAGCTGCTTGTCAGAGGTCACCCAATGGTTGAGTTAGGATTCAGATTTACCGAGCTAGCCTGTTTCTTGTCTGGACTATTGAGCCAGTCTGTTGATGCAGGCATCTTGTAGCGTTGTTGAAATTCATAAGTGAATAATTGCCTTTGGTAGTAAAATATTTGGACACTAACAGGGGACTTGGAAGAGATGTGCACTATCTCACCCTTCACTTTATTGTTTGGGCTTCAAAAATTGTATGTGTGATGGTCATCTTTCTTCACCCCTTTGTACATTCACTCCTTGGCCCACTTCTGACAACCATCCACTTACATACATATAGTCACACTTCTGCTTTTAGGAAGAGGAGGAGCAGGTCTGTCTTGGATGAATCACTCAAAGTCTCAGGCATCTTGAAAAGAGTTCACTTAGTGGGTGGTAATTTTGCTGATCACTGACCACATGAGAACCACAAGACTGATGCTTTTATCTTGCTCAGAGATGTCATTAGGGAAGCTTTGTCTCTTTTCTAATTTTTTTCTCTTACCTCTTGAAGACCTCTTGAATTATCACTCTAATGAGCTGTGTGCTAAGCTTTTTGTAAACCTTAAAGCATTATATAAACAGAAGCTGTTATTTTTATCGATATTCCACCTGAATGGCAACTTTCCAAAAAGGGAAGTTCAGGCCTTTTTTTTTTTTTTTTTTTTTTTTTTTTTTTAAACTTCTGGTTTATCAGGCTACCAGTGTGCCTTCTGCAGCTCTGAAGGGGAGAGAATTCTCCTTAGTATCTCTCCTGTGGGAAAGATGGATGAATCTTCCTCCTTATTGTATAAACCTTCAGAGGATTTCTTTTTTCACCTTTACTGATGTCTGACCCTTTCTCCACACCTTCCTGTAAGATATTTAAATTGGTTATCCTTTTGATTCAATTATTTTTTGTCAGGTCACTTTAAATTATTTATAAAGCACTAATGGATACTCCAACAAATAGGTTCTTAGTACTTCTTAGTACTAAGAGCCAATTATACATAAGGCACTATGCTAGACACTAGGGATCCCAACCTTTGTGATATTTACAGTCAGCTATGGAAAAATGGAATTGAGAGGTATAATTTATAGCACATTATAACTCTGTAATAGAAATCAAAGGAATATAGGAAGTCAGAGATTGAAAAGAAGTTATTACTTCCTGTATGATGAAGGAAGATTTCTTGGAGGAAATAATCCCCCCATTAAAATATAATTCTTTAAGGCAGGTACTATTTTTCTTTGTTTTTGTATTCCGTTGTTTTCTCCAGTGTGTAGTGTTTGTTGAGCTATTGGTTGAGATGTTGGCCAATATAATAAATGGTCAATTTAATGGTCAACAATAAATAAAAAGACTATAGAACAAATGTAGTAGATGTATGGATAAATAGTTGTAGAGTGAAGACAGGAAATGATTGTGAGGTTGTTGCAATATTCTAAGCAGTTTGTAATGAGGAACTGTAGTAGAATAATGACTGATAGAATTGAGAAGATGAATTGAAAAAGATACAGCAGAAGAAAAATCAACAGGACTTGGCAACTGGTTGGATGTGAGAGATGGTGGGAAGGAAAGAGTCAAGGATAACAGAAAGACTTTGAACATAGGAAAATGGGTATTGCTACTGACAGACATCATGAAGTCAAAAGGAGGAAAAGGTTAAGGGGGAAAGGTAATGTATTGGTTTGGGAATTTGTTGCATTTACAATGCTGGTAGAATACATAGGTAACAAAGTCTTGTATATAGCTGGGAAAAAGATCAGCACAGAAAATACAGATGTTGGAGTTATCTGGGTAAAGGTGATAGTTGAAACTATGGAAGTGAGATGAGAGAGAGAGAGAGAGAGAGAGAGAGAGAGAGAGAGAGAGAGGACTTAGAGAGAAAGAGAGCTGAAGGAATACTTGCTTTTGAGGAGTCAGTCTTAAGGTGTCTTTTAAGGGGAGGAGAGCCTAGTGAAGCATGTGAATTTATAGAGAACAAGGACCAGATCAGACATATGTTTTGGGGAATGCCTATGGTTGAATCTGTTAATCAATCAATTGATCAATAAAGAATCATTTTAAATGTCTATTATGTACCAGACAGGGCAACTAGGTGCAGCAGATAGAGCTTTGGGCCTGGAGTCAGGAAGACCCCTTAAATCTGGCCTCACATGCTTATTATATGTGTCACCATGGGGAAAAAAAGCCCTGTTTGCCTCAGCTTCCTCATTTGTAAAATGAAATGGAGAAGGAAATGGCAAACCACTTCATTATCTTTGCTTAGAAAACTCTAAATGGAGTCATGGAGAAGTGGACATGAATGAAATGACTGACAGCAAATGTGCCAGCACTGTTCTAGGTGCTGGGGATAGAAAGTAAAACAAAACAAAACAAAAAAATAAAGCAGTTCCTGCCCTCAAGGAACTTACATTCTACTGGGGAACAAGAGCTTGTATAGATATAAATACATACAAAAATCAATATAAAGAGGGATGAGGGAAGGAGAATAGGAGGAGACAAATCAAGAAAGACAATGTAGAATAGAGGGCTTGAGTTAAGTTTTGAAGAAAACAAGGAATTCCAAAAGGCTAAGCTGAGGAGGAAATATATGTCAGGCAAAGGTATGGAGATAGAAGGTAGAGAATCATATATGGGGAATAGCAAGAAAGCTGGCTTGGCTTGACTATGGACTGAAGGGGAGGAGCATATAATCAGAATGAAAATGTAGGTTAAGATCAAATTGTAGAGGATATAGATCACGCTGGCAGCTTAGTGTAGAATGGAGTAGAGTTGGGAATGATTTGAGGAAGAGAGACAAAATAGGAGACTACTACAATAGTCTAGGAGGGAGGTGATAAAGTCATGGTTGTATGTGTGTGTAGAGAAGGAGATATCACAGAAGTAGAAATAGCAAGATTTAGTAACTATTGTGACAGTGAAGAGCAAAAACAGTGGTGGCTTTGACAGAAATAAGGAAATTTGGAAAAACGGATGGGTTTCAGGGAAAAGACAATGGATTCTGTTTTGAACATGTTGAGCTTGAGATACCTAGGAGAATTTTGTTTGAAATGTCCAATAGTCAGCTGGAGACATAGCTCAGGGAGTCTAAGGATGAATAATACAGAGGTGTAGGAGTCATTTATATCGATATAATTGATGATTTTGCTAAGTGAGAGAATAGAGAAAGAGAAGATAATAAAAGAGCCTTGGGGTCCATCTTCAAATAGGGGATGTGATGTGGATGATGATCCAACAGAGGATCCACTCTTCTTTCCACTTTGCTCTGTGAACAATCTTTTCCCATATTGAGACATGCCATGTTAAATAGAATCTATCTGAGCGGAATCTATAGCACCCTTATTAGTAGCAGTTTGTAGGAGGGTATAAGAGCATAGAACTCATCCTCTTCTTTAGCCTCCAGTGCACATACTTGAATCTTCACTCAAATTGCAAAATTCCCCTCACTCTGATTTTCTGGCATAAAGCTCTTGATATTCCCTCCCATACATTGTCTTTCAACTCAACTCTCTCTTAATCTCTTTGCCTTTATTTTGCTCCCTCTTCTGTCTCTGTCCCTTCCATACATGCACTCAACTCTATCCTACATTCTCCACTAATTTTTGTAATAGTCTAATATCTATTCACAGACTCTGTTCTCTATAGTCATTACTCATTTCTCTCTCCCTCCTCCCACATTGAAATTTACTCTGCTTCTCAAACTTCCTCCCATACTCTGAGGGGTTATTTTTTCCCACTACTCATTAACAGCAGCATTGAAAATATATCTCATGGGGCAGCTAGGTGGTGTAGTGGATAGAGCACCAGCCCTGAAGTCAGGACTGAATTCAAATCTGGTCTCAGACACATAATACTTCTTAGCTGTGTAATCCTGGGCAAATCACTTAACCCCAATTGCCTCAGCAAAACAAACAAACAAACAAACAAAAAAACAACAAAAACAAAAAACCAACCCCCCCAAAACAAAAAACAAAAAAGAAAACATATCTCAAGTTTTCTTGGATAGAACACCTACCCTGCTTACAATCAACTATATCTCTGGGGATCACTTCCAGGATGTAGTTGGATAGTCTTCCAAGCTTGGACAACCCTAGACTCAAATACTTGGCATATTATTGGAAATTTATATATGTATAACAATACATCTAGAATCAAATAGGTCCATTCTAATTTCCTTATGACTGGATTGTGAGGGCAGATCTTTTGTGGGAAGAGATAGACTTTAAGTATGAATCTTTACTGGGAAAAATATCCACCATGAGGATTTTTTAAAGGAATCTTACAGGCAACATCCTGAATTTGGAACAACAGTTCTGTTTTGGATCATAAAGCTGTGGGTGACCTTGGATGAGTCACTTAATCACTTGGGGCCCTAGCTTCATATCTGTTAAATGGGTATAATGATTGCTATCCCCTCCCTCCCTTCATCCTAAGGGTGTTGTTTAAAGAACAAATGAGATCATATATGTAAGGTGTCTTGAGCTCTTTAGAGGTAAGATGGGAAAGACATGTAAGGTGCCTTCATTCCCATTACAGTTTTTTTCTTGGCAATTAAGGTAAGATGCAGGAAGAAGAGTGCTAGAAGGAAAGAAATGAGGTCAGAACATATTAGAGTGAATTGAGATTGTAGTGACATCATTTCATGAGACGAACTTTAAACTAGGATGATAGAGACTGGCTGTAAAAATTTCTTCCTTAAAGTCATCATATAAAAAAATTAATGTAGTTTTCTTATCTCTTCTTAGTTTAGCAAACATTTATTAGCTTCTGTTATTATGGAGCGCTCATTGGATATAATTGTTTCATATTTATGACTATGTATCAGGGTTTTGGGTGAACTCACATGGAACCCTGTAAGACACCTATCTGATGAAATTCGATTTAGTAAATCAAGTCAAAAACCCTTCTCTGAATCAGCTATTTCTTGCCAAATATCTAAGAAATCTAAGATTTCAGAGTAATTGTCTGTCTTCTAACAGTGAGGAACTAGTACCTCCACAGTCTTCCCAGCCCATGATGATGCCTCTCTTTTGTGATAAGGTAACAATGTCCATTTTCTTTGTGATGAAACTGAGACAGGTGTAAAGGTCTTGCCTCAGGCCTTAGGCTGTGACTCATGGGCACAGGGAAGGGAACTTGGGAGTACAAGATTTTTTCCCCCTGATCTAACTATCAAACAACATGTCCTCCAACCAGCCACTATGGATAGACTTATCCATCACTCAAGCATGTGGCCAGTTTTGTTGTTTTTCTTCTCCCATTCATTGTTATTTTTTAAAATAAAATTTATATTTATATATTATAGAAATTTTTTTGATAACATTTATATATCAATGAAGCTGTTATGACTCCAAGTATTCTAGTTAGCTATCAGGTTTCCTGTCCATTGTCTTACTGTATAGTGAGCCTTAACTGTGAATCTCTCTTCCCCTTCCCCCCACCCCCAATTTTTAAAGAAGAGTAATATCAGGGAATGATGAAAGGAGAGAGAAATAGAAAAAAGATAAGTAAAGAGATGGAAGAACAGAGACACAGAGAGATCGATACAAAAATAGAAACAGAACAAGACAGAGAGAGACGTCCAACTGAAAAATTCATGACTATGGCCAAACTGACTGGATCTAGGATTATATATATATATATATATATATATATATATATATATATATATATATATATATTTCTTCACTTGGTTTTTTCTTCAGAATAATCTCTTAAATACTACTTCCCATCCTGGACAATGTTTCTCCCTGACTACCTTCAAGAAGCTTTTTTTGGTTAATGCTGTCTCATCCCAATTACTCCTTTAATAAGCCTTTTGTGGATATAGTAAAATATTATTTTGCATGTATCAACGTATAATTCTGTAGTTCTCCATGTGAATACATTTTCCCTTTATGGAGAGGGGTGGGATGGAATGCTTCTCTATAGTGTTACTGATCTTTCCTAAGGAAGGTCTTACCTGGTCTCAAAGAATGTCTCCAACTTATAAGAGACCTGCAATAAGCCACTGTAAGAAGAATTCATTAACCTTTCCTTTTGACTCCTTTTAAGGGATCTGAACCTGCATTGCCTGAATTTCTGAGACTGTGGGAAGTTCCTGCATTTCATAGGAAAAGAAAAACAAAACTTGGGTCTATTTCTCCTGAAGTCTAACTTCTTGTATCTTTTATCCCATCTTCACTTTTTCCTTCTGGAGAGGACCCTTCCAATCACTCTCATTCTCTCCTTATTCACCCTCTCCTTATCAACTAGGTCCTCCTTATTGCCTTCAAACATACCTAGGTCTTGTCTATCTTAAAAAAAGCTTTCAATTAATGTTGATGTTTCCTTAAACTACTATTCTTCACTTATTCTCAATTTCATTGTTAAATTCCTATGAAGTTCAATTACTTATACTCAATGCTTCCATTTTGTTACTTCTCACATCCTGTCACTTGATTGAAACCACTTTTTCCAAGTTCTCTTGGGATGTCTAACCTGCTATATCTGGTAGCTTGGATGTTCTTTTCTTGTTTTATGGGATGTTGTTTTCTTTTGGTACTCCTTTTTCAGTCTTTCACTGGATCATCAGTTTTTTGTCACTAGTCTTTCCAGATGTTTTCTAGACCTTCTTCCCTTTTTTCTTTATACGCTCTTTCTTGGCATTCCATCAGCTCTCATCTAGAAAGATGATTCCCAGCCCTAAAATAACCCAAATATATCCAGTCCTAATCTCTCTTCTGACTTCTACTTCTGCATCACCAACTGTGGACTGCACATCTCCACTGAAAAATCACATTAACATTTCAAATACAATATATCCAAAGTGAAACTCTGTCTCCCTTTTTAAAACATGTCCCTCTTTCAGACTTCCTTATTTCTATTGAGGCTATTACTATTTTCTCAATCACTTGGGTCTGAAACTTCAGAGTCATACTTAAGCTTCCTCTTCTTTATCTTCCTACACTCATATAAAATCATTTGCCAAGTCTTGGTGATTCTAACTCTATAACATCTCATACTTTTAACCTTCTCTACAGTCATACAGCTATCACTCTACTTTAAGTCTTCATCACCTCTTGCATAGAATATTGCAAAAAAAAAAAAAAAACCCTAATTGAGCTCCTTGCTTCCTGTTACTCCACTCTCCAATTTATCCTTCCCAAAGCTGCCAAATTTAAATTACTCAAAAACAAGCCAGTTCATGTCACTCCCCTGCTTACTATCCTTCAGGAGCTTTTAATTGCTTCCAGGATAAAATATAAACTACTCTCTTTGACCCTTCAGAATCTGACTTCAACCTACCTTTCCAGGTAGATTAAATATTTCTCCCCTTCACATACTTTTCAGTTCATCCAAAGTAAGCTCTTTTTCGTTCCTCACACATTGAATTCTATTTCCTCTATCTGTATTTTAGCACAGGTCATACCCTCCATTCCTGGAATGTACCTTCTCCTTTCTTCTGTCCCTTAGAATCCTGAATTTTCTTTGAGATTGAGCTCAGATATCATTTGCTATGGGAAGTTTGGGATCACTCCAGTTAGTAATGCTTATTCCCTTTTCCAATTATCTTGTAGATTTATGTTACCCCTAGGAAAATATTGGTTCTTTGAAGACAAAGACCTCTATAGAACTTGACCCAAAGTCTTAGTGCTATTAAAAGTCTTTTAAGCTATTACAACTTAAAACTGAGCTAAGACTCGTGGAACATTTTATATAATGTAAGAATCCTTTCTACAATATCCCTAACAAAATATAACCTAGAATCCTAGTAACACACAAAAAACAATAAAAGTCTTGGATTTACAAACCTATTTGACCATATTTAGTTTTAATCTTTTATTTTTTATTTTTAATCTTTTAAATTCCAGTGCCTAATACATAGGAAGCACTTAATAAAGGTTTATTGAATGTTGTTTAAGTGACTATTCTTTCAGAATTTGTTTGTAAATTCAAGACTTATTGTCCCACAAGTCTTAGCTCAGTTTTAAGTTGTATAGCTTAAAAGACTTTTAATAGCACTCAGAGTTTTGGGTCAACCTCTATAGAAAGTAGGACTAGATTACTTTGTGTGTGTGTGTATGTGTTCTAGACCTTTTTTCAGGGTGGAAACTCCCTCCACTGGTGCAGACTATCAGTTCTTTTGTGATTTAATCACATCTTAATCTTAGAAGATTGCCTGGGAGTCACTGATAGATTGTGACTTGCTATGGTCACATAGATAATATGTATCTTGGGCAGAACTTGAACTCAGATCTTCCTGACTACAAGGCTAGTCCTCTGTAGTCCAGTCTTCCATATTGTATTTCAGAAGACTGTAGAATCACAGAACTTGAGAGTAAGAAGGCAGCTTTGGGTTTGCCCAGTTCATCCTGTTATCTAATGAAGGACACCATCCTTGCCATATAGTCATTTAACTTCTTGAATACTTGAAGTGACAACCTCTTTGCTACCTAAGAAGAGGGATATTCTGTTTTG
The DNA here is from genome assembly GCF_902635505.1 of Sarcophilus harrisii. Taxonomy (NCBI): domain Eukaryota; kingdom Metazoa; phylum Chordata; class Mammalia; order Dasyuromorphia; family Dasyuridae; genus Sarcophilus; species Sarcophilus harrisii. The sequence goes on from NC_045429.1 coordinate 427,412,303, forward strand.
GGATAGCTCTCAATAGAGTTCTTTCTATTGAGCCTCCGTATAATTTCTGCCCACTTGTAATGGAGAGAATGCTGAATCTGGAACTAGAAACTTCTACTTCCATTCCTTGATAAATGTGTGACCTTGGGCAATTTACAGACTGGCCACAACAAAAAGGGCTGCTACAAACATTTTTGCACATATGGTCTTTTCCCCCCACTTTTTTTTGCTCTCTTTGGGATACAGGACCAATAGGAATACTGTTGTTTGAAAGGGTATGCACAGTTTGATCTCCCTTTAGGCATAATTCCAAATTGCTTTCCAGAATGGTTGAATCAGTGTATTAGTGTCCTAGTTTTCCCACATCTTCAACATTCATCATTATCTTTTCTTATCATCTTAGCCAATCTAAGAGGGGGTACCTCAGAGTTGTCTTAAAAATTATCCATTTTATAATACCCTCTATCTCTTGTTTATTCATAAATTGTTCACTTATCCATAAATTTTATGAGTAATATGTTCCATATTTTTCACATTTTTTTGTAATATGTTTCTTTATAGCTAGGTCATATATCCATTTTGACCTTGTCTTGGCAAATGACCTAAAATATTGAGCTATGCCAAATTTCTGCCATACTGCTTTTCCATTTTCTGAGCAATTTTTACCAAAAAATGAATTCTTATCCATAAATCTTGTTTAATCTTTTTTTTTTTTTGAGATCATCTAATCACAACAGAATTACACATAGACCCTTTCTCTGATTTGACTCTTTCTATGACTTCTGATGATGATAAATTTCTGAAGGGTTATAAACATTACTTCTCCATATAAAATTGTAAACAGTTCAACCTTGTTTAACCCTTTATGATTTCTCACTTTACCTTTTCATCTTTTCCTGTCATCTTAGCCAATCTGAGATGTGTATAATAGTACCTTAGCATTGTCTTAATTTGCATTTCTCTGATCAATAGTGGTTTAGAGCATTTTTGTGTGAATATATATAGTTTTCATTTCTTCATCTGAAAATTGTCTGTTCATGTCCTTTGACCATTTATCAATTGGAGAATGGTTAGAATTCTTATAAATTTATAACTCTTCTCTTTTAAAGCAATACAAAATAAATTACTTTCTTCATTTAGAAAAATGTTCAGATATTGTAGGATGTCATCTGAAATTTAATAATTTATTATTTCATTTTTTGCAACATGAAATTAATTTTTTCTCTTATACATGAAAATCTCAGATTTTGTAAGACATTGTCACAGATTTTCTTGTTTAAAATTAACATCTTCGATTCAATTAAACATTTATTAAATACTATATATGTATAAGATATTGTCCTAGGGACATAAAGATAAAAGGAAAAAAAAGTTTTTGTCCTCAATAAGCTTTTTGTTATATTTATATTTGCATATGAACACAACATTTAATAGATAAACCTTCCAGATTGCTCTTCATTGTATATGTCCTAATTTCTAAATCTCCTTCTTAAAATATATGCCAAGAGTGGATCACAATACTATAGATGTTGTCTGATCAGCATATTGGATTGGGAGTTATGATTACATACATAAGAGGGAAAAAGTATTCTGTGTTGCTCCAAAAGATAGTAATGGTGGTAGTAATGGTAATGCTGCTGGTAATAATAATTATAATAATATGCCTGAGATTTTTTGATGCCAGATCAGTTATTATAACTAGTTTTGGAAGGGAACTAGTCCAACTAAATACAGAAATGTTTTCTATAATATCCCTCATGAATATTTTCCCAAAGTTTCACTTCAATACATTAGATTCTGGGATTTACTCCCCTTAGCACCAACTTCTTGTTACTATTTTTTTCCCTATCTGAGCTGAACTTATTCTGGTAAGGATGAATCCAATTCCTCGATCTCATAACTGTTTTTTTTCAAAATTTGAGGATAGCTATCACTCTCCATTGAATTTTTGCTTTTCTGATTTCTTTCTTTTAGATATCTTCCAGTTTTTACCACCTATTTTAAAATGTGGCATCCCAAATTATTTTTGCTGATGTGGTCTGACCAATGCAACTGCCAGTGAGACTTTTACCTCCTTTGTTCTTGACATTACATTTTAATTAAATAGCCTAAGATTGCATTAACTTCCTTGCGTGCCATGTCAAACTGTTGACTCACACTGAACTCGCAGTAACCTGAACATCTTTTTTCCCCTATATGAATGACCATCAAGTCATGTGTCCCTCACTCTATACTCATGTAGCTCACACTGAACTCGAAGTAACCTGAACATCATTTCCTCCCATATGAATGACCACCAAATCATGTGTCTCTCACTCTGTATACTCTGTTAAGATTTGGAACCTAAGTTTAGGACTTTCCATTTGTACTCATTCAATTTTACTTAGTTAAACTTGATCTATCTTTCTAGTCAATCAAGATCTTTTGAATTCAGATTCTGTCATAAATATAAATGACCAATATTGGTCCTGGAGTATAATGAAGAAATTCATTTCCCTTCTTTTTGGACAGAAGTGGGTGAATTTTAATTTGGAATGTTATATCAAATGGAATTGTTATGTAGGGAAGTTTTGCCCTATTTTTGCTATTACAATAGATTCTCTCCTGGAGGGTATATAGGGATGTGGTATGAAAAAGCCTCAAAGGCATCAATAACATTTTTCAACCACTTCACAAATATTAGGGATCTCTACTAGCTTTGTGACAATGCATGTCTTCCATGAGAAACATTGTTCTACTCAGGCCCATGGTTCTCAAATAACCTGAGAGAGTTGGAACAATCTTTCTAGTATCAGCTTGATCATCTGTTGATCATGTATTCATTTTTTTTTGGGGGGGAATGACTAAAACCCTAATTCTGCTTAACCATTTAATAATGAACTAGCTTTGACAAAGGAATATTTACTTCAAAGACATAGTAAGAACATATATACAAACATTTCTCCCAACATCTCTGGAATACACTCTCCCTTAAACCACCACAATCTCTGGGGGGAGGTAGTTTCAACACTGAACTAAATTTTATGTAGCATTGGTCCTACCAAATTCATTTATAGATGTAGCATGACTGTCAAATGAATACCTTTTGATGGGCTGGACTCCTATTATTTCTGAAAATCGATCCTTGCTCCCTAGGGCATCAATGCTTTTCTGTATGAGAAACCTTGCCTGGGCTTTGATTTCCAGGTTCCTATGGATGGCTCTGCCAAGTTTTGAAACTCTTAATATTGGAGTCTAGATTCCTTTCACCAGATATCATGGGTGAAGGAGTCACTGAGATCCCAGAGAAATGGATGAGGTAAAACACCAGTAAATGAATATGACAAACTTATTTGAGGGCCTCTGAAACCAATCAAAGACCCCTCTCCTTCAGAACATGGTAAATTAACCACCAGAACCAATTATTAGAATGTCCAAACCTAACTCCAGGTTAGGTTTGTCCAGGCTAACTCCAGCCTCTCTCAGGCTCTCCACTCTCTTGCATGTCATTACTATTTTTTTGGAAGCAGCTTTCCTAGCTTTCATATGGAGGGATGCCGTTTGAGATGGTCTGGGCTATGTCAGATCTTCCATCATACATGTCTTCATCTACCTCATTGTTAAAGCAGCTGAAAAGGATAGAGTTAAGCATTGAGTCTTATAGTATCATTAATGATCCCCCATTTAATTTGCTGTTAATCTAATAATCAACACTCTTCAATGATATCAACTTTATTACCTTGTGAATCTATGACATTGTGGTACTAGGATATTTAATAGTAATTTATTAGTATAGTAATAATAATATAGCAAAATAGTAATTTTAATAGTATTTATATTGTGCTTTAAGGTTTGCAAAGCATCATGCAAATAATGTCCCATTTTATCTTCATAAAAACCCTGGGAAGTAGGTGCTATTATAATTCCCATTTTATATTTATAATGGTTCTTTTTGTAGTGGCTAACAAATGGAAATTAAAGAGATGCCTATAATTTGGGGAATGAATAAACAAGCTATGGTATATGATTGTGATGGAATATTATTGTGCTATAAGAAATGACAAGCAGGATGATTTTAGAAAAATCTGTAAAGACTTACATGAACTGATTTTAAAATGAAGTGAGCAAAACCAAGAGAACATTGTACAGTAACAGCAGTATGTTTAATGAAGAACTGTGAATGACTTAACTAGACTCAGCAATATATAGATGCTAAACAACTCCAAAGGACTAATGATGAAACATATTATCTGCCTCCAGAGATAGAATTGATATCGTCTAAATGTAGACTGAAGCAAGCTATTTTTCATTTTCTTTCTTTCATTCTTCTTTTATTCTAGTCTTCTACAGAATGACTAATTTGGAAGTGTTTTACATGATTGTGTGTGTGTGTGTATGTGTGTATATATATATATATATATAGTTTATATTTAATTGCTTATTGCATCAGGGAGGGCTTAAAGGAGGGATAGAATTTAGAGCTCAAAACTTAAAAAAAAACAAATACGATATTATGTTTTAGACAATTACTGTCACTTTACAGATGAGGAAATTAAAATTTTGAGATATTAGAGAACTTGCCTGGGGTCACATAGGTAGTAAGTGTCTGAGGTAGGCTTTGAACTCAGATTTTGCTGATTCAGTCTAGTACTCTGTCTACTATGCTACCGTTGCATTTTTGGTGAATATTCTAGAACTGCAATAAAATCCACTCACTCATCAACAAGCATCTATTAAGAGACTATAAGTCATTATGCTGGATCCTAAAGTCTGCAAAGCAAAGCTAAAACCAAAGTTTCCAGGAGATTTTATTCCAAGGTCTCTGTGTATGTGCACATATGCACATATAAATAAATACAAATATCTATAGAGTAAATACAAAGACATTTTTGGGAGTGAGAGCCCTAGCCACTAGGGCATTGTTCTACTCAGGCCCATGGTTCTTGGGTAACCTGAGAGAGGCGGAACAATCTTTCTACTATCAGCTTGATCATCTGTTGATCATGTACTCATTTTTTGGGGGGGGGAATGACTAAAACCCTAATTCTGCTTAACCATTTAATAATGAACTAGCTTTGACAAAGAAATATTTACTTCAAAGACATAGCAAGAACATATACGCAAACATTTCTCCCAACATCTCTGGAATACACTCTTCCTTAAACCACCACAGTCTCTGGGGGGGAGGTAGTTTCAACACTGAGCTAAATTTTATGTAGCGTTGGTCCTACCAAATTCATTTATAGATGTAGCATGACTGTCAGATGAATATCTTTTGATGGGCTGGAGTCCTATTATTTCTGAAAATTGATTCTTGCTCAATCTGATAGCCACTATCAGATTGGGTTTTTAGGGAGTGGGAAGGGACTCACCTTGTCATGTATATTCAGGAGGACTTCATATCACTCCCAGACACGAACAGGCATGACAAGAGACATTAATAATTATGGAGATGGAAGAAAATAAAAGAAAAACAGTTTCTGAAATGATGTTCTTTTCATCTTTATTTTGGTGCTTCTGTAACTAAGCCCAGAAATGGTAGGGTTCTCAAGGAATGGGCTGCATTTTGCCAGTCAGAAGACAATTAAGGTGAGTCATTGTCATTATGTTTCCTCTTTTCTAGCTGAGACCAAGCAATTAACAAACCCAATGGTCAGGAAATGTTTCTGAACTTGTATGGTCTGAGCCATTTCCTAGGTCACCGCCGGCCATCATCTTGCTTAGCTGGTCCCCAAAGATTCACTAAACACAGACACCACAAGGTGGCACTACCACCTTATATCACATATCCTATATGTTCTTCCAGAAGCTGGCATTATGCTTTGGCATAAGGTTCTGAGAGAATTAGTTGTCATTTCTATTTTTCTGTTGATACTTGATCATAGACACAGACATAGGCATAGATACAGACATGGACATAGAATGACTGAGAAACAATATGGTGGAAAGCGCTGGATTTATGGAAACAGCAAGACCTGTGGTCAAATCCTGGCTCAGATCCTTATTGGTTGTGTGATCTTGGGCAAATTAAGTAATTGCTCCAGGCCTCAGTTTCCTCATAACAGGGTTATGTAAAAACCTTGTAAAATAACAGGATTTGACTCCACCTTCAAAGTTCCTTCAAGGTCTAAATTTATGATCCTTTTTAGCAGGAAAAATGCTGGATCTGAGTAAGAAGATCTGAGTTTAGATCGCCAAGGTTCTTTCCAATTTTAAGCCCTCCGAGTATAGGAAAATGATAATACAAACAAACCTGCTTGTTTTGTAGATGAGAAATGGGTCAAGGTAGAATTGGGGAAATGTAAAGTGACTTGCTTAGAATCTTATAGTTGGTTAGTGAAAGAATCATGACTGGAATTCAGGTATTCAGATTTTTAGTGCATTGATACTGGTATCTCAGCTTCTGATAGAAATATATTAAAACAATTAATGTCTTAGATTTTTCCCTCCAATTGACTAATTGATTAAATATATAGTATATATAGTAAAGTATATACTGAAACGAAGAAAAAAAAGGAGAATTTATTAAGTATCTTCTATGTGCCAGGTCTCATTCTAAACACTTTACAAAAGTGCTGTCTCACAATAACTCTGAGAGGTGACTGTATTATTATCTCCTCTTTACAATGGGGAAACAAAGTCAGATAGAAATTAAAGTGACTTGCTTGCCCAGAGTCACAGAACTAATAATTGTCAGAGGCAAGATTTGAATGATTTTTTTTTCTTTGATTTTATGTCCAGGACTTTATTCACTGTGCCTTTTAGCAGTCTCTGGTAAAGCTAGGTTATTATACCTCACCCATCACAGATGAAAAATTTTTAGGCTAATTTTTCACATTTCTAATCTTTTCATGTGCTTATGTCTAGAAGGATTATAGGACTGAAAAAATTTGAAGAAGATAACAAAATGATCAGTCAGACCTATGGGCCATTCAAACTAGGGTTCTATCTATAATATTGGTAGCAAGGGATTAATTCTGGGAGACAATGGTTGTATTCCTTTATACTTTCATTTAATAGATACTCGTGGCATTTCTCCATTCCCTTAGCTTCTAGATCATTTTCATAATTATTTACCATAGTCTGATATCCAACATTGATTATTGATTTGTATATAGATATGCACAAAATATTATTTTTAAGAGATTCCAAACCAACAAAAGCCACAAACTTTTGTCCTCAGGAAGCTTCCCTAGATGGAGAAATTAGATGGATATATTAGAAAGAATGGAAGAATGATTTAAAAGAGTGATGCAGGCAAATTAGAACCTCAGTTTACTTAACTCACAAAAGGGGATTAAAATAGTTATTCTACCTACAGTTGCTATAGGAGTTCTTGCAAGGAAAACACTTTGTAAACCTTAAAGTGTTGTATGAAAGTGAACTATAATTATTACTGGGTGTGTGATCTTGGATAACCTTTCTGAGTCTCAGTTTCCCTAACTATAAAATCAAGATAATAATGCTTGCATTACTTATTCAACAGGATTACTGTGAAGATCAAACAAGATAATGCATTTAGAAGGCTTTGCTATTATAAAACACTACATAAATATGAGCTATTAATATTATATTTTATGAGAATGATCTCATATGAATTGAAGCTACATTTGCTGAAAAGATGATATGGGAACAGACTTTGGCAAATGGTTTTGTAAAGCAGATTTTATATTTATGACCATTGACCTCCTTCTTGTTTTCTTCGCCACTCTTCCCTCTTCCTGTGGCAATCACCTGGAAGGTGAAGAAAAGAATATCATCTTGCTCTGTTTATTTTTTTTTAATTATTTAAAAAAATGTTGGCTCAGGATAAAGCAACAAGATGCTGCCTTAAAAGTTATTCTTTCAAAACAATATAGTTGATGCCTGCACAGGCACACCCATCCCCCTCAATTCATCTTGTAAATTGTGCCATTTTCTGGCAGTGTATTGGATATATCTCCTCCCTCTTGAGCCAAAGGCTCTGCATTTGTGGATTCAGGCACTCATACAGTTTTGACATGGGAAAACTGAGACTCTGAGAGGTGAGGTTATTGGTTTAAGGTCATGCAGCTAGTCGAAGCCCTAATTAAATAATGAGGGGTAAAACTTATGGCAAGGGAATGGACTGATTTTCTAATTTTATTTTTAACTCATATTGCTTTATAAATCACGTTGGGAGAGAAAAATTAGAGCAAAAGGGAAAAACCATAGGAGAGATAAAAAACAGAAAAAAGAAGTGAACTCTGCATGTGTTGATTTACAGTCAGTCTCCTTAGGTTTTTTTTTTTTTTCTGGATGCAGATGGCCTTTTCTGTCCAAAGTCAAAGAATTGGGATTGCTTTAGATCCCTGAACCATTGAGAAGAGCCAAGTATTTCATAGTTGATCATTGCACATTCTTGCTGTTATTATTGTGTACAATGTATTCCTGGTTCTGCTTGTTTCATTCAGCATCAGTTCATATAAATCTTTCCAGGCCTTCCTAAAATCAGCTTGTTCATCATTTTTTATAGAACAATAATATTCCATTCCCTTCATATAACACAACTTGTTCAGTCATTCCCCAACTGATGGGCATCTATACTCATTTCCCAATTCTTTGATACCACAAAAAGAGTTGCTATAAACATTTTTGCACATGAGGGTCCTTTCCATTCCTTTATGATTTTCTTGGGATAAAGGCCCAGTAATGGCACTGCTGGGTTAAAGAGTATGCACAGTTTGATAAGCTTTTGGGACTAGTTACAGATTGCTCTCCAGAATGGTTGGATCATTTCATAACTCCACCAACAATGCATTAGTGTCCCAGTTTTCTTACATCCACTCTAATATTTGGCATTATCTTTTCCTGTCATCTTAGCCAATCTGAGAGGTATGATGTGGTACCTCAGAGTTGTATTTCTCTAATCAACAGTGATTTAGAGAATTTTTTCATGTAATTATAGAAGACCTTAATTTTATCATATGAAAATTGTCTGTCCATATCCTTTCCACTTACCAACTGAGGAATGACTTGTATTCTTATAAATTTGATACAGTTCTTTATATATTTTATAAATGAGACCTTTATCAGAAATACTGGCTGTAAAGATTTTTTCCCAGCTTTGTACTTCCCTTTTAATCTTGTTTCTGTTGGTTTTGTTTGTGTAATAACTTTTAAATTTAATGTAATCAAATTAATGTTCTCTAGTTCTTCTTTGGTCATAAATTTCTCCCTTCTCCAAAGAACTGATAGGTAAATTATTCTTTGTTCTCCTAATTTATCTATGCCCAAATCATGTTGCCATTTTGACTTTATTTTGGCATGAGGTGTGAGATATAGGATCTATGCCAAGTATCTGAAATATTATTTTCTAGTTTTCCCAGCAACTTTTGTCAAATAGTGAGTTCTTATTCCAGAAGCTGAAGTTTGGGGATTTATTAAATACTAGATTGTTATAGGCCTTGATTATTGTGTTATGTGTATCTAATCTATTCCACTGATCCACCATTCTATTTCTTAGCCAGTACCAAATGGTTTTGATGACTGCTGCTTTATAATAGAATTTTAGGTTTGGTATTGCTAAGCTACTATCCTTTGTATTTTTTTCATTAATTTCCTTGATATTCTTGACCTTTTGTTCTTTCAGATGAATTTTGTCATTGTTTTTTCTAGTTCTACAAAATAATGTTTTGGTAGTTTGGTATGGCATTGAACAAGTAGACCAATTTAGGCAGAATTGTCATTTTTATTATATTAATTCATGGGCCAGTTTTCTAAGGTAACAATAGGCAGAGTTTACTTAAATTTTGCAAATGTTATTTAGAATCTACTCTGAACAAGTCTCTTAAAATTTGGAATTTGGAATTTGGAGTAAGTGTAAAACAAATGTGCATTTCCAAAGTTCAGATTGTAAAGACTTAAAAAAATATGCTCTAAGAAGAAGTCTTTGATCTTATGCTCATGTAGAATTCCCTGGTCAATGCAACTACAGAAACATCTCTATTCAAAATAATTATTGAATTATTGGCAAATAAGGTCCTGGACATAAAACATGGGCCACTATTTATGTGCTCCTGTGAATAAAACATTAATGATTTCCAAAGGTGTTTCATCACTACCTAGAAGATGTCTTGCTCAATGTTCAAATGGAAAAGTGATTCCTGATAGAAAGTATATTCCTATTTGTGGGTGTTATATGTTTATTACATTATATTTCAGAATATTATTGGGTTTCCACAATGACATCATGATAATGATTGTGCAAAAATGATTAACATGACAATCCATATAGGTATAACTAACTGTATGAAAAAGTATTCATTGTTGATACTGGACAGTGAGTATCTTGAACTAGTGTATCAACACGAACAAGGAATGTGTTTTTGTTTTTTTTTTTCTTTTTGCACCAATAGATTTAAATGAAGTCACAGATCTATTGGAATACTGAAATATTATTATAGGTTGTTATTACTAAAAACTAATAAAGGGCCTAAAGGGAAAGAGGTACCTATGGATCAAGGAACTGTAGTTTTAAATGCCTGGGGCTAGAAGGAACAGAATAGCTGAAGTCACTGATTTCCCCCAATCACAGGAGATTTTGGTACCTTTTTTTGGTACCTTATCTTTTCATTTATTACTAGTTTAATTCTGCCTTTCTTTACCCCTGATAGCATGAGCTTTGGAGAACCATACAGAATCTTGAGGAAAGTTGGGCATTCTAGCTTTTAAAAGAGGAATCAGAAAGGGATTTGGTCATTTTTACTTTTAAAAAATTACATCTGGGAGCACACAGTTTATAATGAGATAGGAATCAGGGACATTTAGCTTTGAATAAGGTTAAGCATAGGGAATGTTGGGAATGGTAAGGCTAAAGTCATAGGATATATTTAACTAAATATAGAAGTGAGGCGAGATTTGGTGACCTAGAAAAAATGATCCCCTTTTATCGCAAGGCTGAGGGTGGGAGCAAAGAGTATGGTAAAAAGGATGCTCAAATTGATTTTACCCAGAATGTAAATCTAAGTGTTATCCTAGATTCCTCATTCTCTTTCTCACTCTGCTTCCATATCCAATTTGTTGGCAACACAAGTTTTGCTAATCTCTACCATCACATCTCTGGTATATATCTCTTTCTCTCCTCTGACACTATCACCATCTTGATGTCATGCTTTATCACTATATACCTAGATTATGTCAATAGACCTTTGGTTGGTCTCCCTGATTCAGGTCTCTCCTGACTCCAGTCCAACCTCTAATGAGCTGTTGAATCGATGTGAGCTAGTGACACTGCCTTCCTTGCTATTGACACATGATACTCCTGATTCTGAGCATTTTCACTGGCTTTCTCCTAAGCCTGGGGTTCTTTCTCTCTTCATTCCCTCCTTTTGGCTCTCCTGGCTTCCCTCACTTCTTCCAAAATTTAGTTGTAATCCCACCTTTTGTAAGAAACTTTTCTCGGCCTATAAATACTAATAACTTCCTCTCAAGTCCCATCTTATTTGCATGTTTTTTTTTTTTCCACATGTGAAAGTGAATTCCTTCAGAACAGGGACTGTATTTTGTCATTCTTGATATTCCCAGTGCTTGGCCCACTAAGTGCTCAAGAAATGCTAATTGTCTTGGATGTCCTCTCTTTGTAACCTAATTCTATTACCATTTTGGACCCTCATTTTCTTCTGTCTTTGCCTTCTTCAACTTAGTTAGTCCTTTATATAATTTTCCCACTGGCATGTATCTGTAATATCTTCATCACCATACAGTTTTGGTGCAGACAAGTAATCTTTGGCCTCTTTGTCTTGGTCCTAAGGATGGCCTTCAGGTATCTGTGTTATGAAAAATATAGGGCACAACTGATAGGGAAGTAACACAGTGGGTGGAATCCTGAGCCTGAAGTCAGAAAGACTGATCTTGAGTTTAAATCTTGTCTCAGATACTTATTATATGATACTGGGTAAATCACTTCACCCTATTTTCTTAGTTCCTCATATGTAAAATGAGCTGAAGAAGGAAATAACAAGCCACTGAGGTATCTTTGCCATGGGGTCACGAGGAGTTGGACATAAGTGAAAAGTGACTGAACAACCACTACAAAACAATAGGCACAACTGATACCTCTAGGGAAGGAACTACATATCTCAATTTTTCTCTATTGCATTCAAATGAGCCCCCTTCCTTGCCCTTCATATTTGTCCTCTTCTCTACCCCATTGTGTATCTATCCACAGATCCCTCTCCTGACCTACCTCAGTCCCAATGGGAGAAACAGTTCTAGGTTTATTCTAAAGATTTTTAGGGGAGTCATGTCATTCCTCTGCTTCTTCATCTATAAAGTAAGGGGATTGATTTCAATAGCTTCTTCTGGGATTGATCTCAAAGGATTTTAATTTTAGAAACAGATCTTGAAGAAGAGAGCTGAAAAATTACTTTTGGGCATTCCTTGTCTTTGGTCCACATTTGTTCAAGGGAGTTGAAGAATGATAAGGGCTTCTAAAAACCAAGAAGGAGGTTTATTGGAAAGTATCCCTTGGGGAAGGTCTAGGAAGTGTGAAGATGGAATAAGGAAGAGAGAGACCAATGTCATTGCTCACCAATCATTTATTGTTAATTTCCATGCACTGTAATAGTTGGAACACAAATGTTTTTGATGTAGGTATGGTCTATAGTCCTGAACAGTTCTAGATTTAATATTAAGGCCTTCTGAAACCTGGATTCATATGACATATTATGCTCCCCCTTCCCCACAAAACTAGTGCTGATCTTTTACAAATCCATAAACTGGAGACAAATTCTTAAATCCTCCTTTGCTTTTAGAGGGGAAAAGGGAAGAGGGAATGTCATTCCCCTTCCAAACAAAAAACAAACAAATCTATTGGAGATGAAACTGACATTCCCCTAAAATGGGAGAAAGCAACAGAAATATGTTGCTAATATTTGAATTGTCCTCTTCTATAAATTTTCTCACTTTATCAACTTGCTATTTTGGAATTCCTGAAGAATTAACACCATAGGTATGTCTGCCTTGAAAGTCATTGCCTATCTAGATTTTCACTCCTCTTAAATTACAGTAAATCATTTCAAACACAGATATGAGAATATACTTTTGTGTCTCTGGACTTGAGGATCAAAAGAACCTAGCTCTTTATGGAAAATTAACAAGCATAAGAACCCTGATTTTTAAAATTATCCCCAAATTTTCAATGTGCAAATAAAGATAAAATTAACCCCTTACAACTGATTCAAAAGGGAATCTGATTATTTTACCCAATTTTAAATCAACCAGGATTGTGTCATTTTTCATACACCTCCTGGATATGCCCTGCCACCCCTACTTCCCCTAGCCAAAGCACCTTAAAATTAAGTACTCATTCTAAGAAGTAGACTGAGTACAGAATAAGTGAGAAAGATAAACTTAGAATTTTTCAAGGGGAGAAAACATTTAAACTTGATCTTGCCCTTGATCTGGTTTCCTTTTAATTGTGATGTCCCTGGGCTTTCTGTTCTTGTACATACTTATACAGGGGGCTAGGAGCAACAGTTGAGTTAGTGGTATGGCTTTCATTAGATCCTCTTCCTCTAAGATTCCCATAGGCCTGAGTTGGATGGGTACTTTGGTCATCCGATCTTCTTGGAGAACCCTGTCTCTGAGGATAGAAGTGGTCATGCTCACGGGCACAGGATCTCATCTGATTATGGCCCTGCCGGTCTCTTTGCTGTTGCCGACTCTGGGTCTCTTGTCGTCTCTGCCCGTCATTGCCTTGTCTATTCTGGGTCTGACATGAACTCTCTTCTTGCTCATGGGTTTGCCTGTTCCTCTGTTGATGAATTTGCTCATTATCACAGGCTCGCTGATCTTGTCTATCCCGGGTCTGATGATACCTCTCATTGTCTCGGGTTTGCCTGCTCTGATGACTTTGCTCATTGCCATAGGCCTGTCTGTCTCGCTGCTGAGCAGTTCCCTGCTCCTCATGACCCTGCCTATCCTGGGTCTGACGATCCTCTTCTTCATGCGTTTGCTGGTAGTATCTCTGACGGCTCTGCTGTTGTTCATGGGTCTGTCGGTCCTGCCTTTGAGAAGAGGTTCCCTGCTGCTCCTGACTCTGTCTGTCCCTAGTCTGACAGTCCTCTTCCTCTTCATGTGTTTGCTGATGGTATCTCTGATGACTCTGCCTTTCTTCATGTCTTTGTGCATCTTGTGCCTGTCCTCCAGTCTGATGACTACCACACTGCTGCCAGTCTCTCCCTTTGTGGCAGAGAGATGTTTCTTGCTGGGACAGGGAATACACCTTATGTTGATAGCGTTCAGACTCCCTCTCTGGTTGCCACAGCCCTTGTTGAAAGTGGCTCTGCCTGCCTTCCCCAGATAAATACCCCTGGCTTCTACTCAGCCCCTGCCCTTCCTGTCCTGTTCTGTTATTCTGAAACTGATAATTTTGCCCCTGCATTTCAGAATGTCCATAACCAGAGTTTAAACCTTGTCTGTTGGTTTGGCCATAGTTTGATCCTTGTTCAAACCCCTCATACTGTCCATAGTGAGAATACTGTCTCCCTGATTGGCCATATTGAGTGTCTAGTCCTTGTCTCCCTGACTGGCCATATTGAGTGTCCAGTCCTTGTCTCCCTGACTGGTCATATTGAGTGTCCAGTCCTTGCCTCCCTGACTGGCCATGTTGAGTGTCCAGTCCTTGCCTTCCTGACTGGCCATATTGAGTGTCCAGTCCTTGTCTCCCTGACTGGCCATATTGAGTGTCCAGTCCTTGCCTTCCTGACTGGCCACATTGAGTGTCCAGTCCTTGCCTTCCTGACTGGCCACATTGACTGTCCAGTCCTTGCCTTCCTGACTGGCCATATTGAGTGTCCAGTCCTTGTCTCCCTGACTGGTCATATTGAGTGTCCAGTCCTTGCCTTCCTGATTGGCCATATTGAGTGTCCAGTCCTTGTCTCCCTGACTGGCCATATTGAGTGTCCAGTCCTTGCCTTCCTGACTGGCCATATTGAGTGTCCAGTCCTTGTCTCCCTGACTGGTCATATTGAGTGTCCAGTCCTTGCCTTCCTGACTGGCCATATTGAGTGTCCAGTCCCTGTCTTCTTGACTGGCCACACTGAGAGTCAAGGCCTTGTCTGTCGGTCTGACCACAACTTGTTCCTTGTCCAAACTCCTCTGACTGATCATACTGAGAGTCTAGTCCTTGTCTTCCTGACTGACCATATTGAGTGTCCAGTCTTTGTCTCCTTGACTGACCAGAGTGGGACTCTTGTCTTTGTCTGCCTGTCTGACCACAGGTGGAGTCTTGTCCCAGACTTTGAGACTGACCACAATGAGAATCATTATATTGTTGTTCTGGTTCACTACAACCAAAGCTCTGACTTTGTCTTCTATGCTGACCTAAGTAAGAGACATACCTTTGTCTCTCAGACTGACCACAACTTGATTCCTGTCTCACCCTTCCAGACTGACCAGAGCAAGTATCTTCTCCTTGTCTGTTTGAATTGCTATGGTGTGAGTCCTGTCCTAACCTTTCAGACTGACCACAGTTAGAAGTCTTATCTTGTTTCCCAGACTGACTCTGGTGAGAATGCTGGTCTTGTTTCTCAGATTGGCCATGATGAGAATGCTGGTCTTGTTTCCCAGATTGGCCATGATGAGAATGCTGGTCTTGTCTCTCAGATTGGTCATGATGAGAACGTTGGTCTTGTCTCCCATACTGACCATAGCGGGAATCCTCATCTTGTCTCCCATACTGACCATAGCGGGAATCCTCATCTTGTCTCCCATATTGACCATAGCGGGAATCCTTATCTTGTCCCTCTGACTGATCACAAGGGGTATCCTGCCTTTGTCCCCTGTGCCTCTGTTTTTGTTGCCTGCTTACACCCTCCTCTGGAAGATGATGGTCTCGGGTCCTCTCTCTTCCTCGTTCTTGATGGGTCCCAGATCTGTCTCTACATGACTTTTTACTCTGAATTTGATAACAGGATTGAACCAACTTAAACACCAACAAGAGAAATTCATTGAAGTCTACATGTTCATCATGATCCCGATCTAAGAGCTGCAGGATGTTATCAACTGTCTCAGGGTCATCTGGTCGCTGTGAGAAAATAAAACAAAGACTAAATTTTAATGATTTGCCCTTTCTTCCTCAGCCCAGAAATCCCATGGTTTGGTTCAAGTCTTTTAGAGGAAGGAAGGGAATACGGTAGGCACAATGTGAATGGCTTTTTTTTTTTTAAACCAATATTATCTCATAATCTTGTGAAATAGCTGCTCTTATTATCCTAATTTTCCAGTTGATGAAATCAAGGCTAAATGCCTTGGATCACACAACTAAGTATTTGAAACTGGATTGGAACTCAGTTCTATAAGCACCCAGCACCACCTGTTTTTTTTTTTTTCTTTTTCTGATTCCTTGCTAATCTTAGTCTACTTTGTAGCTAAAAAAGTTGAAACCTAGGAAAGTTAAATAAATTGCATACAGATGGTAAGTTCAGAGGAAATATTTGAACTCACCTCTGCTGACTCTACTATTGGTGTCCTTCTCATTGTACCACATTGTCTCCTTGAGAAAGGAGTCCTCTGATACCAATACAAGACAAAATAAAAAAAGACCTCCTGACATAGTGTGTAAAGAATGCTGGATTTTTAACTGAAGAACCCAAGTTCCAAATGCTTCTTCTATTATTTATATCGATGATGATGGGCAAGTCACTTAACTTCTCCGCTTAATTTCTTCAACTGTAAAATGAGACTGGTGGACTTAATGACCTCCAAGGCCTTTTATGGGTCACAGCCTGTGATTCTGTGGGATTCTGTTAAGCCAATCTCATTTTGTAAGAAGAAAGACCCTTGTACTTGGAAGTTTGGTTCTCTTGGAGGCCACTGCTCATTGCAGGGAGATGAACTTACTGGGAGAAACCTGGGCAAATGCTTTGAGAGCAAACCACAACTAACTGAAAAGACTCTTTTCATTTTGTCTTTTCCCAGGGCTAAAAGCTTTCTGGGAATCCCATCTTACCCTAAGGATCTCCTTGAACTCCTCCAGGAGAAGATGCTTCAGTTCTTTCTTGCACAGGGATGTACAGTCATCATTCATTTCGGCATATTCATGGAACACTTTAATTATGGTAATGATACTATTCAAAAGTTGAGTCATTTTTGCAAATTTAGATGAACCTGGAAACAGATATCAAAAAAGATGGGTGATTCAGATGGATACCAGAAGGGGTTTTGAGCATAGAACTATTTCCTGCTAGAAAGGGAAAAAGCCTGGGATGTGAGATAGCTATTATTCAGAGACATTCATATATATATATATATTCATATATAGAGGCACTGGAGAGCTTATTAAGTGGGAAACAGTAGCAATTTTCAAATGCAAATTTTTGGAAATATAAGTCAATATTCTTGTTATTGCTCTTGCTGTTGCCACTGCTGTCACTCTGGGATCAAACAAAAGTTCCTTTGGCATTTAAATCCCTTCACAACCTAGTTCTAATTTACTTTTCCAGTTTTGTTATATATTTCTGTCAAACTGGTCTTCTATCTTTTCCTTCTATCTAACTATTCCTATCCAGCCTTCATGCCTTTGCACAGGCTGTTCCTTAAACCTGGGATTCTGTGCCTTCTCACCTCTACCTCTTAAAATCCCTAGCTTTATTCAAAGCTCCATTTTGTCACTTCCTAGAAGAGACCTTTTTCTGATTCCCCCCAATTGCTTGTACCTCCCTCTAAAATTATTTCATTACTTTGGATTTAAATTACCTTGGGAATTTGTAGTTTTATAATTTACTTTGTAAATCAACTTGCAAATTATTTTGTTTATATTTTATTGTAAATATAGTTGTATGACTCTGGGTAAGTCATTTAACCACTCTCTGCCTCAGTTTTGTCAACTAAAAAATAAGTATAGCCTATATATGTTGTTCTGAATAGAATGTCAGCTCCTCAAGAGCAATGCTTTTGTTTTTGCATCTCCAGTGTCTAGCACTGGTACATTCCTGGCACATTTATTATTCAATTCAGTTGTTTTTAGTTGTCAAACTCTCTGTGATCCCTTATGGAATTTTCCTAACAAAGATACTGGAGTGATTTGTTATTTCTTCTCCAGCTCATTTGACAGATGAAGAAACTGAGGAAAATAGGCTAAGTGACTTACCCAGGATCACTAGCTAATAAGTATTGAGATGAGTCTTCCTGACTCCAGACATAACACTCTAGCCACTGTGTCATCTAGCTGTTCCATTTGTCATATAGTAGGTTCCTAATAAATCTTTGCTAATTGATTATAATTATCAACAACAATAATAGCAACAGATTTCATCACTAAAAAAAAGCCAAAGTGGAAACACAGATTAATTCAACTGTATATAAAAAAGACATATTCAAATCCATAGAAATAAAGTTATGATGTTGGGGCTTTTGGAATCTGAACTTAAATTAAATTTCTTCTCATAGATGGAATTCCCTTACCAGTTGTTGAACAGTGAAAATCTATAGTTACTACAGAAGAATGGGCCAGATTTCCAAATAGCCCCAATAATCATTTACTAAGAGCAGCTGCAAAGCATGGGAGGCCTGGAATAAACTGAAATGCTTTCCCCATATTTACAATAAGGGGGATCAAAATTTCCTGGAGATCCACAGTCCAAGGACTAGGTCCTTAGTGAGTGCCTTCAGCCTGTATTTATCTTCTTCTAACCTCTATACAGAAAAAAAATATTCTCTGACTCCAGGGTCCTGGCTCATCCATCAGTAGGTCCAAGTCTACTAGACTGCCTCAAACCAATCACTGACACAAAGGCAAGAGTATTCTATAACCTTTGTAGAAAAGGTGATGCCAGCTATAATCACTCAGAAAAGAAAGCAACCACAACCACAATGAAAAGGAAGTCACAGATTTTCCAAGACCAATCACCTATGGTGAACATCCTTAGACATTCAGCACAAAGGATCATGGGAAGCAGTTTGGAATATGGCAGGTGCCATATTTTGCCTTGCTTACCTGTTTCACTGGGAGCAAGTAGAAGGTTTACAAGCTGGTGGAGGACACTACGGAACTGAGATTCTGGCCTATTTATAGGGGTTTTAATTATCCTACTGGAGCATCCTGACCAGGAGACACCCACCTATTGGTAGAGCCTGATTCACCTCCAACCCAACCCAGCTCCACCTCATTTGGCAAAAAATGGAATTTGTTTGCCTTCACACTTGCTCATGAACCTGTTTGTCATTAGAATGGATGACAATTCTGAAGTCTCAGCCCCAACTAATTAGGAGAGTTATGTGATGGTTCATGAAAATGTCCAGGAATCTTTGAATGCAATGATTTTCCTTTAATGTCCTACTTATCACATCCCATTTGCTATTGTTGGGGTTTAGTCATTTCAGTTGTGTCCAACTCTTGGGGTTTCTTGACAGAGATGCTAGTGGTTAAGCCATTTTCTCCTCCAGTTCATTTTACAGATGGGGAAATTGAGGCAAACAGGGTTAAGTGACTTAGCAGGGTCACACAGCTAGGAAGTGTTTGAGGCTGCATTTGAACTTAAGTATTTCTGTCTCCAGACACAATGCTCTATTTACTGTACCACCTAGCTGTTCAGCACATCCCATTGGTTAGGACCATGGGTGAAACGAACAAAAACTGTTATGCGTATATTATAAAATTTCAATGGAATTGGATCCAGTGACAGTAAACATCAAGTTAAAAGATTGCCTTGGGCACATGTTTCAGCTCTGCTGATAGGGGGCTTTAGGGAAAATGGCAACAGATAGAGTGCTTGGCCTAGAGTCAAGAAGGCCTGACTTCAAATCATGTTTCAGATACTTACTATGTGACCTTGAGTGTCACTTGATCTTTATTTGCCTCAGTTTCTTCAATTCTAAAATGGGGATAAAAACAGCAACCTGTTCTGACAGGTTGTTGTGGAGATAAAGTAAGCTAATATTTGTAAAACACTGAGCACAGTGTCTTTAATGTAGCAGGTATTATATAAAAACTAGCTATTATGTTAATAATAAAAATTTTAAAATCACCAATCTTATAGATTTTTTTGAGTTGCCATTTTATTATAGAACTTTCAGGTATTCGTTTACTTCTCACAACAATCCTGGTGGGTAAGTACTATTATTATTATTTAGTCATTTTGATCATGTCTGATTCTTTGTTGAATCCATTTAAGGTTTTCTTGGTAAAGATACTGAAGTGGTTTGCCATTTTCTTCTCCGGCTCATTTTACAGATGAGGAAACTGAGGCAAACAGGGTTAAATAAGAAAGAGAGAGGAGAGAGAGAAAGAAGAAAAGAAGAAAGGAAAGAAGGAAGGAAAGAAAGAAGGAAGGAAGGAACGAAGGAGGGAATGAACAAATGAGGGAAAGAAGGAAGGAATGAGAAAAGGAAGAAAGGAAGGAAAGAAGGAAGGAAAGAAGAAAGGAAGGAAGGAAGGAAGAAAGGAAAATATGGACTTCAGAATACAGGACTGGAGTTCTGGAAATATACACATTTAGGGAAGATGGTCCTTATCATATCCCTTGCCTTCAAGTACCTACATCCATAGAGATTGATGAAAGCAGACCGCTCACTTTGGTGGAATTGTTCTTTCTTTGTCTAAGCTATTTTCTTATTCCTGTAGGGAGAGCTCATTTATTCTACTGGCATAATTGAATCTATATAAATTCTCTTATAAAATAATTATATATGTATATATATACACACACATACTTTTTACTTTCTTTGATAAAGAGGTTGGTCTTTTAGGTAACCATTATTTAGTGGGAAGGGACAAATTAAGGGCTACCCATTAGAGCAATTAGCAAAGTAACTTTCATTCTGAAGTCAGACTCATATTCCTAGACTAGAGATAACTAAGGGATAGATATAATTCTAGCCTGATACCCATTTTGGAGACTGGAGAAGGGATTTTCCAATCTTGACAATACTGGATTCTGTTTGACTCTACTTCCAACTGAGTGTTATTATTCCTTCTACTCTTTGCAGGTGGGTTACTTGTGATACACACCCACACCACACCCACACACACCTATAGTCATACACATATATGTTAAACTTGCTTATTGAATAGATAACAGCTATATTGTGTTAATCTTTTACCTCGTACTAAATTTCAAAGATTTATCTTTGGTGCCTGAAATCTATGAAGCTGCAGTGACATGCAGTGAGCCTCTAACTCAATGAAGAATGTTTAAAAAAAATGTGCTATCAGACATGGTGGCATATGCATGTAATGCCTACTCCTAGGAAGGATGAGGCTGGTGGATTGCTTGAATTTGGAAATTTTGAGTTGCAATGGGCTAAGTTGATTGGGCATTTCACATTATTTGACACCAGTATGGTGAGCCTTGAGGAGCAGGGGCTAGAGTACCTGTGGATGTGGGGATCAGACTGTCTAAAGAAGGATAATTCCACATAGGTCAGAATGAAGCAAGTCAAAGCTCCTATGACAATCATTAGTGGGATTCCATTCATGAGTGGTCACTGCATTTTCAGGCTGAACTAGATAGAGATACATAGCCTTTTTAAAAAAAATTAGCCTTTTTTTCAATAGTATTTAATTTTTCCAAATAAATGTAAAAGTAGTTTTCAACATTCATTTTGTAAGACTTTGTGTTCCAAAATTTTCTCCCTTCCTTCCTTCCCTCCCTCCTCTCCAAGTCAGCAAGCAATTTTATATAGGTTAAATATGTGCAATTCATTTAAACATATTTCCAAATTTTTCATGTTATGCAAAAAAAAAAATCAGACCAAAAGGAAAAAAAAAAAAACATGAGAAAGAAAAAATAAATAACCAAAAAATGAAAATACTATGCTTCAATCCACATTCAGTCTTTATAGCTCTCTCTCTCTCTCTCTGTATGTGGATAGCATTTCCCATCCCAAATCTATTGGAATTGTCTCAAATCACCTCATTGTTAAGAAGAGCCAAGTGTATCATAGTTGATCATCACATAATTTTGTTATTACTGTGTACAATGTTCTCCTGGTTCTGTTCACTTCACTCAGCATCAGTTCATGTAAGTCTTTCCAGACTTTTCTGAAATCAGCCTGCTCATTATTTTTTACAGAACAATGATAGTCCATTGCATTCATATACCATAAATTATTCAATCATTCCCCAACTGATGGACATCCACTTAATTTCCACTTCCTTGTCACTATAAAAAGAGCTGCTACAAACATTTTGCCCACATGGGTCCTTTTCCCTTTTTTATGATCTCTCTGAGATACAGATCCAGTAGTTAGACTATTGGATCAAAGGGTAGCCACAGTTCGATAGCTCTTTGGGCATAGTTCTAAATTGGAGAGACATAGTTCTAAAAACAAAATAAAAGCATAAAATTCAGGCACTATGTTAAGTGCTGGAGATATAAAGATATATGAGAAATGTGCTAGTGTTCAAGAAACTTAAATTTAAAATTTGCAAGGAGGAAAGGCAAGAAGAGGAATGTTAATACTTTGGAAGAATTTAACTTTTAATCAGCTAACATCTACCAAATTAAAGGGTTGTACTGGAAAGCCTCTATGGTCCCTTCTAACTCTACGGCTTTGATCCTTTGATTGTTGGGAGTCTACCACATAATACTACGCGAGGTGCTGTGGGCAATACAGAGAGATGTTTGATACCACGTAGAGCCCATGGTTGCTATGGAAGATAATCAGTGGCATGGGAGTACTCCAGTTAAAGGGAATTGAGGGAAAGCTGAAGGGTGGGGCCCAGTCCTGTACCTAGTCTTGATTAAAAAACTAGAACACCTGTGGCAAATTGAAACATTCTTTGTCTCAATAAACATCCTATTGCTCACCCAAGACTAGATGGCCACTAGGTCTCTTCCAACTCTTATATTTTGCATCTTGATACCTAAGACTTGACCTCTTACTAGCTATCCTATGTCTTAATGTGTTCCTTATCTTGATTTAGGCTGTTCTTCAGACCAATGCCCATTCAATTCTATCCATTCAATTCCTCAATCAACAATCCTAGCTGCCAATCTTGGTTTTCTCTCTGGTTTTCGCTACTTCCTATTTCAAGATCTCTGATCATAAAGACTTTCCCTTGGTTATGATATTCTCCCTCTACTCTCAGATCATGGCCAGCACAAGAATGTTTGAGACTCCTTCCCATTCTCTCATTGAGTTAAACTTCTAGTATCATAGAACTCATAAATGGAGTGCTGGGTTCTGTTCTTTCACCTTGCAATCTAATTGGGAGAATAAATTGTGTACAACAAATACTATATGACAGTCTGTGCTAAGTGCCAAATAAATGTGAAAAGAACTTAGCCCTTTTGGTTATTAATGTAAAGTAGGTCAAAAAGAATATTTGTGGGGGCCTTTTCAATTTTTTTCAAGCTGATTTGCATAACATTCAGGGGTGTTTTAGTTTGTGTTTTTATATGTAAGGTAGGAAGGCAATGAAATTTTTTCTTGCTCTGTATAGTATAGATTAGAAACTAATACTCTGTTAGAGCTGAACTCTCAGGGTTCCTCTGAAAAAGTTTGAACTCACACCAGTTTTTTATCTCTTTCATTCTCAGGGATCCATTGATAGTCACCCCAGTTCCATTTAGTTATTTGGCACTGGATTAATTTTTGCCAATGGATATTACTTCAAAGATATAGTAAGAACAAATGTATAAACATTTTTCCTTGGGGCAAAATCTCCCTATATAACCTCACTTAATGGTGGGGATTAAGTTCATAGGTTAGCTCAATTTTTAGTATTAGATCCATCAAATTGAAAACCAACCCAATGGATTGGGTTGGTTTTCAGAAAACCTTGTTCCTCAGAACAACCTTTCTGGAATAGTAGAAACATTTGGTCTGAATTTCCTGACTACTAGATCCCTTTTTCTTGGCCTCCTGGGCTGGTTTAGAGATTCTGTCCCCTGCATCTCGAATGGAAAAAAATAAACAAAAGGACAAAAGTCCTAGTCCTATTTCTTGCAGCCCCTTGAACTAAAGGGGATAAGGGAAGGAGATAGCTTTCAAGTCCTCTCCACTTACTTGATGGTGTGAATGAAGTAGCATCTTCAAGTATAAATGCTGCCGAAAGCCCTAGACTTTTGTTTAGTCAGGCTATTTTAAAGATGCTGATAGTTTGGAGACAGCTAGGTGGTACAGTGGGTAGAGTGCTATACTTGGAATCAGGAAGACTAATTATGAATAAATTGTCTGCAATCCTGATAGTTCTCTGGGTTTGTGGGAAGCCATATGCATTTTGTTTGCTTTTCCAGTGCCATACGGGAAAAGGGCTTAAATTTATATATATATATATATATATATATATATATATATATATATATATATAATTTATATAGTTTGACATACATGGACAAAGATAATAGTTGCTCCCAATGCATCATTTTTGCAGATTTCACAAAGTTCCTAAAATATGACTGCTTGTTCAGTATTGAACAAGGGTTTGATTCAGTGCTAAAATAGAAGGTATCATAGAGATCACTGAGTCTAGTCCTCTCATTTTACAAATGAGAAAACTGAGGCTCAGAGAAATTGAGTGACTTGCCTAATCTTCCTAAGTCGGAAACCCAGCACTCTAACCATTATGCCACAATGCCTTAAAAGAATTGTATGATTTCAAGATTTTGGATTGGACTGATGAGGAGAATGATGATAGAAATGGATAGAAAGGAGGTGACAATAATAACTTTGAAGAGAAAAGTTGTTCTCTAGAGTCACAGTATTTTCAGCCTTTTGGAATCTTAGTCATTTAGAACCTCATGGACCTCATACAATCTGTATTCTCTCTTCAAGTTATGATTTTTCTTTAAAAATATATTTTATTCTCCCTCATTACATGTTTTTTTATTATTAAAGCTTTCTATTTTTCAAAACATATGCATGGATAATTCTGCAACATTAGCCCTTGCAAAATCTCGTGTTCCAGTTTTCCCCCTTCTCCTATCACCTTCCTCTGGATGGCACGTAGTCCAATATACTTCATTGCATGTTAAAACAATTAAAATTTTTTCTTTTTAAACTTTTGAGTTCTAAAATATTTTTCTCCCTCCACACTTTCTCCCCTTCTCCTTCCCTGATATATTACACAATCATATAAGTTAAGTATATGCCTTCATGTAAAACATTTCCATATTACTCATTTTGTACAAGAAGACTCAAAAGAAAAAGAAAGAAACATGCTTCTATCTGTATTCAAACACTATCAGTTCTTTTTCTGTAGGCAGATAGTGTGCTTTATCATTAGTTCTTTGGGATTTTCTTGCATCATGGTATTTCTGGAAATAGCTAAGTCATTTATAGTTCTTTATTGAACAATATTGCTGTAAATGTGTGTAACATTCTCTTGGTTTTATTCACTTCATTTTGCATTACTTCATGCAGTTATTTCCATTTTTTTTCTGAAATCGTTTTGCATGTCATTTTTTAATAGCACAATAATATTCCATTACAATTATATGCCACCGATTGTTCAGAGGCATCCCTTTGATTTCCAATTCTTAGCCACCACAAAAAGGAATTGTTGCAAATTTTTTGAAGTAATTTTTGATGAAATTTTTGAAATCTCTGGGATACAGTAATATTGCTGGTTCAAAGGGTTTGCACAGTTTTATCACCTGTTCACTCATCTCAGCTTTCTAAAAGTGACTTTTTGGGAGCTGTTCAATTATATCATAGAATCTTTTAGATTGTTCTTGATTAAAAGCAAAGACAACAATGAAAGTTGGCTTTCTGCCCTATTGTCTGAATAATCAACTACCAACTTAAGAGAGTTAAACAAAACATTGTTGTCTCTAGTATACTGACATCTTGCTGGACTTATCTTACACTTCTCTGACTTAATTAAATGGGTCCAAAGTGAAAACCGGTCCTAATTCCCCTGTTTTAGTGTAGTTTCTAGTCTGAAGACCAACAATCCTTTTTCTTGACATGGATATGTATTGACATGTGTGAATACATGTATATGTATATACATGTATTCACACATATACATATACATGTATATGTACAATGGACAGAATAAAAAGCCTTTTTACTCAAGTCAAAAGATCTGTTTGAGTCCCAGCTCTGTCATTTCCTTGAAGTATTTAGAGGGAACACTTCTCTAGGGTTTACTTTTCTCATCTACAAATGGAAGCAATTGGACTGGATGATCTCTTTGAGTCCTTCCTACTTTTGACAATTTGTGACATCTTGTAACATTTTGTGATTCCTTAAATGAAAGATAAGCAGACAAGTCAATTGACAGGTATTTATTGAATGATTGACTGTTCTCTTCTTGCATAGGACTAAGCCACCCAGGGGAAGATACATAGAAGTCAATGATGTCATCTTTACCCTCAAGCTCCTAATCTAGATGAGTGATGAGACAAATACACATAAAAAGAAAATGATATAAGGGAGTAGCTAATAAATGCCAACTGTGTGGTCTAATCCATGGTAACAGAGGAGGGAAGGGCACTTTATCACTCTAAAGTCTTTGATAAAGCTATTGTTGTCCATTTTCCTCCTTAGTTTTCCCCTCTGGGAACTAGAGAAGGCTTTTTAGCAGTTCCCCAAGGTGTGGCCCTTGGCAAGTTTGAGTCTCAGTTTCCTTATCTATGAAATGGGAATAATAAGAGTTACTTACCTCACAGGTTTGTTTTGTCAAATGAGATAATAAATACATCACACCTTGTAAACCATAAAATATTGTATAAAGATCAGCATTTGCTGTAAGGCAAAATTTGTAAAGTGCTTTGAAGACCTTTCTGTGACTAGGAATGCCATTAATTCTGCTCCTTATTTTCAAACCAAAAGACTTAGCTTGCTATTTTCTTGATTAGAACATAATAATACCATGGTGAAGAAATTTTCCAAGAGATATAATTTCAGGAGACTTTGTATTTTCTATAACTCAGATAACACTCAAGCCTTTCAAAATTTCTTTGTTGCTTTTTTATATCTGCCACAAAGTTAATTAACAGCTACAGTTGTTCTTCAAAAAATTATATTTACCTGATCTGGATTAGAGCTGATGCTGGATAGCTTTACTCCCTCCCTCCTGTCTTCCCTTCCTTCCTTTCTTCTTTCCTTCCTTTCTTCCATGAGAATCAAGAGCAAAGGTTTTTAAACTATAGGTCATGACCCTATATGAGGTCACATAAATGAATGTGAGGATTGTGAAAAATGTGATTATAGTAAAAGGTATCAAATATTCTACCAAAATTTAAGTCTTAATAAAAAAATAAATAAGCATATTCATCTCATTACCATACAAATTTGCTTTAATAAATGGTAAAATTATATGTATATCAAAGAATTGTTTTTAAATGAATTTCTTTATGCTTTATTATCAGTAAATGTTTGATTTTTATACCTATTTTATATGCCTATATACATCCAGGGTTACATAAATGTTTCTTGGGCAAAAAGCAGTCACAAATGTGAATGGGATCAGGTATAGATTTCTCAAAAAGCCTCTGAGATGGTGTGGGTCAGACCCTAGGCCTAAATTTCAGAAAGTCATGTGATCCCTATTCTCAGAGGGCTGTAGGGCAGAAAAGGTCAGACTCTTGGTCTAAGCTTCAGAAAGTTACTGTCCCACAGGAAATAGACAGCATTGCTGACCATTGGTCAATGATTATTTCCTTTTCAGTCCATCCAAAGAACCCAAGTCTTTTGCTATATAATTCATTACCTGTTTCTGGCCTGAGGGCCATACACATACCATGCTGGACTTCTCAGTTAGTGTGCTTGGACCTCTCCTTGCAAGTTCTGCATAAATGCTTTCTGTTTGCATTTGAAGATGCTTCTGAGTAGTCAATTTGAGTAAGGTGGTCTAGCATCCCATCCCACACAAATGGAAAAGGTTTAAGACTCTAGAGGAACCCTTTGATGAGAAGAGAGAGTATAACATCTCAGCCTCCTGAATGCAGCAATTGGTTCTTGTATTTAGAGAAGTTTATAATTTTGATTTTTGTTTGCTTATTTGCCTTTTATTCTGGATTTAATGAACATTTTTAAAAAGTACATTTCTGTATGCAAGGTAGAAAGGAAAAAGGAGAATTATATATGAAACTACAACTCTTTATTGCAATCTTTAATAGATTGCTTTTGAAAAAAATTACACAGTAAATACAATATGTTCATTTTCAAGCTCTTGTGCTGTAGGATAATGGGAAATAATCATTGCAGGGAATTTCTCTGATACAAATCTTACTTTTAAGATATGTAGAAAAGTAACTTAAAGTAATGAGAAAAACTTTTCCAAATAATAAATGGTCAAAGCATATGAATAGTTTTCAGAAGAAATCCAAGTCATGTGAAAAAAAAGCTCTAAATCATTAATAATTAGAGAAATGCAAATTAAACTGATTTTAAGGTTTTATTTCACACTCATTAGAATGGAAAATGACAAATGCTGGAGGGGATGTGGGAACTGTAGATAGGATGTTGAAAGAGCTGTAAGCTGGGCCACCCATTCTGGAAAGCAATTTGGAATGATGCCAAAATAATTATCAAACTGTACATCTCCCTTGATACAGCAATACTGTTACTAGGTTTCTACTCCAAAGAGATGAATAAAAAATGAAGCAGACCCTTACATACAAAAAGCATTTATAGCAGCTCTTTTCATTCTTGGTGGCAAAATATTGGAATCTGAGGGGATATTTATCAATTGGGAAAGACCTGAACAAGTTATGGTATGTGAATGTGGTATAATACTATTGTGCTGTAAGAAATAATAAAGGGAATGAGTTCAGAGAAGCCTTGAGAAATTTTAATGAACTGATGCAGAGGAAGGTAAGCAGAACTAAGAGAACAATTTAGACAATAATAATATTGCAAAGATCAGTTTTGAAAGGTTTAGGAAGTCTAATCAACACTATGGTCAACCACAATTCCAGATGGATCATGATGAAACCTGCTATCTACCTTTAGACAGAAAAATGATAGATTTACAGTACAGATTGAGGCATATTTTTTTGATATGGTTAAGTGGGGATTTTTTTTTTTCATTGATTATGTTGCAAAAAAGGAAGGTTTTATTTATTTTTTCTTTCTCTATGAGGTGGAGAAGGCTGGAATGAGGCAAATAAAGTTTGAAAATGAAATCAAATAAAATGACCCTTATTCCCAAGGAGCTTATACTTTATTTGTGGGAGATGACACCTCTATTTAAAGATATAAAATAAAGTCAAATGAGTTAATATTTCAATATTTCATTGGGCCTAGGATCTTCTCAATATGGGCATTCCATCCACCAAAACAGGCCATAATGTATTTATGTCTTTTCATGCTATAAAGTTCTATTTAGGTCCTTCTAAAAATCCTTCATGGAAATTTTTACAATGCACTGGAGGCTTTCTTCTGCGTCTTTTACTATTTCCTGTGTGGATAATTCTTCCCACCACACAAATCACACTAACTGACTGTGATGTTGTCTAGATTTTGGGGTTTCTGGTTAGGAAACCAAATATGATGAGGTCTAGATTCAGGGAACCAAAATGATGACATTAGGGTTTCTGGTGGTCAGGGACTTAAATGGTGAGGTTAGTGGCAGATTCAGTTCAGGGAACCAAATGAAGAGGTTTGGCTCCCCTAAATTCCCTTAGGATTCGATGCAGGGTTGGGAATTGTGGGGACCCTCTTCTGGCTGCACAGAGGTCCTTCATAAAGGAATTTAGGAGCCCAAAAGGCTAGATTGGTAAAAAGAAGTTTATTATTGGCATTGGGAAGTCAGCCTTTGCTATGCATGAATAGAAAGACCGAATTCCTTAGTGGCAAAGTCCTGGCAGAGAAGTAAAATTTCTAGTAGAGACAGAGAGGTATAAGGTCTTGTTAGGGAAATAGGTGAGAAGGAGTTATAAAGAGGGGATAATGCTGAAAGAGAGTATCATTTCAGTGGGCAGAGGATTGCTGCTATGCCAGGGAGAGAGAGTTTCCTTGGCATAGCATGGCATGGCATGTTAAATCCTCTGCAAGGACTGAGTCCCAAGTTGGCTCATTTTATGGCTAGAAGCTAGGGTTTCCTCTTGATGGGGGCTGGTCAGCTTGAGCTAGGGTTTCCTCTTGATGGGGGCTGGTCAGCTTGAGCTGGAATTTGAATAGAATTCAATGAGTGTCTCTAGGTTTGATCTTTAATTCAATGGGAAGCTAAATCAGCAGTGAGTATTATCAACAGGGGTGGTGCCCATCTCTCAGGATAACAGAATGAAGCTCTTTGTCCTGTTTTCCTCAGGCAGGGTCTTTTATAGAGGCCAAGATTCAAGGAGAATCTGTCCTTCAAGGAGTTTTAGAGTTTTGGGGTCCCCCTTCATCATTTGGATCCTGCTAGGAAAAATTACATTGGGGTTAAGGGATCTATACTCCCAAATCTATAGCTCACAATCCTCTCTGGCTTATCTATCTTCACTCTAGAGACTTTTTCTTTTTCTTTTGCTGAGGCAATTGGGATTAAGAGACTTGCAGATAGGAAATGTTAAGTACTTGAGGTCAGATTTGAACTCAGGTTCTCCTGACTTCAAGGCTGGTGCACTATCCACTGCACCACCTAGCTGCCCTGACTTTTTCTTTTTTTCACTTGGTGCATTGCCAAGCACTTGCATTCTAGGATGCAATATCCACACTGCTCAAACAGCTTCAATACTTATAACTGCCACCTTTGTATATTAGAACCTAGAGATAATACCTACATACAAAACTTTTTATGGTATTTTTCTGTGTGGAGATACCGAGGACTTTGCTTTCAGGAGAGCCATGATTAGGTGTAATGAAAGTGTCTTTGAGAGACTTTGGAATATGCATAGATATTCTGTAATTGGTTCTGGTCAGGTAACTCTATGGTGAATAGAAGGATCTTTGATTGGCTATGAAGGTCTTAAAAAAAGGACAGAGCCTTTACTATTTTTGCTCTTTGGCTGTGCTGTGGCTATTTGATATCTTCATTTCACTGACAAAATAAAATGAGAGATAATACTTAAGAGGAGAGGTCTTAGGCCTTCTTCTCTGTGAGACAGACACATGGCTATGTGAATCTGCCTCTTTTAATTTTTTTTTCCTGTTTCATATGAGAGAATTAAAGACTCTTTTGGTAATTTTGAAAGATTAGGAGCACAGCAACCAAGTGTCTGTATTTTGCAGTCAGCTCAGCATCTTGAGGAGTAAAGAGTGACCTTAGGGAATGACAATGGAATTCTGTCCAGGAGTAACTGAGATAAGGAATTGTCTGACATTCCTGCTGCAGCCAGACATGAAATTAGAGAATCAATGAATTGAACTGCATTTAAATCCATTCTTCCCAAATAGGAAAGCATATACTAAAATGTTTGCTGTTTTTTCCTGCTATATCTTCAAAGTAAATATTTCTTTCTAAAACTTAAGGGATGGAAAGTGATTAAATGGAACTGGAGTGCTAGTCACTCATTGATATCTAGCAGTGAGACACAAAACAGTGAAACAGTGAAACAAAACAGAAGATAAAGTCGATTACTTGATATTCCATCTTGACCTAGGAGCTCAAAGTCTCTTGTACTCATGAAGTATATGTTAAAGTTGGAAACTTCCATTTCTCAAAATTACTATTTAGGGGTTGATGCTCAGAGAAAGAAACACAAAACAGAAGATAAAGTCGAGCACTTGATATTCCATCTCTCAGGATTATCTAAGCAAGCCCATGCAGATTACCATTGCTTTGCAGGTCACGTGGAAGAGAGAGAAAAAGCCCTTCTAATTTTCGAAAGTCTGAGAGAGAATTGGCTTGATTTGTTACAGAAAAGCATCAGCCAAATGCTACCAAAGAGACAGATAGATTTCTTGCAGTTTCTATATCTTGGACCAGTCACTAATGATTATCAATACAGTCCCCAGTCATGGAACTCCAAGAAGATCACTACTCATATCCTTTATGAAAGAGCTGGAGAACAGGACCATTTTCAAGCATGCTTCATGAAATGACCCTTTCACATGAATAGCAGTAAAACTTTTGGGTAGTTAGCCTCTGTTTTGCTACAACACTGACACCTCCTTTTCTGGTTGTATCTTGTATATCACTTATGTGCAAGTTATTATTGGTGATAAATGTAGTTATATACTCCTATATCTTTTCCTTGCCTTTTGCATGATATCCTCTAAACAGAGGTAATTTAGGGACTTATCTGGTGTTTGGGAGATAGAGAAGAGTTTCTAAAAGTTGCTCATTTTCCATTTACCTTGACTTTTGCTTCAGTCCATCACTAATCTCTTCCCCCAGTGCCCAAGGATACTTCATGGGTGTAGACTGATACTCATTCTGAGTTAATGGAATTCTCAGGGAGTCTCCTTGTCATGTAAATTCAATTGAAGACAATTACTATGAGTGGCCAGGACTTCCTTTTTCCTTTTGATGAACTGCTTGAGTGCTTTTTTCTGGGGTGGAACCATATACTCAAAGAAGGTTATGAATATGGTTAAAGAAAGGGAACCTTCTCCCATCATTTAATCCCAGGGCAAAGCACTTCAATTCCTTCTTGGCATTTATGCTATAAGCTGATGAATAACAATGCAGGTAGAGAGAAAAATTAACATCTTAACTTGGAGAGGAGTCCATAATTAATAGACATAAAGTCCTTTGAGATTTCTTGATACTGAAGGGTCAATTATTGTTATCTGCCAAAAAAAAGAATTCCCCAATTTCTAAAATCTATCTCTGCAGATGAGTTACTCTCCTCCTAATTATAGGCCACCTGGTTATTAATGACACCTATGGGAGTCAGCAATTTTGAAGGTAACATTTGCCTCAGAAATATTTTAATCTCATAAGAAAATTTTAATGTTTATGAGTCATGCTGAAGTGACAGTCAGGATTTCAGTGGAGTCTTATACAAGCAGAACAACTCTTGACAAAGGTCTCCACACAGAGCCTAAGACTCAAGGCAGTAGGGTGGAATAATAATAGCCAGCATTTTAAGGTTTGCATTGGACTTTGCAAATGTTATCTCATTTAATTCTCCCAACCACCCTGGGTGATAGGTGATTATTATTTCCTTTTTGCAGGCAAGGAAACTGAGGCATACAAAGGCTAAATGACTTGACCAGGTTCATACAACTACTAAGTGTCTGAGTTTAGATTTGAACTCAGTTTTTACTGACTTTGAGCCCAGTACTATATCCTCTGTGTAACTTAGCAGCATCACAGTGATATAGTAGACAGAATATTAGAGAGCTGGACCTGGAATCAAGAAGTCCTAAATTCAAATCTGACCTCAAAAACTTACTAGCTCTGTAAGTCTGGGCAAGTCGCTTAATCTTGGTTTGCTTCAGCTTCCTCATATATTACACAAGGATAATTATAGTATTAATGTTGAAGAGGACCCCAAAAGTTTGGGGTCATAGACTGGTGTTGCAAGGTGTCTCAAAAATAATTTGCAGGCTTGAACTCATTTCCTACTCAAGGGGCAAAGTTTTATTGTAATGCCATTACAAGCAGGCTAAGTTCCAAAAGAAATTAACAAAGAAACAGGAGAAAGGAGACGCATTTGTCCAATTTTCTATCATTGACATACTAATTATCATAAGTAGAGCCAGGGAGTAGTGTCCCGAATTTGGTTCTCATTGACCAGATTATCAGTCATCAATGAATTGAGGAGTGGTCTATTTAGAATCAGACAGATTTTTCTTCTTAGACTGGGAGTGTGGCAAGACTGTTTTGAAAGTTTGGGGTCTTTGAGTCAAGGTCTTCAAAGCCAGAAGATTTTGGATTACTGATTTATTATTAGAACAGAAACCCTCCTAATATCAGAGACTACAAAATCATTCTTGTCTCCCTTAGAAGCTATATTACATCAAGAGCACCTACCTTCCAGGATTGTTGTGAGGATCAAATAAAATAATATATGTAAAACACTTAACAGTGCCTGGCATATAGTAAATGCCATATAAATGCTTATTCCCTCCTCTTCCCCTCTAAGTCTTCTTTAAGTTTTAAATCTACGAACCTCCGAATTTTTGGAAATCTCTTTAACCATGAGAAATAGCCAGGGATCATCAGACTATATTTTTGATCCAATGCAATGGGAGAACAAAGGTCAAGAATGCTCAGCAAACACAAAACTAATAGAGCATTGTTAATCCCTAGAGTGGAAGACCAATTTGACTCCAGCAAGTTTTTCCAGGTTTCAGTGCTGCAGTGTTTGGACCCAGCCTTTGTCCCTAGGATCTGTCCTTCACAACTAGTCATGTTTGGCCTGCTGCTAAATTCCCCCTTGGGTTGGTCTGAAGAAATTCCATAAGCTATATTTGCTTTTAAAGACCTTGATTCAAAGACCCCAAACCTTCAAAACAGCCTTGCCTCATTTCCATTTGCCCAGGAAAGAAATGATTATTGATACACTTACAAAATATGCTAAAGATATGTTGTAACAATAATCAACATTACTATAACATTGTAATGCTTATAAAGGGCTCTACGTGTTCCATACTTTGATCTTCACAATAACTGCATGAAAAGGGGAAAATCCCTATTTTACAAGATGAGGAAACAGAGTATCAAGGAAACGAATTGACTTAGTCAAAGTTCAATGGATAATAAGTAGCAGAAATCTGATCTCCAAATATTCTGGCTTCAAGTCTGTCATTGTTTTGACTCTACACTAACCATCTCTCTACTTCTGGGATGATTCTTCATGCCTCTGGTGAGATGAAATGAAAGGAGGTTTGGATGTGAGTGATCAGATGACTTGTGGCAAAGCTATAATTCTTTTTCACTGGTGTTGAGCTATGGAATCTGACTACATTAAAGTCATTTAAGTCACTTCTTGGATCCTTTCAAGTCAGCCAGATCAGTAATACTTAAAGATTGCACAGTGCTTTGTGCTTATTCAATGCTTATAACAATTCTAGGTGCTATTTATTTTCCTATTTTATAGATGAAGAAATTAAGGCAAAAAGAGGTTAAGTGACTGGCCCAGTCATTTACATTTAGTGAATGTCTGAGGCAGGATCTGAATTCAGATCTTCAGGATATCTGGGACTTAATGCTAATCTAGTACTACCTTCTAATTTTATAGATGAGGAAACTGAGGCTTTGAGAAGTTCTGGAGTTTGTCTACAGATAGTAAATGAGGGTAGGATTTGGGTTTGGGTATTCCAAGTTAATTTTTTTTTTTGTTTTTTTTTAGTTTTTTTTTTTCCCCCACTCTACCTGATCCATCTCTCACTGATTTCAAATGCTGTTTCTTCATTCCTCTGGTTATCAATGACTTTCCTGATTTCACATCTGTGTTTGCTGCACTTATGTATTGTTATATACAACAATTACTTGTGTATATGTCACATTCCCTACTTCATAGTCTAGTAGCAAGAGTTCTGGATTTGGAATCAGAGAACCTGAATTAGAATCCCAGTGACCTTGGAAATAATACTATGCAAGCTATAAAGTTACTCTTTGAACTCACACATATTCTCAGGTTAAGTCCCTAGAGTATGACTATTTACTGTTTCCCTCAGGCTTCTAGGTCCCTAGAACATATCTATTTATTGTTCCTCTCAGGGTTCTAGGTCACGCGAATATGGCTATTTATTGTTCACACAAGGTCCTAGGTCCCCAGAATAGGACCATTTATTGTTCCCCTCAGAGTTCTAGATCCCTAGAATAGGACCATTTATTGTTCCACTCAGGGTTCTAATTATATTCCTAAGGGACTGAACTTCCTAATTCTCTATAACTTTTGAGCTCTCATCTGGTGTCTCTTTCTCAATATTGATCTCCCTAATATCAACAAATCGATTAATTTAAATAAGCTTCCATAAAAATAATTTACTGAGAAAACATAAAAGGGAAATCAATTTTTAAAAATCCCTCCAGACTGAGGTGTACTCTTGCCTCTATATCCCCTCCCAGTCTCTGGGAGAGTGGGCTCAAATTTAAAGTTATTGCTACAAAACATTCCTTTCTCTTATCCCATTCGAAGTTTACTCCTGGGTGAGTCCTTGTATATAGGATTTGTCATCTTGGCAGGACCAATTGGATCTATTCATTGCTAGGCTGATTGTTCCTCAGGACTGTTCTTTATTGAATCTGTCTATGTTATTATAAACTCCAGTTGCTGAGGGAATCTTAAATACTTGCAACTTTTCAGACCTCAAAAGGTTATATCTTTGATCTATTTCCATCTCCAATACTTATTTACTTAAGATTAAGAAAGAATAAACACAACTGAATCAGAGGAACAATGTGTTCATGGCCACATGGTAGCCAGGTGAGTATATAAGCTAGCTGCCACTACTCTGACTGTGATGCCCGCAGAATTTCTTCTCTCTCACTCAAAAACCAACAGGGAAGGAGAATTCATCTGTTCAAACCTTTTGTAGACACACTCTATTCTAACTAAGCAGCCATTTAAAAGGCTATTTATCACTATACCATGAACCTACAGGAATGAGTGAGGGAATTCCTGCATGTATTCTGAAATTAGATGGAAAAAGGCCCTTTTATAATACATTATTTGAAACATCTTCACCAAGCCTCCATACAGATTGACAATAAGCAAAATTTATCTCTCATATTGTAAGGACTGGTACCTTTTTGTTCAGTTCTCCCATGGTGATAATGATTGTGGTAATCATATTTACATAGTACTTAAAGGTAGTAGAGAGTCAGTCCTGGACTAAGGAAATCCTGGGGCAAGTGGGACTTTTAACACATAGAATTTGTCTTGGGAGGCTCTTTGTGCTTGTTAAAGAAGTTTCTTCAGGAGAGAACTCACAGGTACTAACCAGAAAAGAAAATGTGTGCTGTACAATCAGTTGTCCTTTAGGGCTGAAGGCTGATGGCTGAGACAGGCCATCTTTGCAAGGGCCATGCTGTGCTTGTTTTTCACTGACTCCCATCACTTGGTGGTAGGAAAGATGTGAGAAGCAGGAAAGCTGTTTTTTTTAATAGAAAAATAGTATTGAGTGAAAATACTGCTTGCCAATTTAAAGGTTCCTTTGAGTTATATCCATCTGAACAGAATCAGAGGTGGCAGGGCCTTTCAGAAGTCATTTTTGTCTACTTCTTTGCTTTTAAGCTGCCATTTCAGAGAGTCTTCTTCTTTTATGCTGAGGCAATTGGGATTAAGTGAGTTGCCCACGGTCACACAGCTAGGAAGTGTTAAGTGTCTGAGACCAAATTTGAACTCAGGTCCTTCTGACTTCAGGATAGAGTACCAGACTCTATCCATTGCACCACTTAGCTGCCTCCCATCTCTTCTTTTATTTAGGATTTCCAGAGAAAATGGTTGTGCCTCATTCCCAGGCAACATCTCACCTACTTCTCATCTGAGGAGATAGAAAAGGGAGATAGACACAGATCACTGAAGCGAGGTATTGCAGACTCTAGAAAGAGAAGTTACATATCTTATGAGAGAGGTCAAGGTCCTTTTGAAGTCTGAACAGGAGGGCTCTTCCCTTGGGAGACATTCTGGGGGAGATAAACTGTGCATAATCTCTCTCCAGAATCCCAGAATCTAGAGACCAGAATCATAACAACAAAAACTTGAGGTTGTTGGAAGCCTTGGTGACCATCTAGACCACTCCATACTTGGAAGAAATCCCCAGTAGAACACATCCAAGCAGTGACCATCCAACACTGGCTTGAAAATTCCCAATGACAAGGATTCTCCTACCAAGGCAGGGTGCTCTACTTTGGTATTGCTCCAAAGATTGGGATATTTCTCCTATTCTTGTATCAGATCTCAATTTCCTCCTTGCATCTTTTGCCTGTTGCTCCTATTTGTCACATCATGATGTGAGAGATTATAAGATTTTGCACAAGAAATTTGATTTTAACCCCAGTTCTGCTGCTTCCCCCTTGAATAGTTTTGGATAGTTTCAGCTTGTTGTCAACTGTAACTAACCTCTCTGAGTCTCAGTTTTCTCATATGTAAAATGTGGAAATTGGACTAGATGACCTGTAAGGTTGATTCAAATCCGAAATCAATTCTTCTACAATCCTGGTCTGTGGTTGTTGTTGTAGTTTGTCCTTTACTCCAGGAAAGGACCATGAAAACAAGGAGGTTATGCCATGACATATAAATGAGTTAGATTTAAGTGAGGGAGGCCTGTGCAAAGTCATCAACATCACTTTCTCCTGTAGAAACATCTGGGTCCAGTGGCAAGATATAGATCAGGATGACAGAGGTAGCTCTGAATCCTGATCTAGTTTTTGATCATATGCAAAGCACCCTGAAGACTGCAAAATCCTTGATAAACATCTGTTATTATTAGTACCTGTGTGACTTTGGATAAGTTGCCACATCTCTGCATCTCAGCTCCATCATCTATTAAATGAGGGAGCTGCCAAAGAAATCAAAGAAAGAAAAGGTCCTGTGTGTACAAAATGTTGATAGTAACACTTTTTGTGGTTTAAAACTAGTGGAAACAAAAGGGGTGCCCATCAGATGGAGAATTGTTGGACAAATTACAGTATATAATATTATTGTGCCATAAGAAATGATGAAATGGATGGTTTCAGAAATAATGGAAACAACCTTATGAAGCGATAAAGAGTGAACTGAGGATAATCAGGAGAAATATTTATATTATAGCAACATTATAAAGAAAAGAAAAATTAAAATATTTGAGTACTCTGGTCTTGAAATGGAAAAAAAAAACATAGTTTGAGAGGATCAAAGATGAATCATGCTATTTTTCTCCTGACAGAAAGCTGAGGAAATCAAGATTCAAACTGAGTTAACAAGCATTTATTAAGCACCTAATATACAGGCACTATGTTAAGTACTCCATTCAGAATGAAACACTTTTTGGACAGGGCCAATGAGGGAATGTGCCTGGTTTGGTTACAAGTATTTGCTATGTTACAAATATATGCTATATATAATAAAATTTATTTATATTCAGTTGGGGGAACAGTGAGAGGAAGAAAAAATAAATATCTGTTAACTAAAAAAAAAGAAATGAATTTTAAAAATTCAATGGGGTTTGTGGTGATAGTGGTAATGCTAGAGTACAGATCCTAGGGGAAGTATAGCAGTAATCCTGAGGTCCCCTAACTTTTCAATGCTATTGTTCTAACAATCTGTCTATCAATGATTCTAAAGTTTCCTGGCCTTAAGAATATAATAATATAGTTACAATCTGATGGCCAGGGATAACCAAGTTCTTGAGACAATAGTGAATAGGCCACCCCTCAAACCTACCTGTAAGCCATAAAATTAGCAAATAAGTAATATGAAGCTCTGATTTCTCTAACTTTTCCTATCAATTTGTTTTCTTGCCCCTAGTTCTTTGCTAAATCCTTTTAGCAACTTAGCCTGCTTCAATTGACTTTTCAATTGTGGCATCTTTCCCCTTTCCCTTCCCTGTGCCATGTGGTATCTCCCCTAACTCCACTATGCTTCCCAACCACACTTCTCTTCCTTCCAGCTAACTCTTTTAGAGTGCTAAGTCCCTTTTAGGATTTAGCTTGCCAGCTGAGGATATTCCCCAACCTCATGGAGTGCTCTCTTTCTACTGGGTAATGTGAGTTCCACTAAGGTACTTGTTTTTCATATGATCTCCCACTCTATTTCATAATTACCTTTCCCAGTGACTATTGTATCCCTTCATTTTGTCTGTAACCTATTCCCTAAATAAATCTACCTTTTGCCAAAGAGAATGGCTATTGTGAATTCTCACATGGCTGAACCCCAAAATTTTTTGGTGCCTGCCATCATTTGGTAACAAACCCCACATCATAGATGTGGAATGGATGACTTTTGGGGGGTCTTCTCTGCTTTAGATTTTGTAAGGCCAAATGGAATTGCTCCCCCGCCAAATTCCTAACATTAGCCACATTGATGATTTTGAGAATCAGTCACCCAGCTGGTGGATAGGACCAGGACAAGAGCCAACGTTTCCCAATTGGACTGGCCTGGGCATGTTCCCAGCTTCCCCTCTAGCTATCATCGCCCCCCCCCAACTCCCCCCACCTGGTCCACACCCATCCATGCTATTGCATCTCACCCATGACATGAACCCAATTACTACAGAAAGTTAGCATGGGAGTTCCACCCACTCATCCCCCTTAATCCCTAGTCACTTTATTCTAGTTACATATGTTCCACGTGGCCCCAATCACTCAAAGAAGAAGAAAACTATTAGCCTCCTTTGGCACCCAGAGGTAGCAGCTTCTTCCTGGACAAGGAACAAGAGAAGGGTGGCCAAGACCCGGAGGATTAGGGGAGGAAAGTGGCAGCTGAGGGAGAGGCCCCGGCAGGCCCTGCCTTGCCGCTGTGTCAGGTTTTTATTTGTGCACATTAAACCTGGGCTGGGCCAAAGACAACAGCAGTCAGCAAGAGACAGGCTTCCTATCTGTTGGTCCCATCTGTCTTCACCTGGGCTGCACTTGCTGCTCAGGATATGGAGGGACTGATCTAATCACCCCCATGCTACTTGGGGAGAGCAGCCCTGTGCCACTAGAAAGAAAAGGGAGAGAATCTCGGTTTAGGCTGGTTGAGGTGGGCCGAGCCCCCGACACCAGGCTGCACAAAAATCCCGGCACTTGTGGACATCTCCGACTACTGGTGACGGAAAGCTCATTGCTATGTTTCTTTCCCGCTTTCCTTCTTCCCTTCCTCCTTTCCTTCCTCTCTCCCTCCTTCCCTCTCTTCCTCCCTTCCTTCCTCCCTCCTTTTCTCCTTTTTCCCTTGCAGCAGAAGCCTGGCACAAACTACTCCTTGCCAGTGTCAGAGCTCTATGGACCTCACTAATAGATAAGTAGAAGAGAAGCTACTGATTGACCATGGCAGATGGAGTTTTTCCTCGATGTTCATTAAAGCAATGAAATCACAGATCTAGTTCCCATTTCCATATTCTATATATACTCATTTATGGACATATTGTCTTTCCATAGGACAGAAGTACTTCAAAAGCAGGAAATAAATGTTTTTGTCTTTGTCACCTCATTGCCCAGCACAATTCCTGACAAACAATATGCACTTAACAAATGCTTGTGGTTGATGTGTTGATGTATTTGCTGTGAAACTGGACTGTAAAAATGGCTAATACTTGTATAGCTGGGGCAGCTAGGTTTCTGAGTAGTTAGAGCACTAGCTTTGGAATTAGGAAAGTCCATTTTCCAGAGATTAAATCTGGCCTTAGACATTCACTAGCTGTATGACCCTAGGCAAGTCACTTAACCCCATTTCCCTCAGTTTCCTCATCTGTCAAATGACCTGGAGAAAAAATGACAAGCTACCCCAATATCTTTGCCAGGAAAATCCTAAATTGAGTCACAAAAAAACTGGATATGACTGAGCAAAACAATTTATATATCACTCACTATATGTCAGTGCTTTACAATCTTGTTTGATAGTTCACAACCATCCTGTGAGGTGGGTGATAATATGAGTTCGATTTTACTATTGAGGAAATTCAGGCAAACAGAAGTTCAGTGACTTGCCTAAGATCGCACAGCTCCCATCTTCCTGTCTACAGGCCCAGTGCACTGTCCAATGCGCCATCTGCTGCCTATGCCTACACTATATTTTGCCTCCATCTGGTGGGTTTCTAGGCCAAGTTCATGTAGGGACATCTTGTCATCTTTCCCATTTTATAGTCTGGCCATTTCCCTTTTCCAAAATGTAAAAATTTTTCAGGACATTAAAAATCCTGTTCTGTTTGGGCACATTGATGAGTTTATTTAACCTTAATTTATAGAATATGCCAGGAGTCAAAGCACTTTGTAGACAGACTTTAATTGTTCTCTTGATTTTATATTTATTAATGGGTTACA
Source organism: Sarcophilus harrisii (assembly GCF_902635505.1). Taxonomy (NCBI): domain Eukaryota; kingdom Metazoa; phylum Chordata; class Mammalia; order Dasyuromorphia; family Dasyuridae; genus Sarcophilus; species Sarcophilus harrisii. The sequence continues at coordinate 427,453,941 of NC_045429.1, forward strand.
GTGTGTGAATTACATAGCTCATAATATGCTGATTGATTTATAGAGCTCTTTAGTAGCTTGCAAAGACATTTACGTACATGATCCCATTTGAGCACTTCAAGCTAGTCCTGGAAGTGATTATTTTTGGCCTTTTAAAGATAAGGAAGTGAAATTGAAGATCATTCAACTAGAAAGTGTCAGCAGTGGATTTGAATCATCTCTGACTCCAAGTCCAGGGTTTTCTCCCCAGAGTCCATATAGAATTTATAAATTTAGAGTAGGATCATAGGATCATTGGGCAATTAGATGGCACAGTGTATAGAATACCAGGCCTGGAGTCAGGAAGACTCATTTCCCTGAGTTCAAATCTAGTAAGATGCTTACTATATATGCAAACCTGAGCAAGTCATTTAATTCTGTTTGCCTCAATTTCCTCCCCTGTAAAATGAATTTTAGAAAGAAATGGTTAACTGGACCAATATCTTTGCCAAGAAAATCCCCCGAAGGTGTCATAAAGAATCCAATATGGCTGAAAATCAATGAAAGAACAGCATAGAATCAAAGAGCTATTGGTGAAAGAGACTCAGAGGCAATCTTACTTCAACCCTTCCATTCTACAGATAAAGAGACTGAGGTCCAGAGAAGGGAATGACTTCCTAAGGTCAGAGAGACAACTTTTCAACCCAGTTCCTCCCACTCTAGAACCAATACTCTCTCCATTGTAGGTTAAGCTGGGGACACTGGGACATGTTCTGTGTGGTGGATAAAACTGAAATATAACTTTGTCTTACTTTTCCCATCTTTAGACTTTTGGCTCCTCCCTCACCCCCTTGCCATTTTGTTTTGTCATAAATAAAAGTTACTAATCAAGAATTTCTGGAGAGAAATGAGTCTAGAAAGACAGAAAAGGTCAGGTTGGGTAAGAGGATGTTTTATGGGTTAGGGACTAAGGGATATAGGATTGAATGAGGTGGGGTGGGGGGAAAATCAGAGAGGTGAGAGCAAAGATTTTCCATTTTCATACATTCTATCAGGGCTACTTATGATCCTTGTATAATCATTTGAGGCTAAAGAGAGGGCAGAAAAGTGGCTTGGATTTTCAGTGCTAGCATATTCAAGATGATAATTTAGGGGGGGGAAATGTACATAGTATGAACTCAATGAATAATGAATTGAGTAATAAGCTGTTTCTTTCAGGAAATATGTCCTAAGCCTTGGACTCCTGAAAGAAAATGTAGGATTATAGAATTTAGAACTAGAAAGAATCTTGGAAGTCATCTTGACAAAATCATTTTATAGGTGAAGGCTCAAAGGTAATAAGTAGGGAAGCTGGCATGTGAAGCTATGTCATCTGATGCTACATTAGGCTGCCTCAGTTACCCTGGAAAGGGATCCAGGATTATGGAATTTAATCCAGGATGGAACATGAGAGATCATCCCATTTGAAGCCTTTATTTAACAAATGAAAAGACTAAGATCCAGACAGATAAAGTTTTCCCAAAGTCACAAAATGAGTTAGTAGATTTGAGGTTTGAATTTAGATGTATCCCACCTCCCATTTCAAATCTCTTTGCCTGGGACATTAGCATAGGAAGGGCATTGCAAAGAAAAGAAAAAAAAAAAAAACCCAGGTACTTTTGATTGCTATATTTGGTCTTGGAACCAGAGAATTTTCTTAGGGAATAGAGAATTTTCCAGAGTCAGGCAAATAAAATGATCAAGGGAATTGGATTATAATTATATGAGAGGGGTTTGAAAAGATTAGAACTTTTTAGTCTGAGCAGATAAGGCTTGAAAAGAGACCTAGTCAAAGTAAAAAAAAAAACCCACACACAATCTGGATAAGATGAACATGGGCGTCTTCACCAAATTCTAGAAGGCTAGAACAGAAAGGGGAACCCTTTGCATTGAAATAAATGTGATAAAGGGTTGAGAAGGCCTGCTATGTATAAGACAACAGGAGATGGAATTTTAAAATAAATATAAGGAAGTGCTATTCTATACAATACATATTAAATATAGGGAAATCATGATCTCAGGGAAAAATTTTTTTTATTATTCAGTTATCTCAGTCATGTTTGACTATTTATAATCTTGTTTGGGGATTTATTGGCAGAAAAACTAAATTGGTTTGCTGTTTCCTCTTCTAGCTCATTTTACAGATGAGGAAACTGAAGTAAACAAGATAAAATGACTTACCCAGAATCATATAGTAAGAGTCTGAGGTCAGATTTTAACTCAGGAAAATGAGACATTCAGATTCTAGGCCCAGCATTTCAGCCACTGTGCCACTCAGCTGATCTACCTCAGTGGTTCTCAAAGGTTAAGACTAAGTTTTGCTAAATATGTCAGAAAATGACTTCCTATGTCAATACATTCCCTTTGCTGTGTATTCTTCCTACCTTAGCAGTATGAAGGTCACCAATGGCAGGCAGCTCTGTCTCCCAGCATGCAAAGTATGCCAACTCTCTTTTAAAATCCTTGGAAAATGAAAAAGTTGAGGATGTGGGCAAAGGGGAAAAATGGCAGGCAGATGAGTTCCAAGGCTCAGCTAATGGGTCAGTTGGCCCAAATACTTGGGAACCATTTTTCATGACCAACTTAAATAGTTGCTCTGCTGCAACTCTTCATAATGAAGAATATTGTGATATATGTTTTTTAAAAATGGAAACAAGAACCAGTTAATTACAATGTGTTTATTAAGCACTTACTATGTGCTCAGCACTATGCTAAGTTCTAGGAATACAAATATAAGCAAAAAATAAGATAGTGTCTGCCCTCAAGGAGCTCATGGGGGAAAAATAACACATTAAAAAGGCAGCTGAAAAGAGAGGTGAATGTAGGGTAGAGCAAGATATAACTCAGAGAATAGCATGGTGCCTACACCTAGAGAATAAGGGGTGGCTGGTCTGGCCTTTCTCAAAATGGAGGTCTTGAGAAGAATTCATCAATGAAAGAAAGTACCTACAAGAGGTGCATCAGAAGTTGGCTGAGGCATGGTGATCATAGTTCAGAGAATCAGAAGGAGCTAGTCTGGGCCTTTCCTTAAAATCAAGGTTCTAGAGAGAATTCTGATAGTGTTCAATTTACTTCATGGATAGTAGCTGAGTTGAGAACAGGTGATTTAAAGGGTCGTAGGAGGCAAAAGATGAAAAGTGAAAATGTGTGAATTGAGAAGGACTATCTGGAGGAGGTTTTTAAATATCTAAATGGAGATCCAGAGAGGGTAGGTAAACTTTTCTAAGGTCATACGAGTAAAAAGTGACAAGCTAGTGTTTGAAGGCAAGTCGTATCATTTCATTGCCAATGTTTGTTCGTTGTTTTATATTGCCTTTCATCTTGGGCAATGAACAGATAAGGAAACCCGGGTGAATTTGGGGCACCTCAGTTGTTGTGGCAGATTTTAAAGACAGCCATGTCTTTTCATTTTTCATAATGACATTATTAAAGAGAAATCACCTTTCTGGGTACTATCCCTTATAGCAGGGCTTCTTAATCTGGGATCCTCCAAGGAAATCATGGATAGATTGGATGGAGAAAAAAATGATGTCTTTTGAAAAAAAAAAAACTAATCTCCACATGAAATTTAACATTTTTTCAATTACTTAGAAACTTTATTTTGAGAAGCAGTCCATAGGCTTCATCAACCAGGAGTCCATGATACCAAAAAGTGACTAAGAAGCTTGTTTTTTTGGTATAATATACCCTCCTCCTGTCTCTGTTATGACAAAATGAAGTTAGATGATAGGGAATAGAAAGGGTAGGAAGAAGATGTAGAGTTAGAGGCTTGGACTGTAGCTGAGCTGAGAAGGGTAGTGAAAGGCAAGATATGAAAAATGAAAACATATGAACTAAGGAGCATCTGGGGGAGGTCTTTAAGTATTAAAATTTAAACAGTTTCTAGAATCTGGTATAGGTTATTGGTCTGATGTTGGAAAAATATCTGTTTAAAGTTATAGTCAGTCATTCCTTGATCTGTGTTTACATTTCAACATATTTACTTTAACCTCCTTTCCATGGTACAATTTAGATACTTTCTTTTTATCATAGAAACCCATAATTTAGAAGAGGCTTTTAGAAGTCATCTCATCTCATTTTACAGTCAAGGAAATGGAAGTCTAGGGAGGATGTGTTTTGTTCATGGTCACCCAGATATTGAATGGACCAGCATTTGGATTGAAATCTTCCACCTCCAACCAGATCCAGGCCATTTGCTCTCTTAACTCTTTCAATCCTTTCTTTCTAAAATTCCTTTTCCGCTAATTCTTCTGACACCTAATTCACATGTGGCTCATCTCCCTTTCCTTCCTAACATCTCCCAAAGACCCTTCTATGTCCTTCTCATTTTGCTCTGAAGTATCACCATTCCTTGGACACATGACATACTGCCCTGGCCTTCATTTCTCAGGTAATTGTAGTTAATAGTCTTTGCCACTCATATACCTCCTAAGAATGTGGAAGGATTAGTGAGGATTAAAGAAATTTTAGGATTAAGGACACATTGGTAGTTAAAAGAGATTTTTAGCTCCTCCTAAGTGAGAGGATCAGCTTGACAAGGTGACTAAGAACACAATGTAGTGAGCCAACATATTTCCCTCTGGTCATTGTTCTTCCTGTCTCTGTCATAGTAGGGATCTTTTTTTGGTGTCATATAGAAATATGAGCTTATTTAGAGTTATCCCACCTTACCTCAACAACACTCACCCCATTCAACCCACATACACATACCTCAAAGTCCATTAATTTATGGCAGCAGGTGCCAACTATATGGTATCAGGTAAATATACAGACAAAACTATGTTGCTCTCTGTGTGTTGTTGTGTGTAATATACACATTGTATTTCTATACAGTAGAAAGAGCCAGTCAGAGGATCAGGCCTCCAATTTTGCCCCTAATTCAGCACTATGATGGGACAGTCACAAGTCAATTTTCTTCTCTGGACCTCAGTTTCCTCATCATTTGTCAAATGAGGAGTTGGATGAGTGACCTTTGAGCTTCTTTCCAATTCTAGAGGCAGGGTCCTATGATAACATCGTACCCAGTCATTGTCTAGTCACACAACAGCTTTTCATTAGCATATTTCTGTTGTGTGTTGCAAAGATTACGTTGACCATCACAACAAAAACAACCAAAACCCTCCTTGGATTTTGACAATGATAACACAGGTTTGCCCATGGCTGGTGGCAGAGCAGTTTTTTTGAACCCTGTTTCTCCAGAGTCTCTATATTTTCTAGTCATATCACTAATTCAAGACATGAGTACTCTGCTTTAGTCAGCTTGATCTATTTCTCATTTACCAAATAACTCATGTTCATACCTGTCTCTGTCTTTAGGTGATTTGAGATCTGTGGGCATTTCCTAGCTCTCCCTCCCTCCTTTCTTTTCTCCTTCCTTCCCCCCCTCTCTCCCTCCCTCTTCTTTCTTTTTCCCTTTCTGTCCCTTGTTCCCTCCTCTCTTTCTCCTTCCCTCTCCCTCTTTCTGTCTGCCTTTCTGCCTCTCTGTGTGCCTTTCTGCCACACAAAGAAAGTATGTATCTTTCTCTGTCTGTCTTTCTGACTCTCTCTGTCTCTCTGTGTCTCTCTGTGTCTCTCTCGTCCTCTCAGTATATGGTAGCTTGTTTACTTATTAACTGAAAGATTGGTGGTTTAAATTCACCCAGAAAAGAGGCTTTTCTTTTAAGCTCTTCCCCTTTTAAGAAGTAAGGTGGAGTAGTAGATAGAATGTTGGACTTTGAATTAGGAAGGCCCAGTTCAAATCTTGCTTTGGTCTCTACATGCCTTATGATTCTGGTAAAGTGTATAGAGCCCTGGATTTAGAAGTAGAAAATCTGAGTTCATACCAGCACTCAAACATTTAACCAGCTGTATTACCCTGTACAAGTTAATTAAATTCTGTCTGCCTCAGTTTCCTCATCTATAAAATTAAAATAATATAACATCTATCTTCTAAGATTGTTGGGAAGATCAAAGGAGAAGTTATTTGTAAATTGCTTATCACAATGTTTGGCATATAGGTGTCAATAAAGCTTTTAAAAAAATTAAAAGTCTCAATTTCTCTTGATTTAAGTTTCTATATTTGTAAAATGATGGCTTAAAATATTTAGAATGTTTGCCCACTTATAATTTAAAAAATTTAAAATTCATTTTATATTTAAATACAGAAAGACAAAGGGAAAAAACATTTTCATATACACAGCATAATAGAAAGAGAAGATTTAATATGAAACTTTGAATCTCCATATCATGCTATTTTTTGGGGGAAATATGTAATAAACACTATACATAATTTTCAAAGGTACCCTATTTTCTGCACTTTATTCTGCATTTTCTGATGTGCACATTTTATTTTTTCTGCCTTCCCTTCCCATATATATAGAATGTGTTGGGAAATGTGGACCTAATTCCACTTTGAAACACATTGCTATATAATTTCCCCAACAATTTTGATAAAATAATACTTTTCTTTTAAAAAAAATTTAAATTTTTTTGTTTTTTAAATTCAATTTTTATTAAAGCTTTTATTTTCAAAACATATTCATGGATAATTTTTCAACATTAACCTTTGCAAAATGAACTGGTCTGAATGATCTTATTGTTGAAGAGAGCCATGTCTATCAGAATTGATCATCGTATAATCTTGTTATTGCTGTGTACAATAAATTAATGGTTCTGCTCATTTCATTTAGCATCAGTTCGTGTAAGTCTCTCCAGGCCTCTCTGAAATCATCCTGCTGATCATTTCTTACAGAACAATAATATTCCATAACATTCATATACCATAACTTATTCAGCCATTCTCCAACTGATGGGCATCCACTCAGCTTCTAGTTTCTTGCCACTACAAAAAGGGCTGCTGTGGTGTTCTTCTTCTTTTTTATAATATATAATGATTCTCTCAGAGCAGGTTTCTTGGGGAGGTTTCCTGGAGGCAGCCTTAGTTTCAGTTCAAAGTAATAATCACTTCAAATGAAGGCAGGTGTTAAAGTAGTTCTTTATTGTTTCTCCCAAAATAGCCCAGTTAGTTTTCTTTGGTTCTGAGAGCTCTTGTTGCTAGCTTCAGCCTCTCTCTGAATCTTGGTTCTGCCCAACTGCAGATTAGCTTCTCAATCTCCCGAACTGAACTCTCACTCTGTCAATCTTCCGAAGTGACTTCTGGCTCTAGCTCAACTCCAACTCATGGCTTCTTCTGAACTGACTCTCCTCCACTCTGAATCTTTTCAACTGAACTGACTGACTGACTGAAGCTCTTTTTATGCTAGGTGTAAAAGGTTGACTCCAACTCCCAGAGTGGGATTATAGGAGGTGTGAATTTCAAAAAGTTACAAAGTTTATGTATCTCCCGTATTTGTGAACTCCAATGTGTGAGCTCTAATGTGTGATCTCTAATGTGTAAACTCTTAAAGGTGCAAACCCAAGCACATAAGCATTGCTTCCATCAATTCCACTTAGTACCATATTTCAGTTCTGGCCCATAACATCTGCTTGTAGGATCAGATCAATCATACTGAACCATGCTAAATTAGATAATTATTGTCTCTATTAATTCTAATGACTTAACATTTGTAAGGATTCCAACAGGCTGCCACAAACATTTTTGCACATACGGGTCCCTTTCCCTCCTTTAAGATTTCTTTGGAATATAAGCCCAGTGGAAACATTGCTGGGTCAAAGGGTATGCACAGTTTGATAACTCTCTGGGCATAGTTTCAAATTGCTCTCCAGAATGGTTGGATCCATTCACAATTCTACCAATAACGTATTAGTGTTCCAGTTTTCCCACATCCCCTCTAACATTTCATCATTACCTTTTCTTGTCCTTTTAGCCAATCTGAGAGGTTTGTAGTGGTATCTCAGAGTTGTCTTAATTTGCATTTCTCTGATCAATAGTGATTTAGAGAACCTTTTCATATGACTAGAAAGGTTGATTAAAGATTCTTTTCTTTCCCAATGTTTTGTGATCTTGTATTGATCAGATACTGGGCTGGTATAAATTTGGTTCTATTTACTGGCATGCTGCTCTCTGACACTTTCCCTACAATCTCCAAGCTTTTGCATAGGTTATCTCATATGGCGAGGATGCTCTCTCTAGTCAGTTCAATCTATTTATGTTCTTTGTCCTCCTCAAAGCAACTCAGATTCCACTTCTTCAGGAGGCCTTTCATATTTCCACTGACTGCTAGTGCCTTACCTTTTAGGGATACTTACATTTACTTTGTGTGTATGCAAGCACATACACCATATATGTATATGTACACATATAGGTATACAATATGCCTGCCTATTTGTACTTCTTTAATAGAATTTAAGTTCCTTAATGGCAGGGATTACATTTTACCTTTATATGTCCAGCCTTTGCCATAGTACTTAGCATATAGCAAGAATCTAAAAATGCTTGTTGACTTAATCAATTTTGGATTTTCTACTTTGTTCCATTGACACATTTATTTTCTATTTTTAAAAATCTAGTACCAGAGAGTTTTAGTAAGTGCCAGTTTATACTTTGAGATTCTCTCTGTCCTTTTCCTCTCCATTGTTTCATCATTCCTTTCTCCATGTACATTTTATCACTTTATCTGGTTCTGTGAATTGGACCATTGTTATTCTGATTGACATTGCAATGAATCAATAAACTAAGTTGTGCAGAATTGTTGTCTTTACTGTGTTGCCTTGACCTCCTCATACATACTGAATTTTCTCCAATTATTTGTCTTTTCTTTTGCTAAACTTGATTTCTTGATGTCTTCATAGAAGCCTTATGTGTAGAAGTTAATGGGCAAACATTAAACATATAAATGCACTTTCACCTTTTTTGTTAGTGATACATAGAAATGTTGATGATTTTCATAGATTTTTCTTAAACCCAGTATCTAGTAAAAATGATTTTATCTTATTAATTTTTACCTCTTGCATTTTCTAAATATATAATTATATTATCTGTAGATTAAAACATTAACATCTTCTTTGTCTATGTTTGCTCCATTTGTTTCTGTTTCTTGCTCTATTGTTAGGGATAGCATTTCAAAAACTATGGTAAACAGTAATTATGGAAATCAGTTGCCTTACTTTACCTCTGTTCTTAGCTGGAAAGCCTTAACTATTCTCCATTATATTTAATTCTAACTGCTGATTTCAAATAAATATTTTGTATTATGTTAAGGAAAAAAATCATTCTGTTCATGTTTTTTTATGTGTTTTAAGCATAAAAAAGTATTGAATTTTAATAAAGATCTTTTTTACATAAGATATAATCATATATATTTCTTATGAATATTTTTTGTTACATTTATTGTTTTCCTAAAACTGAATTATCATGGCTTCCCTAATTTAAATTCTATCTTTCACATTATTGCACTCTGCTAGTGTTATATTTTTTTGCATCTGTAATAATTATAATGCCTCATAGTTAAGAATGCTCATAATTTGGGTCCAGTAGTTCTAGGACTTTATATAGTTTGAATTCTCTTTTTACTAGGTAAAGGAATGCAACAAAACAATTCCCATCAAAGGGTTCATTTACATTTTCCTTAGTTCTGGTCATTGGACACACATATAGAAGCTCTGGATTTGGTGTGTTGGTTCACTCATGGGAGGGGAACATGGGCCTTAGGATCATATTAGAACTGGAACTCAGGGTGGTTGACAATTCCCTTGCCTTTGGCTATCTGGGTAAAGGTTCAATAAAGGAGTCAGAGAAAAAATGCTTAGTGAGCAAAGAGAAGGATGATGACTATACAGTCTTATGGTCATCAGGGGGAAGTAAGGATATTTAGAAGAAAGAGGGATCACATTTGTTCTGCTTTCCTTTGGAAGGGAAAACTGTGAGTTAAGGTTGGTGCCCATTGAAGAGGTAGAATTCACCTTCACAGTAAGAAAAAAAAAATTCAACAGTGAGAGTTCTCCAAACATGGAATGAGCTACCTCTTCCAGTACAACGGGGCTAATAACTTTTTGGGAGTATTATAATAGTATTTCAGATAGAGAAAGGATAAGATGGTTTCCAAATTCCCTTCCAACTCTTCTGTGATTTTTTTTGGCTCAGTTCTGGCCTTATCTAGCTGCAGCTTAGCCATCAAAGAGCACTATAGGTAGAATTGGCAGCCAGTCACAGTAAGGAATCATTCAATCATCACAGTTCACTTGGACTTTGTCCACCACTCTATGCTGCCACTGAATCACATCCTTTTTATTCTTTTTTCTCCCCCAATTTCCCTCCTCGTTCTTCAAGATCTTCATTGATACTTGTGACAGGTAGAGAGAGAAGTTATAGAATGAAGAGTCACTACTATAATTTTATTTTGACAATCTTTTTCATGATTGTTTTTAGTGTACTATTTTTATTTCCTTGAAACAGAAGTTCCTTAATGATATTGGCAATCACCACATTGATTTTGTTTAAAAATAAAAACAGCATTGAAAACATATTTCTTCAGGATACTCCAGGTAGGTATAGACTACTATGGATGGAAGAGAATCAGAGAAAATTACAGACTATTCTAGAATGAATGAAGAATAACAACGATCAAGGCAAAGAGGAGATAATGAGAGCACGAGAACTTTAGCCAAAGGACAATTTTAAGTCTGACAAAGGTTAAGGCAACAAACTGCTGTAGAGACTCATTGCCTCCTGAATCTTTTAATAATAGCTCCCACATAATATTATAGGCTATTATGTAGCTTCAGAATAGACCTGATATATGATTGCCTAGGAAGTATAGTAATTAAGAAACAAAAGGGGTGGTTAGTGACAAAGGAGTTTTAGAATTAAGATGGGGAGCAAGGGCAGAAAAGGAATCAAGTTGGGGCATCAGGTTGGGCTGGGGTTTTGAACATATGGTTTTCTCATACTCACACAAGCTTAGTCGAATAAGACACTTCTTAGAAGTAGCTTTGAAAAATTTAGTCACTATGTTTTCTTTACTTATTGTAGGATGTGGTAGAGGAACATCATGATGGGATGGAATTGAGAGTAATAATTGTGTTTATCTGCTAATTTCTAAACCCAAATAATTGTTTTTTTTCTTTTTAATATAAACATGAACTTTCATATAGGTAAGTTTGTTGCTAAATATTGCTTTAATTGTGTCCAATAAATTTTGATATAAGGCATCTTTAGTATATAGCTTCTATAATATATTCAGTAATCTAGAAATAATACACCTTGTCATTTTAATTTTCATGTAGATCTAAATCTTTGACCATAACTTCCTTGTCGATCATCATTTTATTGCATTTCTAGCTTTCTGATTGTGTGGGGGAATATTGTGCTGTATTTTTAGAAGTATATATTCTCCCACTGGAGATGGGATGTTGATTAGGAGGCTATTGCAATAGTTGAGTCTTTTTTTTCCCCTGAATTTGACACTTAATAAAATTATCATTTCCCTATATAAAGTAGAAAAGAAAAAGGATGATTATACATGAAACTGTGATTATATTATGTACAGCTTGCCTATCCTTCTAAGTATATAAAAATTCTTTGTGTGACTTTTAAAGCTGTTCTCCTTATGTTCCTTTCTTATTTTCCTTCTGTTTTTCTCTATCCATTAAAAATGTTCCAGTGACTTCCTTCTCCCTCCATTCTTCCCTTTCTCTTTTCTTTCCTTCCATGTTTCCTTTTTTCTATGTTTCCTATCACTGACCCCTTTTGACTTCTTCTCTTCAAAATAAACATAGTCAAACAAAACAAATCCTCACATTGATCACGAAAACAAAGTATATCTCTTTCTGTTCTTTGAGTCCCTCACTTCTCTGCTAGGAGATGGATAACAAACTTAATTATTATTCCTTTGGAATCATGGTTGGTCAGTGCACTGATCATTTCTTAAGTCTTTCAAGGTTCTTTTCTTTACAGAGTTGTTGCCATTGTACAAACTGTTTTTCTGATTCTATTCAATCTATAGCCATTTACATTTAAGGTAAAAATGATAGCATTTGACTTAGTCCCATCTTTGTTTAATTGCTCAGAAGGGAACACAGTCTTCCTATTTTCAGTACTTCAAATCCTCCCCCCCCCAAAAAAAATTGCAAAGTTAATCAAAGATTTTGCACTACTAATAATATAAATTAAAAAAAAAAAAAACTTGATCCTGCCCTTCCCTTGTTTAAAATAAGAATTTTTCTATAGATTCCCTTTGCTGTAGGTTCCCCTTGTTTGGGATAAAAAGACCTATACAAATTGGCTACTACAGAGATCACTCATAGAAAGCAGAATTATTTATTAGAATCTCGAGAAGCAGACCCTATCCTTATCTGTGAGCTGAATTTCATAGCAGGACAGAGTTACTCCCTTGAAAATGTTCACAGTTTTTATACATTTCAGACAAAGAACCCCCAAAATCCCACCCTTTATATGTTGTGATTGATCACATAACTCTGTATTCCCCTATTTGGTCAGTGGTATGCAATAGATAAGGTGATGTACAGCTTCTTTGGCCACATATACATTTTTAATCCCTTGTTTGGACAATGGAATGTAGGCCAGGCCTTTATCTAAAATCAAGTGACTCTGGAAAAACAGAAACTGAGGCCTTAAGGCTTCAATCAATTTAACTAACAGTCTCTGATCAATATATGCTTAATCTGTAAATTCTTCACCTTTCCACATACACTTTTGCCTTAATTTTCACTTGCTCTTTTCTTTTTCTATAATGTCCATAATCAAAATACTAACTTGTTCCTTTTCCCCCTTCCTTAGCTGTGATTATCAGTCAGTATTTAATAAAAACATTACTACTATTGGTTTTTAAAAATCCTTCTGTAGTGATTGCAGTGAGACAGTAATTAGCTAATTATAGATGTGAAGTATCTGTTGATTAAAGCATTTAAAGTGAGGGCTCAGATATTTTCTAGATGCTCTTTCCTTTGTTCTCTCTAGTCTATCAATTGTCTAATATTTTAAATCTTCTTTTAAATTTTGTAAATAAAGTCATTCTGACTTTGGTCATACTCTTTTTGATTACTAAATGTTGACCTTTTATTTAGAAAAGAATGCTTAGTGTTGTTGGAAAACTTGTTTGGGGATTAAAGTCCAGTATTTCTTAACTTCTGATTTGTCATATTCCAGTTTGTGATGTTTCTTGACTTTTTAATCATATTTAAAATCCTGGGAAACTTGAATCAGTGCTTGTGGATGCATGATACCTTTCTTGTAAGATCATTTTCTTATTATTGATTTTGAAACTTAACAATGTTATACTGGGGTGAAATTAAATTCCATGTCCTTCCTTGTTGGCATCATGTGAATTGCCTATCCACTTGTAATCCCTTGTTCCCAATATTTCTGGGAAATCTGCTAGTATAATTTTGTAAAATTTAGTTGTCAGATTCTTTAACTTTTCAATTTCAAGGAAATCTGATAGCTTAAATTTTGTAAGTTTGATCTGTTTTTAAGACCTCTGACCTGTTTCCTTTTTAATCATTTCCCCCCACTTAAGTTGTATTTTACATTAAATTGTCTTTTTTCCCCTGTTTTATCAGCCATGTCTTCCTTCAAGTAATATATTTACACTTTTTATTGATTCCATTGTTTCATTTTATTGGCTTCATTGCTCAATTATTTATTCCATATATGCACCATGGATATTTTAAACATGTTTAAACCTGTCTTTCCCTCTTTATTTAATGATATTGTTTGGGGAGTGGTGGTAGCTAATTCCAATTCTTCCTTTCATTCAAATGGTGTATCTGTTATTCATTCATAATGTCTTGAGGACATTCTAAGTTTGTTTCAGATACTACTAATGAAGTCCTGGGTTACTAAGTTGGGTTGGCAGAGAAAGACTGAAGTATTGGTAAGATTAAATCCTAAGGCAAGCAAGGAAAGGTACTGATGGGGATCAATTCAACCTATAGTCCCACCCCCTATGGAGGTTGAGCCCACCTTATTGTATCTCATCAGAAAGCCAAGTTATGTCAAACTTCCAAGAATAAATTTTCCCTCTAAATCTGTCCATGGCCCATGGTGTCTTTTCTGACTCCTTTTGGGTTAATATGCCATGGAATTCTGTCTTATGGTGTCTTTCTCATTCTCTCTTCCCCCTTCCTCTATGCCTCATGCTATCTTTCTCCTTTTTATTGCTAACTAACTTCTTTAGGATGTTAAACTCCTCTATGGATTTAGCCTGTCAGTCAAGGGAGTCCTCCCACCTCATGGTGTATTCCCTTTCTCCTGCTTAATTGTGAGTTCCACTAGAGAACTTGTCTTTTCCATTGTTAATTGTTAAACCCACTTTCCCATCCAACTATATGCTGTCCCTAATCTATTTCATATTTACCATTCCTGGTGTCTATTGTATCTCTTCATTTTGATTGTAACCTTTTCTCATAAATAAACCTACCTTATGTTAAAAAGAATGGCCATTGTGAATTCAATATGTTCTAGAACCCCAACATTTTGTGCCAAATCCCAACATTTGATTCCAATTGCTCTCTTAAATTTCATCATTTGATGCTCAACCTCAAACACAACACTACTGTTCGGATCACTTTCACTCCATTTTTCATCTGGTATTTTTGCATCTGCTTTTAAAAAAATCTATTTTTAAATTGTGTCCATATTCTTCACTGTGCTTACATATATTACATATATTGCTGAGGCAATTGGGGTTAAGTGACTTGCCCAGGGTCAAACAGCTAGGAAGTGTTAAGTATCTGATACCAGATTTGAACTCAGGTCCTCCTGACTTCAGGGCTGGTGCCCTATCCACTGCACCACCTAGTTGCCCCTGTTTATAATTTTTTGTGCATAGTTTTAAACTTTTCTTTTCAGGAAACTTATAAGAAGGCAATTATAAATAGGAGAATATTAAAGTTCCTTCTTTAAAATAAAACAGATCAAGGACTGAATTTTATTAACTGACAAAGTAAGTTTTAAATTTCTGTCAAATCTGACTATCATTGGGAGTAGTTTGCTTTTGGGTGGAAGGGAATTTCTGAAGATGAAAAGAATCTGAAAACATTTTGTTCCAGAGAGCTTTACCTAATTTGGGTGTGTAAAGAACTTCCTAAAATTTTGTATTGTTCAAGAATGGACTGCCTCAGGAAGTAATGAGTCCTTTGTCAATCAGAAGCTGAGTGATCATTTGTCAGGAACAATATAAAGTGAAAGAGTTTGGGGGAGATGATTTCTACTCTAAGATTTCATGATACTAAAGTCAGTGATCAAAGAGGCTAAGGGTCTACAGAATGACTAATGGAACATGGTAGAAAGGTTTTGTCACATAAAAAAAATAAACACAGAGAAGGGAAAGGCTTTGAGAGAGGGGAACCTTGTTTTATGTTCTTTTGATTATTCAGATATATGTCCAGATTTTATTATAGAGAATGGGGACCATATTACAAGGAGGTAAAATAGGTGATTTCTTAGGTATCACATGAGTAGATTATACAGTCAGTAATTATTTTGTGATTGATGAAACACTTAGAAAGGTCTTATTTCCTACCTTCTCCCCCCAAATATCCCTGGTTTAAGTATTACAGTGCCTGTTATCCAACTATTTAATATGCATTCAATTTTATAGAATTAAGTTTAGAGCTGTGAGAAAACTTAGGTAGTCAATCCTAAGGTAGGTAGTCTAGTCAAACACCTTCATTGTATAGATGAATAAAATGAGGACCTTTGAAAAATGGGTTGGCCAATTTTATATAATTATTAAGTTGCAGACCCATCATATTGAAATCTGGGTATTATGACTCAAAACCATAGCTACTTCCACTATATCAAACGTCTTTCTTTTAAAAACATAGCTTCATTTGGACAAAATAAAGCATTTTTTACTATGTCAAATATTCTCTTTATATAAAGAGCTTATATAACATTGAATGAATTGAATTGTGAAAGCTATCTCACAAGATGGAAACAGTTTTAAAAATTGAGTGAAGGTCGGCTGTGCCCAAGGCCCAAGTTTCTTTCTCCAGAAATCACATGGTCTACAAAGAATGAAATCATATAGCCCTTTTCTTTGTGAGACTAAGTTATGGCCACCTTGCCATGAAAACACCCATAAAGGGTAATTTAGTTATCCTAAATATGTGATTTGGATTAGAAGTTTTTCCTCATTTATGGTTTAGAATGTGAGGGCTTTTGTCCTGACTAATCAGGACAAAGGTCCAGCCTATAGAGAATATTACCTCAGACCTGAATATAATCCTTGTCTGTTTACTATACTTCACCTCTCTGACTGCTTGTTGGGAGGGAGATACCCTTTCTCATGAGATTGGAATAAAATTCCTTTCTGCTTTTACCTTGAGAAATCTCCTTGATTTATTTGAGCTGATAGTCTTTGTCCCACACAACATTTTGAGGGATTTTTATATTTTTGTTCAACACATACTTATATTATTTACCCCACAATTTTCTCATACATAAAAACTAAGAAAATTCTGAAATGTAGTTTACTCTTAAATTTTTGTGGGCTATTGGTTTTGGTATAGGGGAAACATATATCTTAAGCCCCAATACAGCATGAGCTAGAAATCAAATAGTAAAGTATTTGATCAGGACATAGTAGCCAACTTGTTTTTAAATAACAAGGATGTATCAAGCAATAGAATCCATTTCAGCCCTGTCCCTTACCACCACTGCCACATACATAAATTAATATAATTGCCCATAAACTCATAGGCTGGCAGAGTTTCTTCAATGAGTTACAAGTAGTTTCAAAGTTATGTAAATTTCCAGATTCCTTTAGTTTTATTTTTAAAATTTATTTTTATTTATTTTGTTAAATATTTCTCAATTCCTTGTAACTTCTTGACAATTAAAAAAGTTTGAATTCGAAATGTCTTGCTTCCCTCCCATCTCTTCCTTCTCCTTGATAAGGCAAATAATTTGATTTTGATTTTACATGTGAGGTCATGGAAAACATCTTACCATATTAGTCACTGTTGCAAAAGAAAACACAAACAAAACAACAAAGATAAAGAATTTTTCAAAAATATGCATCAATCTGCATTTAGAGTTCATCAGTTGTCTCTCTGAAGGTAGAAAGTATCTTGAATCATCATCATAATGAGCCAAGTCTTTCACGGTTGACAGTTGTTACTGAACTACTGTTACTGTGTTTTCTGGTTTTGCTTATTTCACTTTAGGTCAGTTTATATAAATTTTTCTGAAACTATCATTTCTCATAGCACAATAGTAGTCCATCACGATCATAAACCACAGTATATTCAGTAATTCCCCATTGGATGGGTATCCCCTTGGTTTCCAATTCTTTGCTATAGAAGAGTTATTATTTTTGTACACATATGTCCTCTTCCCTTTTTTTTTTTTGATCTCTTTGGGATATAGGCCTAATTGTGGTATTTCTGGGTCAAAGGGTAGGTACAATTTTGTAGTCCTTTGGGCAGAGTTCCAAATAGTTCTCCAGAATGGTTAGTCCACGATCCCACCAACAACCCCACAACTCTACTACCAAGTCCACATTCTTTCCAGTATCTGCCATTTTCTTTTTCTGATTTGTTAACCAATCTGATGTATGTGAGTGATATCTCAGAGTTGTTTTTAATTCGCATTTTTCTAATCAGTAGTGATTAGAGCATTTTTTAATGTATTGATGGCTTTGATTACTTCTTTCAAAAACTGCCTGTTCATATCTTTTGACCATTTATCAACTGGGAAATGGCTCTTTTTTTTTTTTTTTAATAAATTTGACTTACTTCCCTATATATTTGGGAAACTGTAGGACTCCTATAGCAGATTTTTTTGTTACCCAATCAACCTGTTTCCATTGTTCTTTTCTGGCTGAAGTGGCAGTGATTTTTAAAAAAAAATTTTTTTCTTTCAAACTATTTCTAATAACTGTGTTACACTGTCTGATATTGAGCAAGGCAAAGATGAGTTTCTGGGGTTCTTTAATTTAACAGTGCCATCTCTCCCATGAAAAAAGAAGGCAAACCTTCCAGACTCCTCTCCCTCTTTCTTAGCATTATGATATCCCCCTTTCTGGGTCCTTTTAAACTTAGCCAGGTCTCACCAGTTATGGATCTTGTCTACTGGTATACAGACCTTTATTTAGCCACTATTCATTTCCTCCACATACTTATAACAGAAGGGAAAAGGCCCTAATTGAGGCTCCATTAGTTTGTTTCTCCATAGGAAATTCAAGCAATGTGAGATCAATTTAACCTGATCAAGATCAATTGAAATAATAGAGCAGAAAGATACCAGAAGGAGAGGTCAGGATTTTTATGAGAAGTGTCATCTCTCGTCACAATTTTATCTTAAAGTTGCTTTTTGGTTATTAGTGACAAAGTCTCCTGAATGAGTTTATTTTAAACATGTTGGAATTTAGCTAGAATCCTCTCCCCATTCCTGGTTTCTCTATTCAATCCACCTTTTCTGAAGAAGCAAAGGAAGAGACAATCAAGAATTGCACAAAAAGATTCTGAGGGAACAATCTGAAGCAGTTTCCAAATGCAGACTTTGGAGTGCAGGTAATTCCTGAGAAAGCTGTGTTTGGGCAGGTCTTGGGTTTTTGTCATCTCTAAGACCAGCTCTTCAATTATAGCCTAGAGCTACTCTCTCATTTCCTAAGCAATCTAAGAATAGGCTAGACCAGATGTCTGAAGGTTGGAGGGTAGTAGGTGGGTGATTTCAAGCTTCACTTTTGCAGACGGCCTTTTGTGGGATTTGTGAGCTGTATGTGATCTATGCACTCTATGAGCACATTGTGGCCTGGCAAGTTACTGGCCAGCTCGGTTATACTGCCCAGCCATCTGAAAAGATATCCATAGGATTTGTGCTTAATGACTGACTGTGTTGTCTCCATTCTGCGGTTGGTTGACATGATGGTGAAAAGAGGCTCTACTCAGGCTTGTAATGGACCAAGAGACCCTCCAGTGATTATTGTTATTATCATTGCCAGCATTATGATTATAATGTGCTTATGGTTCTTATCAAAAGAAAGTCTCTGTGAAATTAGTATTATCATGCAATGACTACTATTCTCTTGAGGCTCCTGGGGAGCTCACTGGTCTGTCTGGGTTTAGGGATATGGAGGTAGGGCCTGCTGGTGATAGCACACAGCTCAGAGTTAGAGGTGAGTCCTTTTCAAAGAGATGCCCTTTATTGTAGGACTTTGAGAAGAGAATCCATTCATGTGCTTTAACCAATCCATGCTCCACAAGTACTTGTTAAATACTTACTATGTGCCAGATACCATATTAAGCACTGAGGATACAAGGAAAGACAAACACAATGTCCCTGCCCTTATGAAACTCAAATCTAATGATCTAAAAGTCATTAAAATAACTGAGGACATGCAAGATATATGCTGAGTAGATGGAAGGAGAGTAATTTTGTGGGGGAAGTCACCATCAATCAATTAAATAATTAATAAATATTTATTAAATGCCTGTTATCCACCAGGCATTGTACTGTACTAGGGACACAAGTATAAAGTGAAAAAACCCCTACTTGTAAGAATCTTGTGGTTGAATAGAAGTCAATGGTTATTTGTTTAAATTTATAATATATGACATAACTTTAAAGTGATTATACAAATAAATGGCAGTTTGAAGGGAAGGGTGCTGACACTGGAAGGTGAAAAGCTTCTGGTCAAAGATGGTACCTGAGTTTCTTCTTAAGGGAAGAGTTGTTCTAGGAGAGAGAAATGAGAGAGCACATTCTACAGAACAAAGTCAGGAAAATAGGAGATGGAACTGTGATAGGAAGTTGAATGGAGAGGAGTGACAGAACAGTGTGTGTGAAGAATAGAATGTAGTCTTGGAGTGTGCCAAAGCAAATTTGTTTTGTTGTTATATTTTGTTATTCAGTTGTTTCTGTTGGGTCTCACTCTTTGTGATCCCATTTGTGATTTTCTTGGCAGGGATACTGGAATGGTTTACTATTTTCTTTTTCAGCTCATTTTACAGATGAAGAAACTGAGGCACACACGGTTAAGTGACTTGCTCAGGATCACACAGCTAGTAAGTGTCTGAAGCCAGATCTGAATTCAGGAAGATGAATCTTCCTGACTTAGGTCTGGTGTTCTTCCCTGTACCACCTACCTGCTCCAAGTTTTGCTGTTTTACTTCATCTGACACAGGGATATAGAGAGCAGGAGGCTATGAATCTTGAATCCTTATTCCACTTTGGATCTCTAAGTCCATGCCTAGGGCTTAGAATAGGATACATTTGACTAGTTTATGTGTAGGATGTGAAAAGGGTCACAGAAGGCCCTTTTGTGATTAGCATTCTCTCTCTCTTGGAATTACTTTGCATATACTTCATCTTTACATAGCTGTATATACATTCTCTTCCCTGACACTCAGGTGCCCCTAAAACTGCCCCCTGTACAGGCCTCTAACCCTGAATTTCCCAAATATAAACTACTGGAAGGTAAGGAATTTGTTTTTGTCTTTTTATCCTAACTGCTTAGCAGGAAGCTTAGCACATACTTGGGAATTAATAAATGTGTTGAATTGAAATAAAAACAATATAGATCCCAAGATCTAGGCATAAAAGTCAGAAAAGAACCTTGAACATGCCCAAGTCACAGGTAGTTTCTCTTTGAAAATAATAAAACCCCACACATCATGGGTGGGATCTAGAGGAAACTCCTCAGAAGTGACCCATCTAGCAGTGTAATTTGGAGACAGGTAACTGATGAAATTAAGGTGTTTCCCTAGGAATTGTCAGGAAGCAACCACCCTGAAAATTTAATCCATGTTAAATCCTTGGGCACTTGGAAGTTTTTAGCACGTAATGAAAAGATGCTGAAATGAAGAAGGATCAGGTGGAAGCAAGATGGCCCTGTTGACTTGGAAATTGTAAAATAACTCCTCAAATCAAATTTTGGAGGGGCAGAGCCAAGAAAAAGTCAGAGTGAGATATTTTTTCACCCTAAGACAACTTAGGAGGTTTGCAGGAGAGGTCTGTTATATTGAGATGGGAGCCACATTGGAACTCAGACTGTGAAGTCCTATTGTGAGGGGGCTGTGATAGCAGCAACTTAGTAATAACTTCAGGAGCTCTCAGCATTGACTTGATAAAGGAGTTGGACAAATTGATCAGAGATTATATGGGACCCTTTCCTGACACTGGGTACAGTTGGTACCTGATTGACAAATTTATTTACTCTATGTAGTTCTGAATCACAGTTTCAGGGTAGAGAAGAATCTTGTTAGTCATTTACAAGAAAGCAAGGGCTCTGGTTACAGTTCTGAGGCAAAGAGGAAGACTAGAATTTGTGCTGCAGAACAGCCAGAGTGCTGGTTATAGTTCCCGGAGGAGGCCCTTCTGGGCAAAAACCAGATCACAGACAATAAAAATTCCTAAAAGAGTTTTAAAGTGATGAATGGTAGAGGAAAATTTGGGAAAAGAAATTAGAGTGATTCAGTAAAATTATGATAAGAGAACTCAGCATGTAAAAGAGATGCCAAAAATATTGAAGAAAATAATACCTTAAAAACAGAATTGGTCTAATGGTAAAAGGAGCAAAAAAAGGTAAAAGGTTAAAGGAGTTCCCTGAAGAACTCCCTAAAAAGCAGAATAAGCCAAAAGAAAAACCTTTTTACAAGCCTTAAAGTGTCATATACATATCAAGTATGATGATTATGGCACCATAATTTTTTCAGTTAACATTTTCAAATCTTGGAATCATCATTGACTCTTTCCTCTCATGTCTAATTAGTTGCAAAATGCTGTCAATCCTACTACCAAAATATCTTTGACACCTGTCTTTTTCTTTCCACTCCTATTGTCCATTCTAGTGCAGGTCCGCTTTACTTCCTTCCTGGATTCTTGTAACAGTCCTCCTAATTGATCTCCTTCCTTCCAGGCTCTGCTGCATCCTTCCTACAGCTGCTTATGTAATCTTCCCATTGCACATGTTTGATAGTTCATTTCCTTGCTCAAAAAACCTCAATGGCTTTCCATTGTGTACTAAATAAACCACAAACTTCTCTATCCAAGATTCTTCATTCTTTGGCTGCAAACCTCACTATTCAGTTTTATTTCTCAAGCTACAATTTTTGCATTTTCCCTGCTCTAGCTAAAATTGGACTCCTTATTGTTTTTTTATCTGGTCCTTCCCTTTCATTCATCTCTTATTCTTTCATTCTCATCTATATGAAATCTTGTTCTTTCCCAGTTGAAATGCCAACTTCCCTTATTCCCTCACTTAGATATGATCCTTCTTGCCTTTATATGAGTCCTAGCCACTCTTAGACTAACTTTTGGTTATTTGTATAGGTCTCTAACTTTGTTCCTTGCATAATACAAGTTCCTTGAGAGAAGACACTCCCAGTTTTTCACCTTTGCATTCCTACTGCCTAATGTGGTTCAGGTACTCACTCAATAAATGTTTGTTGAATGCAAGGGGATTGACATCGATTGTTCAATCAGCAAACATTTATTAAATACTTATGGTACTATGTGACAGACACAAGACAAAAAGAAAATAATCCCTAAAAACAAATAAGTATTGTGGATCCAGAAGTATATCATTTTGAGAATCACTTTATTTTGTGTACACATATATTTCTATACTCTCCCATTAGTACTTGCAATACAAGCACCCAAAGTAGGATGTTCAGTGGTAACCTATTGTGCAATAGGTTGTTCTGAGAAAGAATCTAGTACCCCGCAGCTCTTATGAAGAAACCCCTAATCCTGCAATCGACCAAAAGTGTTATTGGACCAGATCAGCTTTGAGCCTTAGCAACAACTATGACCAAACAACTTTTGGCCTGAACTCACTACCCTATTCCTCACTCCTTAAAACTTTTGTAAACCTTATATCTTATTCATTTGGGGAGATTTCATCTCTTTGGATGAGACTCTACTGCTGGTGAACTTAAAAAACTCTAGTTGGTCCAAGTTATGTGTCTTGGCCAATCTGTTGATGATTCCATTTCCAATACTGACAGAATATATACAAAGTATATTCAAAGCTTTTGTATGTGGTTCTTTCAGTCATTTGTGACTTCTTTTGGGTTTTCTTGGCAGGGATACTATAGTATTTTGCCATTGCCTTCTTTAGTTTATTTTCTAGAGGAGGAAACTGAGATAAAGAGTTAAGCGATTTGCTCAGGATCATAGATTTAGTTATTGTCTGAGTCTGGATTTGAATTCAGGTCATCTTGACTACAGATTTGGCACTCTATTCACTGTGCCACTTAACTGCCTTATATTTAATTGCCCATTCAAAGACACATATTGGTAGAGTTCTCTTTGTGGTATCAGAGAAGTGGAAATTTCAGGGATGTCCATCAGTTGGGGATGGCTGAACAAGTTATGGTATGTAATTGTGATAGAATACTATTGTGCTTTAAGACATGATGAGTTCATTAATCTTAGAAAAACATGGAAAGGCTTACATGCAATAATGAAGAGTGAAATTAGCAGAACCAAGAGAATATTGTATATAGCAATAGCAATATTGTTTAAAGAGTGACTTTGACTGAATGTCATTTTGACTATTAGAAATACCCAAATTAACTATAAAGGACATATCCACAAGGCGCTAACTGATTATAGAATGAGGGAAGGGGGGAATATTATATAATAAATTGGGAAGGTAGGTTGTGCCAGGGCTTGTTTTCAAGGGACAATGCTAGTACTTTCTCTGTATGGTTTTCTCCCCCAGCATGTGTTCCATAGCATATAACCTGTGCATAGAATTGGAAATGTGCCAGGATCTTACCCAAAGGGCAAGCTTCCAATTGCTTAATTCATCTGAAAGAAGCTACGTTAGAACTTTTGGAAGGTATCATTTTCTGTAATTGCCCCTCCCTTCTCCAGTGCCTGTCAAGTTCTCCTTTCTTGAGCAGAAGCATGAGTATACATGGATGGTCCAAGGGTCCAAGGGTGGGAATCTTAAGAAAGAAAGGTACTTCCTAGAACAGGATCAAAGAACAAGGGAAGAGTTGTCTTGGGTCCTGGGGATGAGACATAGTTCCAACTGTCTAATCCACTTCCAGCTTTAGTTTTGCCATTCTATCACCAATTCTGCTTGTGCACATAGGGGTTTAATAAATGTGTGCATAATAAATGTATCCTTCCAATAATCCCCTGACTCAGAAAATGGTATTGAATTGCTAAACCTCAGACTTGGAAGGGCTTTCTGAGTTATAGTTGCATATATCCCTGAAAAATGAAGGCAATTGGGGGTAGTGGTGGAGAGGGAACTGATAAGCTCCAGTTCACCAGCCCCCCCAAATCATCATGCATAGAATACATGATATGATGACCAAAATGCCTGCAGTACTTCCCTCTTTGGGTTATAGGGAGAACCAAATAAGATAATGCATATAAATTATTTTTTATAATTATTGAAATGAAATATAAATGAAGCTCAGTTCAGAAGGGCATTGAGTTTGTCATCAGCAGATATCTGAGGTCAGATTTCATCTCTAAAACTTATGAGCTGTACAGTCTTGGGCTAGACATTTACATCTGAGTCTCAGTTAGCTTATCTATAAAATGAGGATAATAATACCTGCTGTACCTAACATATTCTGACAGGAAATTTCTGGTTGCTGATGTGGGAATCACTGCTGACTAAGATGTCTTTGCCTAGTCAGACACCTGACTTGTTTGAGCAAAGATAAAAATTAATGCCCTATTAGAAGAAAGCATAAAAAAGACCACTTGGTATGCATTTAGAGGAACTTCAAATTGACCTATTAACATAAGAGGTTGCTTCTTCTAAATGGGAAGCTAGATAAAAGATGACAATGACATAAACGTCTATAATTTTCTAATGAATTTACTTATATAAATCAATTGTTACAATAAGAAGAATAAAATAATCTAGAAGCTGCTTTAATCAAAATGGATCTTGTTGCCAAATGGAAAAATGGCACAACCAAGTGCAATGCTAGTTTATGACATAAAATTGTTCATATAATATTGTGGGGATCTCAATGGAAAACTAGGGGAAAATTTCCAGTATATTGGATAGATGCTTGTTGAGGATATAGGGGAGCAGATGGACAAATCACACAGAAGAAGATGTGAATGACTTGCAACCTGTGATCAATAAGATCCCAGATCTGTGAGAGTATGGAATTACTTGAAGGGTATAGAAATATAATATATGTGAGAGGCTTCATAAAGACTGTAAATACCCACAGATATTCTGTACTCCAACCTCAGCTGAGATATGAATCCCCTATAACATTCCTGAGAAATGGTAATCTAGCCTGTGCAATAACTTTTTTTTTTTTTGAGGAAATTGGACTTAAGTGACTTGCTTTAAATTACATTGATAGTAGGTGTTTGAGGTCAGATTTGAAGACTAATACTCTATCAACTTTACCACCTAACTGCCCCCTTCTGCAATACTATGGAAGAAGAGAAGTTTACTTACAAATGTTCTCTTCCTTTCCTTTCTGATCTGCTGGTATCAAATTATACCTTTTAAACCTATTCTTTATAAAGGTATCAAAGTGATTTTCCTAATCACTTTTTCTTAATCAATTTTCTTAATCAATTCTATGGTTCCATTTCTTGTAAGATCAAATATGAATTCTCCTGTTTGACTCTTAAGACTCTTAGCAACCCGACTCCAATCTACCCTTTTTTACATATTACATGTTTCATGCATATTTCAGCACAACATGGTGATTTCCTGCAAACATTTTTTTTAGATCCTACTATTTTGAGTCTCCTTATGATCATAGTTGTTTTTTCAATGAATTCCAGTTTATTTATTCCCTTCTTAAAATTTGGTGGCCAGAAATAAATATATAGAATATCCTCTGAAGCTCCTTCCCCAACTCTCACTCACATTGGTGATCCTGGTCCTAGAAGGACAGCTGCTACTATGGATACTCAGGATTTTAAAGGGTTATTATTTAGGATTTTTCTATATCTGATTCACAAGCCCCCACTGATATACTTCTCAGCAATTGTCAGTCATTTGCTTACCTCTTAGGAAGAGTATTTACTAAGCAAATATAGCAAGAACAGTTTTTATAAATCATTCCCCTCTTCTACACACAAGGTTGCTGGAGGAGAGTGGGATCAAATTAAAGTAAAATAAGAATGAGGCTCACATATAGAAAACCCATGCCACAAAGGGGGTGATTCACAGCTCCTGGTTACTAGGAGTCCTTTACGGTATTTATGAAATCCTCATAAAGTTTGTCATATGTATAGGTTTTTTCTGGATGTTGAGAGTTGGTGCCCTCACAGAGCTCTGTGTGACCTCAGTGTGTCAAGCTGTGTTTCTCTATTGTTAACAAAGATGCTGCCGGCAGCACTGATATTCTATGTCACTGCTACCAACACTGCCAGGTTATCAAGTCTTTTTGCTGGTGATCCACCAAAGACCATAACCCAAAGACTAAATGCAGGTTTATTGACCGACTGATCAATTTTATTTCTGGATATTCAGTTACCTTTTCTTGTGGAACCTTTTGCATGCTCTGGACACACTTTTCTCCATTACTGATTGTGTTGTCTTCTGCTTGCTGATCCAGCCTCTGGGAGAGGGGAGCAGATAAAGGGAATTTTGGAGCTCTCTGTCACTTGACTGATTGATTTCAGACTAGCTTGTTGTTTATATTTATAATCCAAGAGGTGAAAATGATTCTCTTCAGTTCATCACAAGATTTTTCTACAAGGAATTAGCTTGTGTTCATTCCAACAAGTACCAGAAGGAAGCTCTTGGACTTTCAACTACTCGCTGCTTGTTTATGCTTGCTTGAGTAACCTGCTTATGCTTTTTTATTTCTTTTTCTGAGAAGAGACTAGCTTTTTAGATGATGGTCTTTCCTTGAATGTTCAAGTGTTTTCAAGTGGCTAAATGATATTGATTTCCTTTCTTCAGGCACTAATGTTTTAGAGGATATGAGGGAAATCATTTGGAAGTTGAGGGACTAAAGCCATGTCATATGAAGACAACAGGTCTGGACTTTGCCAGTTCTGTGATTGTTATGGTCACGATGACTGAAAATGATTTAGGATGTCATGGGTAACCTTGTTCCTTTTAAATTAACGTCTTTCTCAGATCTCAGTTTATCTTAGATATGTTTTATAGAAGCATAGATCCAAATAATAAAGAAAGTTGGAAGCCATTTGGCCAGCTTTCTCATTTTACATATGAGTCCCATAAGGCTTAAGGAATTTATATGACTTGTTCTCTTTGAAAATGAAGAACAAATGGCAACAACATTATCATGGTTGCCCAAGAGCAAAGGTCTGATGGAAAGGAGAATAATTTTATTTATTTATTTTTAATTAATTATTATTTTTTTGGGGGGGAGAATAATTTTTTTAAAACAGCCTCTCAAAGTGTTATCTTCTGGGAGAAGTGTAATAAATCTGTAAACCTTTCTGTCAATGAGGCATACCTACCTACTTTGTCTCTACCTCCTTCTTTAGACTCTTTCCTCCCATTGTAAAGATCATTCTCAGTTCTGTTTTCTCTTTGTCATCTATTCACATTATTCCATTTACCCCAGGCAGACCAACACCATCTTTATTTCTCCTTTTCCCTGATGTAGTTTTAAAGACCATTTCTGTTGTCCTTGGCATATTTTTATTCTTTAGGCTTTCCCATTCAGTTCTTAGAAGTTCCTATTATGATTTTATAATTTTCTTGGGTGATCTCCAAAGAAAACACTTCAGTTTTTCATACATGTTCTCTCTGTATCTGAGTCCATCACAGAGCACCTGGTGAAGCCATGTTAGTCTCTTTAGATGTCACTCCCTTTTCTTCCCTATTGGGATATTTTTCTATTGTAACATCAGAATTGCATTCTTGAGAACCTCATATTCCTTTTGAGTCACTTTGGGTGTCATGGGTTGGTCTCTTTGGAGCCTTTCAGTCTATGAACCTATAAGATTTCAGGTAGTCATGATGTTTATGCCTCTGCTACAATTACTCTCAACTCTGTACATCCACATTTAGTTTTCTTAGAGTAGGAAGTTTGGAAAGAGGCAAAGGAGGATGACTGGTAAAACTTTGGAACTCTTAAGGGAGGCAGAATATTTTTGTGGAAATAACACTGGGTTTGAAGTTAGAGGTCCTGGATTCAAATCCTTAAATGCTCTAGAAAATGTCTGAGCTCTTTTTCTGCCCTAAACCCTATGAAAAAGCTAACATTTATGGGTGCAAAGTCAGCTTGGGCTGACTCTGCCCAACTCAAGTCAGAGTCTTATACTCCTAAAGCACTTGGAGTGTCTATTCTGAGTTCACCCTGGGAAAGAAGTTCTGAGAAGTGAAGGACTGTAGATATTGAGGTGAAAATCTGAGGGAAGATAATTCCCTCTTACTTCAGGTGGACCACAAGCACAGAGAAGAGATCTCATCTAATTGGAATCATTTAAATGTTAAGTAGAAAGTAAGATGATTCAGCAGGCTTTTTGTCCAGGACCAAGTCTAAGATTTCTTTTTTATTTTATTTTTAAATTAAGATAAGTAGGTGGTATAGTGGACAGAAGGCTCAATTTGGAATCAGGATGACCTGAGTTCAGACATTCACATGACCTCTCTAAGCTTCAATTTCCTTATGTTTAAAATGGGAATTATGATATCACTGTCCTAATGGGGTCGCTGTAAGGATCAAACGAGATAACATATATCAAGTTCCTTGCAAATTTTAAAGGACTATTTAAATGTTAGCTATTATTACTATTAAATGTTTTATTGACGCCTTTTGTTTTTTACGATGCAGTTATGTGGTTTATATGCCTTACTCCCATCCCTAACCCCCTTTAACCTTGAATGTTCCCCTAAAAAGGAAGCACATTTAATAAAAAGCAACTGATTTAAAGCTCCCTCTTACAAGACAAGCAATATTTCTATTGTGGTAGAATATCTGCACAGAAGATAGAAGTATTGTTCATTACCGTATCTGATCTCCAGTTTGAATTCTCTTTTTGAAAGGCTTTTCTTCTACAGAGCTTGGAACTAAAGAAATGAACAGTCTCTGTAGACACCTAGTGGCAATGTAGAGACATCAGGTACATGATATTTAGGACTCAAAGCCCATAATTGTGCCTGGGGACTCATTCAAAATAATCTTGTCCTGCATCTAAGGGGCTCCTGTTTTTCAGTCTAACATGTTCAGCCCAGGTTTCTATAACATATAAGGAGTTATATAATTGAAACCTATGTGGTATATTGGAAGTCAGTCCTGGTGTTTTATATAATAAAGGATAATTGCTGACTTTAAATAGAGTTTTAAGATTTTCCAATTAGTTTATATTTACTATCTCATTTATTCTTCATAACCAAGATGTGAAATAAATGGTACACTTATTATTATTCTGCTCCAATCCTGAATCTATGGACTTTTTCCTACCATGCCACAAAACAGCCTTCTCATACTGGAAATTGACTCAATCTTTTTAGCCTTCTCACATTGGAAGTATACTCTGCCCCTGTAGCCCATTCTTCCAAATGGTATGTCCTTTCCCAAATCTCCATTTTATTTATTTATTTATTTTATTTATTTATTTATTTATTTTATTTAATAGCCTTTTATTTACAGGATATATACATGGGTAACTTTACAGCATTAACAATTGCCAAACCTCTTGTTCCAATTTTTCACCTCTTACCCCACCCCACCCCTCCCTAGATGGCAGGATGACCAGTAGATGTTAAATATATTAAATATAACTTAGATACACAATAAGTATACATGACCTAAAACATTATTTTGCTGTACAAAAAGAATCAGGCTCTGAATTATTGTACAATTAGCTTGTGAAGGAAATCAAAATGCATGTGGCATAAATATAGGATTGGGAATTAATGTAATGGTTTTAGTCATCTCCCAGAGTTATTTTTCTGGGCATAGCTAGTTCAGTTCATTACTGCTCCATTAGAAATGATTTGGTTGATCTCGTTGCTGAGGATGGCCTGATCCATCAGGACTGGTCATCATCTAGTATTGTTGTTGAAGTATATAATGATCTCCTGGTCCTGCTCATTTCACTCAGCATCAGTTCTGTAAGTCTCTCCAGGCCTTTCTGAAATCATCCTGTTGGTCATTTCTTACAGAACAGTAATATTCCATAATTTTCATATACCACAATTTATTCAGCTCATTCTCCAACTGATGGACATCCATTCAGTTTCAGTTTCTAGCCACTACAAAAGGGCTGCCACAAACATTCGTGCACATACAGGTCCTTTCCTTCTTTATAATCTCTTTGGGATATAATCCCAGTAGTAACATGTTGGATCAAAGGGTATGCACAGTTTGATAACTTTTGAGCATAGTTCCAAACTACTCTCCAAAATGGTTGGATTCGTTCACAACTCCACCAACAATGCATCAATGTCCCAGTTTTCCCGCATCCCCTCCAACAATCTCATTATTTTTCCTGTCATCTTAGCCAATCTGACAGGTGTGTAGTGGTATCTTAGAGTTGTCTTAATTTGCATTTCTCTGATTAATAATGGACTTGGAGCATCTTTTCATATGACTAGAAATAGTTTCAATTTCTTCATCTGAGAATTGTCTGTTCATATCACTTTGACCATTTTTCAATTGGAGAATGGCTTGATTTTTTATAAATTAGAGTTAATTCTCTATATATTTTGGAAATGAGGCCTTTATCAGAACTCTTTGACTGTAAAAATATTTTCCCAGTTTATTGCTTCCCTTCTAATCTTGTCTGCATTAGTTTTGTTTGTACAAAACTTTTCAGTTTGGTATAATCAGAAATTTTCTATTTTGTGATCAGTAATGATCTTTAGTTCTGCTTTGGTCATAAAGACCTTCCCTTCCACAGGTCTGGAGAGGTAACTATCCTATGTTCCTCTAATTTATTAATAATTTCATTCTTTATAGCCTAGGTCATGAACCCATTTTTGACCTTATCTTGGTGTACGGTGTTAAGTATGGATCAATGCCTAGTTTCTGCCATATTAGTTTCCAATTTTCCAGCAATTTTTATCAAACAGTAAGTTCTTATCCCAAAAGCTGGGAACTTTGGGTTTGTCAAAGACTAGGTTGCTATATTTGATTGACTGTTTTGTCTCTTGGAACCTAATCTATTCCACTGATCAACTAATCTATTCTTAGCCAATACCAAATAGTTTTGTAACTGCTGCTCTATAATATAATTTTAGATCTGGTACAGCTAAACCACCATCATTTGATTTTTTTTCATTGAATTCCCTTGAAATTCTTGACCTTTTGTTTTTCCATATGAACTTTGTTATTATTTTCTAGGTCATTAAAATAGTTTTTGGGAGTCTGATTGGTATAGCGCTAAATAAATAGATTAGTTTAGGTAATATTGTCATCTTTATTATATTTGCTCGCCCTATCCAAGAGCATTTAATATTTTTCCAATTGGTTAGATCAGACTTAATTTGTGTGAAAAGTGGTCTGTAATTTTGCTCATAAAGTTTCTGATTTTCCCTTGGCAGATAGATTCCTAAATATTTTATATTATCAGTAGTTACTTTAAATGGAATTTCTCTTTGTAACTCTGACTGTTGGATTTTGTTAGTGATATATAGAATGCTGATGACTTATGTGGGTTTATTTTATAACCAGCAACTTTGCTAAAGTTGTGGATTATTTCTAATAACTTTTAAGCAGAATCTCTGGGGTTCTCTACGAATACCTATCATGTCATCTGGCAAAGGTGATAATTGGCTTCCTCATTTGCCTATTCTTATTCCTTTAATCTTTTTCTCAGCTCTTATTGCTATAGCTAGTGTTTCTAATACTATATTAAATAGTAACGGTGATAGTGGGCAACCTTGTTTCACTCCAGATCTTATTGGGAATGGTTGCAGTTTGTCTCCATTACATATGATGCTTACTGATGGTTTTAAATAGATGCTGCTGATTATTTTAAGGAAAAATCCATTTATTCCTATACTCTCAAGTGTTTTTAATAGGAATGGATGTTGGATTTTATCAAATGCTTTTCTGCATCTATTGAGATGATCATATGGTTTTTGTTAATTTGGTTATTAACATGGCCAATTATATTGATAGTTTTCCTAATATTGAACCAGCCCTGCATTCCTGGTATAAATCCTACTTGATCATAGTGTATTATCTTGGAGATGATTTTCTGTAGTCTTTTTGCTAATATCTTATTTAAGATTTTAGCATCAATATTCATTAGGGAGATTGGTCTATAATTTTCTTTCTCTGTTTTCAGCCTACCTGGTTTAGGTATCAGTACCATGTCTGTGTCATAGAAGGAATTTGGTAGGACTCCTTCATTCCCTATTTTATCAAATAATTTATATAGCATTGGGGCCAATTGTTCTTTAAATGTTTGGTAAAATTCACATGTAAATCTATCTGGTCCTGGGGATTTTTTCTTAGGGAGTTGTTTAATTGCCTGTTCTATTTCTTTTTCTGAAATGGGACTATTCAAGAATTACTTCCTCCTCTGTTAGTCTGGGAAGTCTATATTTTTGGAGGTAGTCATCCATTTCACTTAGGTTATCAAATTTATTGGCATAAAGTTGAGCAAAATAACTCTTATTATTTCTCTAATTTCCTCTTCATTGGTGGAAAGTTCTCCTTTTCATTTTAAGACTACTAATTTCATTTTCCTCCCTCCTTTTTCTAATCAGATTTACCAAAGGCTTATCTATTTTATTGGCTTTTCATAGAACCAACTCTTAGTTTTATTAATTAGTTCAATAGTTTTTTACTTTCAATATTTTAATTTCTCCTTTTAATTTTAGAATTTCAATTTAGTATTTGATTGGGGGTTTTTAATTTGGTCTTTTTAGTTTTTTAGTTGCAAGTCAATTCATTAATCTTTTCTTTTCTGTTTTATTCAAGTAAGCCTCTAAGGATATAAAATTCCTCTTATTACCGCTTTGGCTGCATCGCACAAATTTTGGTATGATGTCTCATCATTGTCATTATCTTGAGTGAAATTATTAATTGTATCTATAATGTGCTGCTTCACCCAATCATTCTTTAAGATGAGATTGTTTAGTTTCCAATTACTTTTTGGTCTATTTCCCCCTAACTTTTTGTTGAATGTAGTTTTATTGCATCATGATCTGAAAAGAAAGCATTTACTATTTCTGCTTTCTTGCATTTAATTTTGAGGTCTTTATGTCCTAATATATGGTCAATTTTTGAATAGGTTCCATGAACTGCTGAGAAGAAAGTATATTCCTTCCTATCTCCATTCAATTTTCTCCAAAGATCCAACATACCTAATTTTTCTAATATTCTATTTGCTTCTTTAATTTCTTTCTTATTTGTTTTGTGGTTTGATTTGTCTAATTCTGAGAGTGCAAGGTTAGAGATCTCCTACTATTACAGTTTTGTTGTCTATTTCTTCTTGCAACTCTCTTAACTTCTCCTTTAGGAAGCTGAGTGCCATACCACTTGGTGCATATATGTTTAATATTGATATTGCTTCGTTGTTTATGTACCCTTTAGCAGGATGTAGTTTCCTTCCTTATCTCTTTTAATTAGATCAATTTTTACTTTTTGCTTGATCTGAGATAAGGATGGCTACCTGCTTTTTGACTTCACCTGAAGCATAATAGATTTTGCTCCAGCCTTTTACCTTTACTCTATATGTATCCCCTGCTTTAAATGTGTTTCTTGTAAACAACATATTGTAGGGTTCTGACTTTTGATCCAGTCTGCTATCTGCCTCCTCTTTATGGGGGAGTTCATCCCATTCACATTTACGTTAGAATTACTAAATCTGTATTTCCTGCCATCCTAATAACCCCAGATTGTGCTTTACTTATTCTTGCCTCCCCAACCCTCTTTCCCCTTTTAAACTTATGTACCCCTCTTGTATCACGATACTTATCCTCTTTATAATCCCTCCCTCCCCCTTTGAGTCTTTCCCTTCCTTCCTTATTACTCTTTTCTTTTCCCTTTTCCTCTCCCCGTTTTTAATGAGGCGAGAGAGATTTTCTCTAAAACAAATGTCAATTATTTTTTCTTTGAGCCAACTCTGATGAGAGTAAGATTCACAATGTCCCTCCCCTCTCTAAATTCCCTCAGATATGATAAGTTTCTTAGCCTCTTTGTGGGATGTGGTTTCCCTCTTTATCCCTCCTTCCCACCTTATTCTGCCATCATCCCTTTTCCATATCTACTTCCCTTTTTCATGTTATATCAGTACAATCAAATTATACATGTATTCTTTTGTATATCCACAAAGAAATACAATTCTCAAGAGTTATTTTTACCTTTTCTGCATCTCTTGAGTTCTATTCTTGGAGATCAAATTTTTGTTTAATTCTGGTTTTTCTTCAGAAACAAATGGAATTCATTTGTTTCATTAAATGTCCATCTTCTTCCCTGGAAGAAAATGCTCAGCTTAGCTGGGTAGTTTATTCTTGGCTGCATCCAAGTTCTTGTGCCTTTCGGAATATCATATTCCAGGCCCTTCTTTCCTTTAATGTAGAGGCAGCCAGATCTTGGGTGATCCTTATTGTGCCACCTCGGTATTTAAATGGTTTTTTTGGCTGCTTGTAAAATTTTTTCCTTAATCTGATAGTTCTGAAATTTTGCCACAATATTCCTTGGGGTTTTTATTTTAGGGTTTCTTTCAGACGGTGTTCGATGAATTCTTTCAATGCCTATTTTACCTTCTGATTCTATTACATCTGGGCAGTTCTCTTTAATGATTTCTTGTAAAATAGTATCTAGGCTCTTTTTTTCATCATAGTTTTCGGAAAGTCCAATAATCCTCAGATTATCTCTCCTAGATCTATTTTTCCAAGTCTGTCATTTTGCAAGTAGATAATTCATGGTTTTTCCAGTTTGTCATTTTTTGTTTTTGCTTGACTGATTCTTGCTGTCTCAATGAATCATTAGTTTCAATTTGTTCAGTTCTAATTTTTAAAGAATTATTTTCTTCATTAGCTTTTTTACTTTTTCTGTATATGTCCAATTGGGTTTTTGAATGTATTGTTTTGGTCTGTGGAATTTTTTTCCATTTCACTAATTTTTTTTTTTTAGTGAATTATTTTCTTTTTCCAATTCACCGATCCTACTTTCTTGCATGTTCTTTGTCTTTTCCAATTCACAAATCCTACTTTCTAGTGAATTTTTATTTTTTCCAATTCGTATTTCAGGAAATTGTTGCTCTCTTTGTAAGGCTTTCTCTTTCCTTTCCCCATTTATCTTCTAACTCTCTTTTGAGACTTTTTAATGGTCTCTTCTATGAGAGCATTATGTAAAGGAGGACAATCTGATGCATTTTTGCTGTTTGAGGTCTCTTCAGGTTTGCTGACCTGCTCTTTTCTGCATAGAAGCTGTTGATCGTTCTTTTCATCTTTTTATTCATGTTTTGAAGCCTTTAGGTAGGTCTCCTAGGCAAGGGGTTACAGCTTCCTCTGCAGAGCAGGGAAAGATTTAAACCGATTTCCGGCTCCAAGGTATGGGAGTGCTCTGAGGAGAGTTTTCCCTTCCCCAACAGGAAGTGGATTCAGCACTGGCCGAGCTATCAAACTGCTTAGTAGGGCTGAGTGGATTAGCGTTGCCCTCGGCTAGAGACTAAGGGGTGAAAGTGTCACTGCCCCAGGCCGGAGCCTCTTGTGGGACTGTGAGTATTAGCAGCTGACCGCAGACCACAGACCACAGACCGCAGACCGCCGCAAACTCTGCCCAGCGTCTCTGCCTGATGCAAATCGGCCCTGGAAAAGCTCTCATGGCCTCAAGCCGAGCTCCCCACTGCGCAGATTGGAGGCTAACCCGGCTGCGTCCTCCTGCTGTGCAGGATCACAACTGCCCTAAGGAGAAGCCCCGTACTGCGGGTTGGGGCTGCGCGCTTGTGCTGAGATCTGTGCCTTCACCCTGGGTTTGAGACTCTCCTCGGAACCTAATTTCTCTCCCTGTCTGTGCCGATCTCCCCCCTGGCCCCGGAACCAACCTTTTTTGGCGAGACTGCAGATTTTCTTCGGCCGGTGAGTTGTTCTACTTCTTATCTTTACGAATTGTGGCAGTCAAGACTATTTTTGAGGCTCGATATAATATTGATAAAGAGGGTAAGAGAAGAGCTTAGAAAGTCGCATGTGTCTTCTCTGCCATCTTGGCTCCCCCAAATCTCCATTTTAAAGAAAATACTTAGGCATCCACATTTTCATCACAGTCATCCCCATCCCCACCAATACCACCACTAGCATCATCATCATCATTGCCACCACCACCATCATGATCATACCCACCAGTATCATCTTCATCATCATTGTAGCTAACATTCATAAAACATTTTAAAATTTCCAAATCACTATAGATGTGATCTTCTTTTATCATCACCATAATCATAGAGGTAGGTGCTGTTATTATCCTCAATTTATAGATAAGGAAACTGAGGCAAATAGATTAAGTGACTTGTTCAGGGCCACATATCTAGTATATCTCTGAGGTAGGATTCAAATGTAGGTATTTATGACTTCAAATATTCATTGCTATTCATCTGTCTACTGATGATTTTCTGGACTACTTTTTATACCCTTTATGTGCTGTTTTCTCCCTTTAAATACAGGGGTCCTCAAACTACAGCCCAAGGGCCATATGCAGCAGCTGAGGACGATTATCCCCCTCACCCAGGGCTATGAAGTTTCTTTATTTAAAGGCCCACAAAACAAAGTTTTTGTTTTTACTATAGTCTGGCCTGGAGGACAGTGAACTGGCCCCTTATTTAAAAAGTTTGAGGACCCCTGCTTTAAAATATAAACTCATTGAGGATGAGTTTCTACTTTCTTTCTACTTATATTTGTATTCTCAGAGCTTAGCACAGTGCCGGGCATATAAGAAGTGCTTAATAAATAGTTTTGGGACAACAACTCATTATCTGACAAAAATTGGTTGGGAAAATTGGAAAGCAGTTTGGCAGAAATTAGGCACAGACCAATATTTCACATTGTATGCCAAAATGTCAAAATTAGTACATGATTTAGACATAGAGAGTGATAGCTTAAATACATGGAAAATATAATCGTCAAATCTATAGATAAAGGAAGAGTTTGTGGCCAAAGGATCACAGGAATTAAAATGAATACTTTTGCTTCTATGAAATTAAAAAGCTTTTGCACAAACAAAATTAATGCAGTCAAAATCAGAACAAAAACAGAAAACTGGGACAATTTTGTGTACTTATATAATTCTCAAATGTATACTTGATGAAGCAAAATTTGTAAAAATAAGTGCCATTCTCCAGTTGATAAATGATCAAAGGAAATGGATGGGCAATTTATAGATGAAGAAATCAAAACTATCTATAGATCATGAAAAATGCTCTAAATCGAAATGCAAATTAAGACAACTCTAAGATACCACTACACACCTGTCAGATTGGCTAAGATGACAGGAAAATATAATGATGATTGTTGGAGGGGATGTGGGAAAACTGGGACATTGATTCATTGTTGGTGGAGTTGTGAAAGAATCCAACCATTTTGGAGAGTAGTTTGGAACTATGCTCAAAGAGTTATCAAACTGTGCATACCCTTTGATCCAGCAGTGTTACTACTGGGATTATATCCCAAAGAGATTATAAAGAAGGAAAAGGGACCTGTATGTGCACGAATGTTTGTGGCAGCCCTTTTTGTAGTGGCTAGAAACTGGAAACTGAATGGATGTCCATCAGTTGGAGAATGGCTGAATAAATTGTGGTATATGAAAATTATGGAATATTACTGTTCTGTAAGAAATGACCAACAGGATAATTTCAGAAAGGCCTGGAGAGACTTACACGAACTGATGCTGAGTGAAATGAGCAGGACCAGGAGATCATTATATACTTCAACAACAATACTAGATGATGACCAGTCCTGATGGATCAGGCCATCCTCAGCAACGAGATCAACCAAATCATTTCTAATGGAGCAGTAATGAACTGAACTAGCTATACCCAGAAAAAGAACTCTGGGAGATGACTAAAAACCATTACATTGAATTCCCAGTCCCTATATTTATGCACACCTGCATCTTTGATTTCCTTCACAAACTAATTGTACAATAATTCAGAGTCTGATTCTTTTTGTACAGCAAAATAATGTTTTGGTCATGTATACTTATTGTGTATCTAAGTTATATTTTAATATATTTAACATCTACTGGTCATCCTGCCATTTAGGGGAGGGGGTGGGGGGGGGGTAAGAGGTGAAAAATCCTGTAAATTAAAGGCTATTAAAAAAAAAAAACTTAATAAAAAAAAACTGAAAAAAAAAAGAAAAATGCTCTAAATCATTACTGATTAGAGAAATTCAAATTTAAATAATTCTGAGATATCACCTCATACCTAGCAGATAGGCTAACATGATAGAAAAGGAAAATGACAAATGCTAGAGGAGATGTGGAAAAATTGGAACACTAATGCACTATTGAGGAGTTGTGGACTAGTCTAACATTCTGGAGATTAATTTGAAACTATGCTCAAAGAGCTACAAAACTTTGCATGCCCTTTGATGCAGCAATTAGCTGTGTATCCCAAAGAGATCAAAGAAAAGGGAAACATTTATATAAAAATATTTATAACGGCTTTTTTGTGGTGGTAAAGAATTGGAAATCTAGGAGACTTCTGTCTACTAGAGAAGTCTGAAAAGTTGTGGTAGATGATTATAATATATTGTTATTCGAAAAGAAATGAGAAGCAGAATAGTTTCAGAGAAACTGGGAAGACTTACGTGAGCTAAGGCAGAGTGAAGTGTGCAGAATTAGAACACTGGTGCACAGTAACAGCAATATTATAAGGATGATCAACTGCAAAAGACTTAGCTACTTTGATCAGGACAATGATACAAGACCATTCCATAAGATGCATGATTAAAAATGCTATCCACTTCCAGAGAGAGAACTGATA
Source organism: Sarcophilus harrisii (assembly GCF_902635505.1). NCBI lineage: Eukaryota > Metazoa > Chordata > Mammalia > Dasyuromorphia > Dasyuridae > Sarcophilus > Sarcophilus harrisii. The sequence goes on from NC_045429.1 coordinate 427,492,657, forward strand.
AACTCTGAATACAGATTGAACATACTTTTAAAACTTTCTTTATTTTCTTATTTTTGTCATGTTTGCAATATGACTGATGTGTAAATATGTTTTGCATAGCTTCACATGTATAATTGATATTTGAAACTCAAAATTAAAAAAAATAAATGTTAAATTTTTTTTAAACATGTAATTGGGAAATATTTAATGGAATAACATATATTGAAATGAATATAATGGAATATTAGCATGTTATAAGAAATGATAAAAGGGAAGATTTCAGTAAAACCTTGGAAAACTTGCATGAATCATGCAGAGGAAAGTAAATAAGTCACAGAAATTCTTTATCTAATAAAAACAACATTTTAAAAAGAAAAGCCTACTTTGGAAGACTTAAGAATTCTGATGAATGTAAATAACCAACCTCAATTTCAGTGGATCCAGGATGAAACATGATGACCTCCTGATAGAAAAGTGATATTCTCAGGATACAGTCTCTCTCACACACACACACACACACACACACAGACACACACACACATTTTGGATTTAGCCAGTGTGGGATTGTATTTTGTTTGATTATTTGTTGCAAAGATTTCCCTTTTTCCTTTCCTTTGCTTTTTTTCTCTTTTCCCCTTTCTCCTTTCCTTTCTTTCCTTTGGTGGAGAGGGGGAAGAGAATAAACATTTATATTTCATTTGATCTTCATAAAAATCCTATCAAGTTCACTACCATCAGGGGTTTGTTTCTATGGGAGAGTAGAAGAAAAAGATTACTGTTAATGGAAAAGAATTAATTAAAAAATTAAGGTACCCACCAATATGCAACCCCTTTCAAAGAATTTTATGGGAAAAACATACCATTCATAGGTTGGTAGCCATGACCCCTTGCATTTCTGGGCAGTTCCCTGAAGGTGGCACATGGTCTCCTGCAGTTCGAGACAGCTCTCAGGAGGTAGCATATGGCCTCTTGCAGTTCCAGACAGCTTCCAGCAGGTGGCATATGGCCTCCTGCAGTTCCAGACACTTCCCAGCAGGTGGCAGGCACATGGTCTCCTGCAGTTCCAGACAGCTCCCAGCAGGTGGCATATGGCCTTCTGCAGTTCCAGACACTTCCCAGCAGATGACAGGCACATGGTCTCCTGCAGTTCCAGACAGCTCCCAGCAGGTGGCAGGCACATGGTCTCCTGCAGTTTCAGACACTTCCCAGCAGGTGGCATATGGCCTCCTGCAGTTCCAGACAGTTCCCAGCAGGTGGCATATGGCCTCCTGCAGTTCCAGACAGTTCCAGCAGATGACAGGCACATGGTCTCCTGCAGTTCCAGACAGCTCCCAGCAGGTGGCATATGGCCTCCTGCAGTTCCAGACAGTTCCCAGCAGGTGGCATATGGCCTCCTGCAGTTCCAGACACTTTCCAGCAAATAGCACATGGCCTCCTGCAGTTCCAGACAGTTACCAGGAGGTGGCATTATGGCTTCCATATTTCCTCCAGCATTATTCCTCCATACCTTTGTATCTTGTTTACTTCCAACACAATGCCCTTGCTGACCTTCTCCTGGGCCTCCAGGGACCTACACTGAGATTTCTGAGGCTCCCAGGAAGGCCTTTGCATCTATCTTTTCCCCTGAGAAGGCCAGTACCTGAAATTCCACCATTAGCATCTTACTTCTTTGGATTCAGAATCATCCTTTCCCGTGGGGTCCTTGTCATCATCCTTTGTTTGCTTACTGATTTGAACTTGATCACACTTAATACTTCCTAAATGCCTTTGAAATAGGAAGGCAGCCTGCTGTAGGGAAAATAGTGTTGAAACTTAAGGAAAACATGGCTCCAAATCCTGCTTTTGATGTTTAGTAATTGTAAGCCATGCCTGTAAGCCTCAGTTTCCTTCTTTGGTATCATTTACCCCTGTCTCCTGAAGGGGCCCAGCCTGCCAAAGTGTTACCTGTCAGGCAGGAAGCCCAGTTCTGCCTGCCCTGTGACCTTAACCTTGTAGCATCCCTGATGCTTCCCTCGCTCCCTCGGGTCTCTGCACATCCCAAAGCAAGTCTCTCTTTGGAGCCCCAGGTTCAGATACAATGACTCCAAGATATCCTTTGTTCCTCAGACCGCTGGGAGGGATGCCTTTAATCTGAGTCAGCTGTTTTTATTTGCTCAGCAACTTGAAAATACCCTCACTTCTCCCAAATTATCTCTCTTAAGCCTCAAATTAGAGACAGCGGAGAGGAATGAACAGGTGACCCTCAGAATTAGGAATATCGGGGTTCAAATGCTCCCTGACGCAGTGACGATGAGTCTGGGCACATTGCTGAACTTTTCAACCTCCCAGACAACACCCTAAGACAATAAATCAAAGAACAGTTGCCAAATTTGGATTAATAAAGGGAATTTTCTCCATGAGGAGTCCTTACATCATCATTAAAACCACAAATAGGATCAAAGAGAAACCAAATAATTTCTCAGAATGGGATCATTCAAATCATCCTAAGCTGCTACAACTAAAGTGAGCAATGATAGTCATATCTTAGCATTACTTAGGAGAAGGGAGAGGGGAACAAGCATATATGAAACACATATGGGCCAGGTATTGAAGGGCTGGTACCTGGCACAGGGGATTGTGTGATGGGCCTGAAGTCAAAAGTCAGACTCAACTTTCTGAATTCAAATCTGACCTCAGACACTTACTAATTGTGTGACTCTAAGCAACTCACTTAACCTGATTTGCCTCAGTTTCATCATCTATAAAATGGGCTGGAGAAGAAAATACCTTTTCTAATACCTTTGCCAGGAAAACCTCAAATGAGGTCACAAAAGGTTGGACATCACTGAATAAAGCCCGGCATTGTGCTAAGCATTTTACAAACATTATTTAATTTGTTTTTCACAACAACTTTGGGAGGTAGGTTCTATTATTATCTCTATTTGATAGTAGGAGAAACTGAGTCAGACAAAGGATCACACTGATAGCTAAATATCTGAGTTGGGTTTGATCTCAGGCCTTCCTGAGTCCAATCCTATCTCTCTGGGACTGTACCAGCCACTGTATCATCTGGCTATCTCTGAATCAGAGTTAGGGCACCACTGACAAGCTACATAAGCAGGCCTGAAAACCAACAAGTGTGTTGGAGAGAGAGAGGCTGATTTTTGGGGGAAGGCATTGCTTATTGGTGGATCTTTTTACTTTATTTTTTAATTATTATTGTTTTTCAATGAACAGTAATCAATTTTTCCTCCTCTCCCAGAGAAGCAGCTGGTGGTTTGTGGAATTGTGTCTGGTTATTTGTATTCATCCAAGTTATTAAATTTTTCAGAATGATTTGTTCTTTACAATATTGTTTTTATTGTGCAAATTGTTCTCCTAGTTTTGCCTACTACTTTGCTCTACATAGTTCATACAAGTTTTTTCCAAGTTTCATTGAAATCATCTTTTTTGTCATTCCTTATGACAATTAGCATTTCACTGTATTCACATACTGTATGAGCAGCTAAGTGGCCCACTAGACAAAGCTCTGGCCTGGTGCCAAAGAGACTTGAGTTCAAATAGGTCTCAGATATGTTAGCTGTGTGACTCTGGGCAAGTCACTTAATCTGTTTTATCTCAGCCTTTTCATCTGTAAACTGAGCACAATACCTCACAGTATTGTTGCAGTTTGTACAGCCATTTTCCAGTTGATAACTCCACCTTACCCCTCTAGTTTGTTTGCTTTTGCTACTATAGAAAACCTATGATGACTATTTTTGTACATATAAGCTATAATCTTAATTTTTTTTCCTTTGGCTCTAAGCTTTGTGATATTGCTTGGTCCAAGGGTATCCTTTACTTCTAAAACCTTCCATTCTGAGATCATATTTGTTTTTGCTGATGGACACAATGTCATTTGTAATAATAGTAATAAAACTACATTCTATGAATTGCATGTTTTCGCCTAGGTGCATATCACTTAGGGGCCAAAAGAATAAGAACTTGCACCTGGTCTCTCTCTCTCTCTTTTTTTTTCTTGAGAGGTTTTATTTATTTATTTATTTATTTATTGATACTTCATATTGCTTGCTGTGTACCAAGAGGGACCTGTGGTGATCATAGCCAGTGATTTCAGGGACTGGGCCACTGGGATTTCTCCTCCCTGAGGAAAGAGATCCCTTCACGGAGGAGCTACTAAGAAATTCTGTAAATAGAGCAGCCAGCAGGAATACTGCTGACCAACTTGACCAACCCCCCAAAATCCTAAAAGCCGCAGTACCTTCTTTCTCCTTCTCCTCCTTCCCCCCACCCCCCAGATCTGGAATAGCCAGTAAAATCTCTCTGTCTTTTTCTATTTTGTCCCCTCTTCTCTTTCTCTTTGCCTCTCTCCCTTTTTCCCTCTCCTGCTTTCCATCCACCCATCCATCCACCTGTCTATCATTCTGTCTGTCTGTCTATCTATCTACCTATGTCTGTCTATCTATCTATCTACCTAGCTACCTATCTTTCTTTCTGTCTGTCTGTCTGTCTATCTATCTACCTACCTGTTTATCTTTCTGTCTGTCTATCTGTCTGTCTATCTATATACCTGTCTATTTTTCTGTCTATATTTTTGTGTATCTGTCTATCATCTATTTACCTGTCTATCTTTCTGTCTGTCTATCTACCTACCTACCTGTCTATCATTCTATCTATCTATCATCTATCTACCTGTCTATCTTTCTGTCTGTCTACCTACCTACCTGTCTATCATTCTGTCTGTCTACCTATCTACCTATTTGTCTGTCTGTCTGTCTATCTATCTAACATCTACCTATCTATCTCTCTACCTGTCTGTCTTTCTGCCTACCTGCCTGTCTATCTCTATCTGTTTATCTTTCTGTCTGTCCATCTATCTGTCTATCTGTCTGTCTACCTACCCACATACCTACCTGTCTATCTTTCTGTCTATCTGTCTCTCTGTTTATCTTTCTATCTACCTGTCTACCTACCTACCTACCTGTTTGTCTTTCTGTCTGTCTGCCTGCCTGCCTGCCTGTCTGTCTATCTATCTTTTTATCTCGGTATCTTATTTCCATATATCTATCTCTCTATTCCTCTGGGGAGACAGAACACTTCTGCCCCACCTGTCTGCTTGTCCTCCCCACTGCCACCTCCGCACCTAGGCTACGAGTCTGGCTCTCAGATGTCCACATGTCTGTCCTTCTGTCAGCCTGCCCTCGGGTCGGTACCTGGCTGGCTGTGTTCGTGTCTGCTCTCCACATGTGTGCCTCTGCGTGTTCCTCTCTGTAGTCCGTCCTCAACCTTTTTCACGTTCTTTGCTGCCATATCCCTGCCCTTACTCTCCCTTCCTTCCCCTCTCCCCCCCCCCCAGGTATCTACCCCTTTCCCGAGTCCATAGATTTGCCTCCAGTGGCTCGTTCCCCTCCTGGCAGAGGAATCAGCCTTCTGGACAAGTTCAAGGCTGCTGCAGCCTGTCAGCGGATGAGGTGAATGTATCTCATCTCCCTTTTGGACTTGAGTTCACTGCTAGTGTTTTAATTTTAACAACCTCCCCAATTCTTATGCTTGCCATTATAGAAAAAAGGCCCATATTGAAATAGGGACATTGATATCAAAAGCCCTTTGAAAGGGCAAACTATGCGGCAGACTCAGGGCAGTTTGACATTCATTAAAATTTAGAGGAGGACGGGAAATTCTATTTAGAGATTCAGAATTTTTGACTGAAAGGATAAATAGTAGCCATGACCTAGGAAAGAAAAGGACTCCCCTTCCCCCCATTTGTCTTGAGCTTTTCTGGGTAGCTTAGCATGTTACTGTGATTCCTTGCCCTTGTCTGTTAACCAAATTTTGATTTCAGTCAAAATTTTAAGTGTCTTTTTGCCCTGATTTCAAAAAGAATCACTCTGGGGAAGGGGAGTGGATCCTGCTTTGGGCAGGCTACTCCATGGCCTGCCTTGATGTAAATGACTTGCACTCAGATATCATTGAAACCACGCCGTATGAGAAATTCAGCCCTGTTAGACAGTGCTTCCCATTCGAATCTTCAGGGACACGATTGCCAGGTCTTTGGGGTTTGCTTCTGACAACTTCCAGCAGCCAGCAGGTGCTGAATTGGCCTTGGATCACAGGTGGGATCCCTCAATTGAGGAAATGTGGAATTGGGCCTATTTTCAGTAAAAAGATATCTAGATGCAGCAGTGGATAAAAAGCTGGTCCTGGAGTCAGGAAACTCAGAGTTCAAAACTAATCTGTGTGACCCTGGGATTACTGTCTACCTTAGTTTCCTCAACTGTAAAATGGGGACAATAAAAACTGGAAATGAAGCAAAAGAGACTAAAAAAGAATGATCAGACATAAAAAAAAGCTTTTTGGTGAGGCACAAATGAAATAATCGTAAAGCATTTAGCACAGTGCCTGGCACATAGAAAAAAGCACTATATATAAAGCTTAGTTATCATTATAATTATTAAAAACCTGCACAAATAGCCAACAAAGTGCTCTGTGATATCTTTTTAGCATCTGGTAACGTCTTGTACCACCAGGTAGTGAACGATGAGAGAAATGATTCTCCATCTGAGTTCTTTGAGACCCAGGATGCTGCAGACTTTGGAGAAGATGAAAGGCACAATTCTCAAGGACTGCAAAATATTTTTAAGTAGATCCAAGTCAAGGAAAGAGCAGGAAGATGAACTGAGGGGCAAAGCAAACAAATTCACTGAAGTTTATATCAAAAACTTTGGAGATGACATGGAGGATTAAAGATCGAAGGAACTTTTCAGCAATTATTATAAAACTCAGTGTAAAAATGATGACTGATCCCAGTGGGAAATTTAAAGGCTTTGGTTTTGAGAAAACTGATTGAAAAGACATCAAGTGGAAAATGGTATCTATAGTCTGGGGAGAGAAAAAAAATTGAGTGCCAGGCTGAGTTAAAATGGAAATTTGAGCAGTTAAAAGAGAAGACACTTAGCTACTACTAGAGTATGACTCTCTATCTTAAGAACCTGAATGACAGGTTCTGAAAAATTAAGGAAGGAATTCTTTCCTTTTGGATCAATTATTGATGCCAATGTGATGCTCAAAGATGGGTGAGGCAAAATTGTGGCTTTGTCTGTTTTTTCCTCACTTGATGAGGCTACCAAAAGAGTGACAGAAATGAATGGGTGCACTATGGTCTCTAAACCTCTGCAAGTTGCATTTTGCCAAAGGAAAGAAGAAAGAAAAACCCATTAAAAAAACAATCAGTAATAAGACCATCAGTCAGTTTCAGCTGACTCCTGGGAGGGTTACTTCATGCTAACAATGGCTCAGGTTCAGAATAAACTGTTATTATGCACCCAATCAAATATCCCAGATAAAATTTAATTTATGATGGTAATAACTTGGGAGACTTCATGACTTCCAAGGAGTGTCGGATGTCATCGGCCAGGCTGGGTCATGCCCAACTCACTCCTACCAGGATCCCACCAATAATGCCCAAACTTCTCATGGCCTTCTCATTTTACCTCAGTGAGTTAGGGTCTCTACTGCTGTGCAAAATTGATCTCTCAGAACCTTTGTAGCTACCCTGAACCTAGAACTGTCCTTATAAATACCTTTCAAATGTCCAAACCCCCTGTGCAGCCTTTGGAGATAACTCAGCTTGCAGTTCATCTATAAGATTTGGAACTCTTATAGAGTTCCATCTTGGCTGCTGCTCCTCTAAAGGAAAAGTAGATGGTGGGAAAACCTTTTGTTGCCATTAATTTAGCCATGCCATTAGTTTATCAAGGATAACCACAGGAATGCTGTTAGATACTGATAATTCAGAGCTGCTGCATACACCAGAGTCTCAGAATTTCTCAAAGGGAGAAGTGATTGCTGTATTACATCTTGCCAAGGAAGAAGGTGCTCAGAAGTTCTTGTGGTTGCTACTCCCTTCTAGACCAGGAAAACTGGAAACTTGGAAGGCAAATAACCTCTGCATAGATGTTTGCTCAACATGTACAGACTTCTTCATGTATTGTCTGTCTACAGACTAGCAAAATGGATGCTTTTTGTATGTGTTTTCTTTTGGAAAAGTTAATTTGAGAGCTCTTTTTTTGGAAAATCTTAAGTTTTTTAGTTGTTAAAATTTGACCAAAAAAGTGGTTGAAAAGATTTCTTGCATATGTTAACCTTCAATTCAATTCAATTTAATTTAATGGAAATTTTTTCTTCTAAAAAGAAGTATGATTCTTTTTTTCTTTTTACATGTCTGATCATTTTTTAAAGTCTCTTTTGCTTCATTTCCTTTTGTCATCCCACTAACCATGAATATCTCTTAAGTCTCTGCCCTTTTCTTTTTATAAAACAACTATACTTTATTACATAGTGGTATCATCATTTACCCAAAGTCTAATGTTCATTACATTCTTAATATAGAAGATAAACTAATCAAGAGTATACTAGTTCATTTTTGTCCTTGTATCTCCAGAACCTAGTTCATAGTAGGAGCCTAATAAAATATATGAACCTGGGCTTCATGGAATGACAAGATTTTAGATCTAGATTTGAAAGGGTCTTCAAGTTGTTGATTATTTCATTGACTTTCCTAAATTATTGTAGTAGCCTTCCAACAGGCCTTCCCATCATCTCTTCTTTGCCCAATCTATCTTTCCCAAGCCTGCTAGATTAATCTTCTTCATGTATACACTATTTGGTTGTGTCACTTTTGCCACTTAAAACTTTTAGTAGTTCTATATGTCCCTTGACAATTTGCCAGCCTTATTGAATACTGCTTCTCTCCTCATACTCTATGCTCTGATTTATTGATCACTTAGGATGACTTGTTCATATAATGCTTTTCCTTTCTTCTTGGCCTTTGTTCATGGCCTTGTTCTCTGTGCCCGAACTTCCTGTCCCACTTGATCCTCTTGCCTATTGCCTTAGCATCTTTTTAAAGCCCAGCTCATACATTACTTCCATCATGAAGCTGAATGTAAGAATATCCTCTTCCAAATAGTCTCCCTTGTCCCTCATGACATGGCACTTGGTTTGTTTCTCTCCTATTTGCTTATCTTAAATTAAAGAATGTTATATTTTGATTTTTTTGTGAGTGTTCTATCTCCCTACATGCCAGAAATCTTACTAAGGAAATAAATAGGTCTTATCTTCTTTTCTACCCCAAACCAACACAGCATTCTCCCCCATGGAGGCCAGTTGGGAGGTTACTTGATAGCTTTTAGTTGTTCATTCATTTCATTATGCTTGACTATTTATGACCCCAAATGAGCTTTTCTTGGCAAAGATACTAATATGTTCTGCCATTTACTTTTCAGTTCATTTTTCAGATGAGAAAATTGAGGCAAACAGGGTGAAATGATTTGCCCAATATCACATAACTAGCTAACAAATGTCTAAGATCCATTTAGAATTCATAAAGATGAGTTTTCTTATAGTGTACAGAGCACTGGGCCTGAAGTTAGGAAGACTCTAATTCAAATGCAGCCTCAGGATACTTAGTAGAGTGTGATCCTGGACATGTTACTCTATTTGCCTCAGTTTCCTCAGTAGTAACATCGATATCCTGGGGTTGTGAGGACCAAGTGAAATAATAATTGTAAATAACTTAGTACAGTGCCTTGAACATGGGTAAGTACTTAGTAAATGTCTGTTCTCTTCCATTCCCCTTCTATAATAACTAGGAAAGTTCAATCAATTAATCCACTAGTTAAAATGTTGGAATCCCTTCCCAAATCTTTTATATTATGAAGGTGCTCAATAATTATTGATTAAGCTGAATTAGATTAATCATAAAACCACAGAGGACAAATAGGAATATTGATTTTTAAAAAATGCTTAATTTTATAGTACTAAGAGATTAGGAGGCAGCTAGCTGGTACATTGGGTAGAGCTTTGGATCTGGAGAAGGTAAAATCTGAATTCAAATCCAGCCTCAGACACTTACTAGCTGACTGACTCTAAGTAAGTCATTTAACTTCCACTTACTTCAGTTTCCCATTTGTAAAGATGGGGAGACAATTGGGAAGGAAATGACAAACCACTCCAGTATCTTTGCCAAGAAAACCATGTCAAAAGGGCCACGTAGTATAGTTCATAACTGAATGGCTGAACCACAACAATAGAGATTGAAAGATAGGCACATTAATAAAAACTAGAATAATTAGAAGACACTCCTTGCAGTAAGTGGCATTTGGGCTAGACCTTGGATATAAATCACATGTTAGTAATGATAATGATGATGATAAAAATACCTGACATTTATATAACACTTTAAGATTTGCAAAACTCTTGATTGTGTGAGGTAAGTACTCTAGATATTGCACCCATTTTGAAGATGAGGAAATTGGAATTGTGAGAGCTTAAGTCCTCTGATTCTATGTTTTAACTTACCTTACCACTTATGATGTCTTGTTCAGGCCTTATTCTTTCTTCTGGGCCTTTCCTCATGGTATTCTCTGTGCTGGGCTTCTCATCCCACCTTGACTCTCTTGCCTGTTGAAGGTCTACCATTTTGCAAAAACCTATAGTGTTATGTCCACCATGAATCTATATCCCAACTAATTTAACTAGTATCAGAAATGGGATTTGGACCCAAATCTCTCGACTCTCAGTTTGAACTCCCAGAAACATACATACACATAGAGAAAGAGACAGAGACAAAGAGACATAGACACAGAGAGACACATGCACATACAAACAGAGACAGACAGACAGATTGACAGATGGACAGAAAGATGGACAGATAGACAGAAAGACAACCAGATACATGGGTGGAGAGATAGACACATAGATAGCCAGATTGAACTTCCAGGAGTTTGTTTGGGTGCCAAGAAAAACGGGTAGGAGAGGACTACATAATTTGGGAGAGATCTGGAATTTTAAGGGTAGGGTTCTAGCAGTGGTACCCAGGTGCCAGCCTCTGCCTGTTTGAAAGCACAAACATGGGCATCCTGTACACCGTGCTTGGCATGGCACTGTGAATGGTAAATCTGTCATCAATCTGGGTCAGTCCCAGAGCTAATGATGGAGTTTAGGTATATTCACCCAACAGGCCAGGCTAGGTAAAGAAATCAGGGTGGAGTCCAATCATGTTCACTCTGCATCTCTTTGGTAATAATATCCAGTTTATGGATCAGCCTTATCAGCCTTAGGCCATGATGTCAAGCAAAGCAATGTCATTCTATGAAATCAGCATATGGAAAAAAAGTCCCTTCTAAGGGAGGCTGTCACTTTGAAATAAATCCCACACCCAGGAACACCTTATCCTGGAATTTGTTTGTCCTAGGATGGAGGGACATCCAGGACTCTTTGGGGAAACAGGAAGCGGCTGCTCCTGAAAGAAATGTCATGGAGTTCACATGGAAAGAGTAAGTGTTGCTATTGCTGCCACTAGCCCTCCTTGGGTTCTATGGTCAATGTAGCTTTGGATTTAGCATCTTCAGAATAGCAGCAATCAAGGTATAAAAGCTGCAGCACTAGTCCTTTTCCATCTTTCCACTGTTAGCTAAGAATAGGAAGATGAGAGCTGGCTCTGTGACTACTCCTACCTGTACAATCAATCCTAGGGGCAGGGGAGCCTCAATTCCTTAACTATTCATGCTGTCTATATCCAGGGCCCTCCCTGGGCTTGGAAGACAAACATGAAAACCTGCATGGCTATCAGGTAACTTACTTTATTGAGGAAACAGAGTTACAAAATTCAGCTGCAAAGTTCCCAGCTTGTCCAAACTCCCTGTTTTACAGATGAGGAGAATGAAAGCCAGAGTTAAATGACTTACTTTGGGACCCTCAGGTAATAAGTGTTGGAAGCAGGATTGGACCTTGGTTCCTCTGAATCCTAAGTAATTCCCCCCCCCAATATGCACAGACAGATAAATATAAATTATATAAAGAGTGATACAATGCAGTTGAGAAAGTGACTCACATGTGCAGAGACAGAGACATAGAAACATACATATGTATAGAGAAAGAGACAGAGATAAAGAGACATAGACAGACACATGCACACATGTGCATGCCCAGATAGGAACAAATAGACAGACATACGGACAGACAAATGGACAGACAGTTTGACAGACAGATGAATGGACAGATGGACAGAGAAACAGATGAACAGATAGATGGATGGGCAGACAGATAGATGGATACACACACAGACAGATGTATGGTCAAATGGAGAGATAGATGGACCAACAGACAGATAGACAGCTGGACAGGTAGACAAACAGATAGATGGATAGACAGACAGGCAGGCCAACAGGCACTATTACTATGGAAAACATGGGTGCAGGGAAGATCTTTGCAGGTGACAGCAGGCTCCGATTTGAGAGAAGTATAGGATATTGTTCAGTGCCATAGAAAATGAGTCTTTAGATTCCTATGTTTTGGGGGAAAAATTGGATTTTGGAGACAAGAGACAGGGAAGGACATCAGAGAGACAGATACAGAGAGACAGAGAAGCAGAGATAGAGAGAGAGGGAGACGGAGACAGAAAGACAGATATAGAGAAAACCATAGTAACTAAGGGGAAAGAGAGAATTAGGAAAAATAAAAACTTGTGATGAATGTGATTGAATGGTGCCCTAAAGAAAGCTAAGGATTTTAAGAGGTGTAGGTGTAGAAATAAATACAGTTCAGTAGTAGAGGACTATTTGTACAAATGCAAAGAGAGAAGAGATAGAATGCTGCCTATGGGGAACAGCTAGAGGGTCACTTTGAATCTCTTTCAACCCTAGAACATCAATTTATTTAGAACGAATCTTCAGATTAGAGAGATATGTTGGACTTCTATTGTCCTGTCAGTGAGGGACATTTTGCCTTGTATCTTATTTTAATCTGATAGTAAACACCAACATGATGAGTGAATAGGTCCAGTTTGTTTCTACTGAATTAAACTTAAGCTGTCTGACTACTAGAGTTTATTAAGGAACAGAGGACAAAGAACTCCATAAAGATCAAGACTGGTGGATGACATGCTCCCAAATTCAACTCATTTATCATAGAACTATAGTATTTACTACTTGGAAGGGACCTTACCAATTGTCCTATCTAATCCATACTGGAAAAAAGGATCCCATGAGGATTATACCCTATAAATAATTGTGTAGCTCAGTAGATAACGTATTAGATTTGGAGACTGAGTTCAGATCCTGAACAGTTATTATCTTTGTGATCCTTGGCACTGTCTACCTCAGTTCCTTTCACTATATAATGAGGATAATAATAATACCTATTGCTTAAGATCATTGTGAGGATAAAAGATGATAATATTTACAATGTGCTTTATCAAACTTAAAGGCATTATATAAATGCTAGCTATTATGGTAAATAATAATGTATAATATAATAACATATGTGTAATACGTATTGTTATATGTAGTAATGTGATATAAAATAATATAATATATAATATCATCACCTTTGTTAGAAAACCTCCAAAGAGATATTCTAATACTTTCTGGCAACTTATCCACTGAGCATGTTATTCACTATCCCATCTATTTCCATATGGTACCTAGGATGTTGATTTAGGCCAGGTAGCTATTGTTTCACTTAGGTAATATTTATTGTGGAGATATGACTGAGACTGTAGGAGAGAAAGAAAGTTGGAATTTGACCCTGATTTCCTGCAGTGGCTGACTATTACCATGGAGAAGTCATGGTTTCCAGGTTGGGAATAGTCCAGATGGATTCTCCCTTGACACAGTTGAAACTGGTATTTTTTTGGTCAGTCTCCATGTCTCCATGACATGCAGGACAATGTTCCTCAATATACAGCAGTTATTTCTTTGTGAAGAGTTGAGAGAAGAAGACAGATTTTGATGAAAATGATCAAATTTTCTTGAAGTGCTTCCAGTTTCTTTTTTTTAAAATTCCTCTTACTAGTGATGTTCCCTTGTAGGAAACCAAAGTAAGCCAACTTAGATCAGAATGTTGTATCTGTAAGGAAGGAGCCAGATTATATAGTTCTAGATCTTTCAGGTCACATCAATTGGCTTTGGGAAAAAAAAGAGGATTGAGAGAAGAAACCCAGAGTGGGGTAATGAGATTGGAATGTCTGAAATCCCAGAAGAGAATTTACTCTTGCGGAATGTGTGTGTGTGTGTGTGTGTGTGTGTGTGTGTGCCCATTAGCAGACAAGAACAGGAAAAATGATTCCCTCAGATTGCCTCAATTCAGGCACTATTACTATGGAAATAGTAGAGTTGAGAAAACTTGACTGTTCAGTACCATAGAAAACGAGTCTTTGGTCTTGCTGTACTTTGGGGCAAAGTTGGATTTTGGAGACAAGAGATGGGGAGGACATCAGGTTCCCCGGAAGCTGTTAAAGAAGTTACAAGATTTATCTCTCATTCTATGCCTTTGCTTTCAGTGCCCATAGAGTACCACGGACCTGAGGTAGTTGATCTCTTGATGACCTAGCATGAGAGGAAAAAGCACTGGAGAAGGTGTCATATTCTATTCAAGGTATTCTGTTGTGTTTGTATTCTTAAAAATATCACTTAATAGCCTTTCTTTATCTGTATATCTATATCTGTAGATTTACCACTTAGCTCAAAACAAAGGTATTTGATATGATATCATAAAAATAATAGTAACAAAGCATCCCCCAACAAATCTGGGGTATATTCTCCCACAACTATGCATGGCCTCAATAGGAAGAATAGCCACAGAGTGCCAAACATGTCACAACGTTGGCAAATGATCTAAACCAGAATAAAATATAATTGGAACATATTTAGAAAAGTAAATAATAATAAAATAAAACATAGATAATGTTAATTTGTGGTTTTCTAAGTCAAATATGCAGCCAGAGGGATCTTTAAATATGGTTTAGTGGCTCCTGTTTTATTTGAATTTGACACCACTAATGTTGAGTATAGAGATAATTCATACCTTCAACATTAGAAATCTGATGTTCTTTCCCTTATTGATGGTGTTAGGTAGATTACTCAGCTGAGTTCCATGGCTTTTTCTTAACAGCTTATATCCTGATCACCAGGGTGAACTTTCTCTGAAATCACAATCATCCTTCTGCTCATATTTTGATTCATTTCTAGTGGGTGTAGCGTTTCCCATTGGGTAGACTTCAAGATCATGGCCAGTGGTGGAGGCAAGAGGAAGAAATCTCACCCTTTCCTCTCCCAAAGGCAAGGAGCAGTTTTCATTCTCTATAGGGTATTTATACTCCTCAGAACTGTCTCTTTTCTCCACTGATTCTCTAGATCATGGATTTTAAATATTTTTTGTGTCATAGACCTTTAGACCCCTTCTCAGAAAGTTTTTAAATACATAAAATAAATAGAGCTAAAAAGGAACCAACTGTATTGAAAATCAGTTATCAAAATGTACATATATTTTGAAATTTAGGCATCTCATATAAAGAACATCCCACACATCCCAGAATGTAGCCTGTTTTTTTTTAAAGGGCCACAGGAAATGTAATTAATTAGTTGGTGGCTAATTGTGTTTTAATTTCATTCATTCTGGAAAACTTCTTCATCGCTCATAAAGAATAACAAGTGTAGAATCTTTTTGAACTTCCTCTCAGTTCTTAACATCTCTTTGTTAGCTTCTTGCTACTTTCTGTGATTGCATCAGACTTTCAGATGATCAGTTGATCAGGGTTATCCTAATATACTCCCTTTATTGTTTTTACATTGTTATGACAAAGTCAGTATCAATGGTCTTGATTGGCTAGAATGAAGAACTAGATTATATAAGATAATGTAAATTGTGTAAAATTATATAAATTCAACAGAGACAATGTTAAGTCCTATGCTTATGTTTTTTTAAAATTAGCTTCATAAATATAAGATAGGAAATGAATGGCTAAATGCTGGTTTATTTAGAAAATAAAAGATATCATGCTTTTAGTGGAATGAAAACTTATGATACCCACACAATGGTAGTATGTCTCCCTTCCTGGATGAAGGAATACAGCTAATACTCCAGATGAAACAAGATCTGGAATATCAAATCAAAGAAGTAACAGCATTACTTAGCTACGTGAATGGCTGAAGATGGAAAAAAAAGACTTCATCTATCTATAGAGGAGTAAGCAAGTCCAGCAAACTGATCCTCCCATTATGTTACACCCTTAAAAGAATCCAAAATAGAGACCTGTCCAGGATGGTCTCTCAGCAACTCCCTGGTCTGTCTAGTATATATTTCCCAATTGTGCTGTGGCTGAGCTCCTTGGGAAACAAGAGCAGCGTCTAAGCAAGCTACTTGACCTAGCCTGGCAGCAAGCTGACATATATAACCAAGATACCATCCCCTACAAGGACTAAGATTAGTTGAATTATCCATCTACTATAGATGCCAAACCTAGTGAGAAGCCAGCTCAATGAATAGACTCATTTATTATTGACATCATCCCTCATGGGGAACTTCATGAGGACTCTCTGGAGAAAGAAAGTATATAAATTCCTGTAGTTCTAAAGTAGGGAGTTGAATATGGAAATGTTTTTCTTGACTTCATATGTATAGCTTACATCAAATTACTTGTCTTCTCAATGAGTGAAGGATAGGAGGGGAGAAAGAGAGAATTTGGAATTCAAAGTTTTAAAAATTGTTTTTACATGTAACTGGGGGAAAAATAAAATACTAAATAAGTTTAATTAAAATAAGGAATTGTCTAATGTGTGTTTCTCATATCTGTATCTCATTATCCATTTTATTTTAAGTCTGTGTTCATTTTTCTATGTGTATTTATGGAAGGGCATACTCCTGGTTTTTGGGAAAATGCTCTTTAATTACTATTCTTGCTATGTCATTTAAGTAAAAGCCTTTGCTAAAATGCTAATTGAGATTACTGACTGATTGTAAAGTGGAAACTCACCATTGGAGGTTTGAGGCAAGAATTAAGAGGATAGTCACCTATAAGGTTATCTTGAGAATACTTAAAATAATAGCATCCATTTTTAGGGCATATAATTTTTTTTAAAAAGCATAAATAATTTTTGTATTTTGTGAAAGGATTTTTCATTATTTATGGATGTTTGGTTGTGGTTGTTCTGGTTTTTAATATGATTATATATGTTAATTGTTTTCCTAAAATAGAATTATCTTTTTATTATTGGTATAAATACAATGTTAGAGTAATTTTTTTTTTTTTTGCGAGGCAATCAAGAATAAGTGACTTGTCCAGGTTCAAAAACATCACCTTTCCCTCCACCCCAATATCTCTGATATGATGATATTTTAATATCACTTTCTCCTTCAGTGATTTTATCTTTTCCCAAGTTTCTCCTCTTGTTAAGAGATTAAGAAAAGGAAGACATGAAGGAGAGAATAAAAAGGAGGAAGACCAGGAAGGAAGGAAAGAAAAAAAGGAAGGGAGAATAAAAAAGAAGGGAGAAAAGAAGGAAAGGAAGAAGGATGGAAAGAAGATCTTTTTATACTTTCTTTAATCTTTTTGGATCTAGTACTGGCACGAGTAAAGATAAAGGGTAGAAACAATTTAATGACCTTTGGGCCATAGTTCCAAATTATTCTCTAAAATTATTAACCAATCTACCAAAAAGTATATTAATGTGTCTCTTGACCAATGATTAGTCCCTTCAATATTTGCCATTTTCCCTATTTTAGGATCATATTTGTAAATCTGATAAGCATTAGATGGAGCCTTAGAGTCACTTAAATTATTGTTTAATTATTAGTGATTTGAAATTTTTGACAAGTTGGGTTGTTGATAGTTTGTTTTTTTCCTTTTAAGAAGTACTTGTTCATATTTTTTGACCATGGTCTATTTGAGGAGGGGATGGAGGGGAGAGGCATTTATATATTGTTGATCATGTGCCAGACAATGTGTTAAACACTTTACAATAAATACATCATCTGATCCACACAACAATCCTGAGAAGTATGTGTTGTTGTTAGCCCCATTTTGCCACTAAGAAAAGTGAGGCAAGTTAGGGTTAAGGGACTTGCTCAGGGTAACATAGCTAGTAAGTATCTGAAGTTAAATTTGAATTTTGATCTTTTTGACTTCAGGGATATCACTTAACCCACTGCATCACCCAGCTGCCTTGTTGCTAAAGTATCACTACCATTTGTATAGAAATGCAACAGATGCCTTTTATTGTTGTCCACATTCCATTTATAATTATAATTAGATCCAACTTTGTAGGATATGTTACCTTGGATTCTAGCTTGAGCTTGCATACGTTTGGGGGGATATTATATTTGATTCAGTTCTGTGACTTCATGTAGCTGAAGAATAATTCTTATCTATTTAAAACAATGTTCCTTCATAAATGAAAAACCATAAATGAAGGTTTTTCTCCTAATAAATTTAAAATCTTGTTCTTTTGTACTGGAACTGTGAAATTTCAGCACTACATGACAAAGGGTTTCTTTCAAGCAAGGGGTTTTCCTTTGGAATTATTCTGAGAATTTGATCAAGTATACTTATAGTCTATATTCAAAAGTTATATCTAATTTTCTTGTATTAATCCCTATAGCACAGCTTTATCATATTCTTTTGATTATATATATATATATATATATATATATATATATATAGCCTATTAAAGTTGTTTCCTAATAGGTTTCTCACCTCAAGTCTCTCCAGATTCCAATTCGCTTTCCACAAAGCTGTAGAAGTGATTTTTTTCCCCTTTTCCTAGACTCTCATTCTAGAGATGAATGTCATTATTCACAAATAAGTGTGTGTATACCTATATAGTTATATCTATATGTATGTGTATGTAAAGCTATTCTATACATACTTCTATTTATTAGTTCTGTTTCTGGATACAGATAGCTTCTTTCTTTATGTGTTCTTTGTAGTTAATTTTGGTATTAAGAATAGTCTTATTCATTCAAAGTCAATCTCAAAATAAAATCACTGTTACTGTATACAATGTTTTCTTGGTACTGATCATTTTGCTCTTCATTCATTATTTCATTGAAGTCTATGCATGTTTTTCTAAGATCATTGAGCTCATCATTTCTTATAGCCCAGTAATATTCCATCACAATTATACACACAGCTTGTTCAACCATTCCTCAGTTGATGGACATCTCTACTATTTCCAGTTTCTTTTGCCACCACAAAGAAAGGTGTTCTAAACATTTTAAAAATATTTGGTTATTTTCTTTTTTCCTTAATCATCTTTGGAAATAGACTTACTATTGATATTGTTGAGTCAAAAGCAGTTTAATAACTCTTTGAGCATAATTCCAGATTTTTCTCCAAAATGATGGGAACATTTCACAATTCTACCAACAATAAATTAGTTTTCCAATTTTTCCATATCCCCTCCAACATTTGTTTGTTGCTTGCTCCTTCAGTCATTTTATCCAATCTGATAGGCATAAAATGATATCTCAGGAATGATGATCAGGATGCTCTTGGGAGAACCTGGAAAGTCTTACATGAGCTGATGAAAAATGAAATGTACTGTGTATAAAGTAACAGCAATATTGCAAGATGATAAGCTGTGAATAACATAACTATTCTCAGCAACTTAATGATCCTAGTCAACTCAGGCATTTATGAGGAAAAAAGCTCTACATATCCAAATAAAAAACTGATTATTATGGAAATGTTTTACAAGACTGCACATATATAGTCTATATTAAGTTGTTTGCATTTTCAAAGGGGATGGAGTGGAGAGGGAGGAGGGGAGAGAATCTGGAATTCAAAGATTTTACAATGAATGATAAAAATGTTCTATACATATAACTGGGGGAAATTACCAAATTTAAAAAAATGATAGATCAAGGTCATTATGATTTGTATTTCACTAATCAATAATGATTAAGAACATTTTTTTTCATATGGGTATATATTGTTTTTATTTCTTCATTGGAAAACTTTCTGTTCATTTCCATTGACCATATAGAGGAACGACTATCCTGATACTTTCAAGTGCCTTCTTACCTCTACCTATGACAATTTCTGCTTTTTTAAAGATGCAGTTTGTGTTACATTTTATAGAAAAACTGGATAGAAAACCTTGAGTTCTCTCTTATAACTAGCTATATGCTATTGTGTCCCATTACTTTCCTAGTTTTCCTACATTTGTTTTCCACTATTGGGCTAAATCATTATCTTCTGAATTTTGTTACTATGAAGAATAACAGATATAGACCATGTTATTTGATAACCAATTGTTTATTGTCAATTATAATGAGATTCATTTTAAAATTTACCAAATGTCCTAAAGAAATGAAATGTTTCCAATTCTGAGGTTGTTACATTCAATTACAAGAGCTGTACAATAGTAACACATTTATGTCTCTTTTCCTAACATACAAAATTCTCCTAAGTGCAATGGTTAGTGAAAGGAAGAGTGGTCTAAAGTCAGAGGTCCAGGAATTATTCCCTATATTTCTTTCCAGGCTGCTAGAACAGTTTCTGAATGAGCTTCCTTGAATATTATTAGAGTTCACACTTTTGCTATTTGGATCAAAATGGGGGAAATTCCTATTTCAATTTTTTCTAAAATTTTATCTAAAAGTTTTGGAGGAAAAAGAGCATGATTCCTAGTCCTTTTTTGAAAAGTTATTAATTCACCTATTAAATATGCACTGAGGAATCAGCAATTAATGACAATTATGTTTAAAAGTGCTGAAGTTGCAACAGTATTTTTATAGCCCATTTACCGTGGAAGGGCTTGACATCTGCAACATAAGACTAGGAGAACAAATTTGGCAAACAGGATTATTGATCAACAACAATATTAATTCACCACCACAAAGAAGTCCCATAAAGTGAGTTCTCAAAAACAGAAAAACGGAAATTATATTAGGAAAAGACATTTTCTAATATAATCCCCTGATCAATAACAGACTTATCCAAATCCATGAATAAATGTCCTGGGTAGAAGAAATAAAAATTAAATAGAAAGAAATGAAGACAATTCTATATTGAATGGTTAAAAAAAAAGATGATGTTGATTGTATCAGAAAATGGTTTGATGAAGGAATAGGAAAGAGCATGCATAGTCCGTTTGTTTTCTTATTTAATGGGTCAGTATTGTGAAGATATTTAAGTGAATAAGACCAATCATCCTCTAGATTACAAAAACTGTAAGTAACGATATGAGAGGTAGAGTGAGAAAATAAATGGGTTCCACCAAAGATCACACATATGTCAAAGAAAAAGGATAGAAGTATAACAGAAGTAATTGAGTACTTGTGCTAATTAGAAGAGTCCACTGTGCAGGATTAGAGAAATCTTGCTCTCTTCATGTGATGAATACCTACCTACCTACATACATATACAAATACATATACATACATATATATATATATATATATATATATATATATATATAGAGAGAGAGAGAGAGAGAGAGAGAGAGAGAGAGAGAGTACTTGATTATTCCTCCATTTTGTTCAGAACAAGGTGCTGAATTATTTGGTTTAGAGGATTTTCCCATTTGCAACTTCAAAATCACAAGAATTGTAGCTTTCGCCTCTAAAACTTCTTGACTTGCTACTTGATTGAGTTCCACATTCCAGCCTGCTAGGTGACTGACTTGAACCAGATCCCCTTAGACTAGAGCTAGAGCCAGAACCTGAGCTGACCTGCCAGAACTAGAAGACCACTGAGAACTGAAACTTTGTCCTTTTGTTCCAGAACACCCTGATTCTTCCTCTGAGCTCTATTGTAAGAGGCAGATTGACCTGAGTGTGAGTCAGAACTTGAACCATGTCTTCCAGAGGTGAAAGAATGTCCTGACCCAGACCCTTGTTTCTTAGAACCCAGAAGACTGACCTGAGCTATATTCTTTTCCAGATTCAGAGTCAGAGTCTAAATCATAGCAAGAACAAAAACCAGAGCCAGAGTCAGGATCAGAACCAGCTGGAAGACTGGTTGAAACTGGACCTATGCCTTTGTCATGGAAGACTCCTTGACGTTTCATCTGAACTAGATCCATGTTCCTGGCTGTTAGATGACTGACCTGACACAGACCCCTCTCGACCAGAGAAAGTGAGATTGTGAGCCACACTTCCCAGAGCTGGATGACTGCTTGGAGCCATAGGCAGAAACTGAGTAAGAGCCGGAGCCCAAGCCATGTCCAGAGTTGGAGAACTTTCTGGAACTGGAACTGTGCCCTTGTCTTCCTACTGCCAGGCCTGCCACCTGAACTAGACCATGGCCCTGGCTGCTAGATGACCGACCTGATCCTGAGTCATGTTGATCAGACTGAGATGACCGCCTGGAACCAGAGCCAGAGCCTGAGCTGTGTCTTCCAGAGCTGGAAGAGTGACCAGAGCTAGAACCCTGGTTCTTAGAACCTGAAGATTGACTTGAACCAGATTCTGAGCCAGATTCTGAGCCAGAGCTGGAGCCTGAACCTGATCAGGAACCCAAACCAGAGCTTGAGCCTGAGCCATGTCTTCCAGAGCTGGATGACTGTTGGGAACTGGAACTGTGCCCTTGTCTTCCCCTACTGCTGGACCTGCCACCTGAACTGGATCCATGGTCCTGGCTGTTAGATGACCGACCTAATCCTGAGTCATGTTGACTACTGAGATGACTGCATGGAATTGGAGCCCGAGTCTGAGCCATGTCTTCCAGAACTGGAAGAGTGACTGGAGCCAGAGCCCTGGTGCTTAGAGCCTGAAGATTTACATGATCCAGATTCTGATCCAGATTCTGAGTCAGAGCTAGATCCTGAGCCGGATCCCGAGCCAAAGCCGGAGCCTGAGCCATGTTGGCCTGAGCTGGATGACTGTTGGGAACTGGAATTGTGCCCTTGTCTTCCAATACTGCTGGATCTGTCATCAGAACTAGATCCATGCTTCTAGCTGCCAGACAAATGACCTGAACCTGAGCCATGTTGGCCAGACTGAGATGATTGCCTGGAACCAGAGCCAGAGCCTGAGCCATGTTGGCCAGAGCTGGAAGAGTGACCTGAGCCAGAGCCTTGGTGCTTAGAGCCTGAGGATTGACTTGAACCATATTCTGAGCCGGATTCTGAGCCAGAGCTGGAGCTTGACCCTAATCCTGACCAGGATCCAGAGCCAGAGCTGGAGCCCGAGCCATGTTGGCCAGAGCTGGAAGAGTGACCTGAGCTAGAGCCCTGTTGCTTAGAGCCTGAAGATTGACTTGAACCATATTCTGAGCCAGATTCTGAGTTAGAGCTGGCGCCTGAACCTGATCCTGAGCAGGATCCAGAGCCAGAGACGGAGCCCAAGCCATGTCTGCCTGAGTTGGAGGATTGCTGGGAACTGGAACTGTGTCCATGTCCTCCCCTACTGCTGGACCTGCCACCTGAACTAGATCCATGGCCCTGGCTGCTAGATGACTGACCTGAGCCTGAGCTATGTTGGCCAGACTGAGATGACTTCCTGGAACTGGAGCCAGAGCCTGAGCCATGTCTTCCAGAACTAGAAGAGTGACCTGAGCCAGAGCCCTGGTGCTTAGACCCTGAAGATTTACCTGATCCAGATTCTGATCCAGATTTTGAGCCAGAGCTAGATCCTGAGTAGGATCCCGAGCCAGAACCGGAGCCTGAGCTATGTCTTCCAGAGCTGGAGCATTGCTGGGAACTGGAACTGTTCCCTTGACTTCCCCATCTGTTGGACCTGTCACCACAACTAGATCCATGCCTCTGGCTGCTAGATGACCAACCTGATCCTGAGCCATGTTGGCCTGACTGAGATGACTGCCTAGAACCCCAGAACCAGAGCCTGAGCCATATTGGCCAGAACTGGAAGAGTTTCCTGAGCTAGAGCCCTGGTTCTTAGAGCCTGAAGATTGACTTGAACTATATTCTGAGTCAGATTCTGAGCCAGAGCTGGCAGCTGATCCTGATCCTGAGCAGGGTTCTGAGCCTGAACCCGGACTGGGCCATGTTGTCTGGAGTGGGAGGACTGTTGGGAAGTGGACCTATCAGAATCAGAACACCCTGTTTCCTCCTCTGAGCTGGATCTATATTTACTTTGACTGTGGGAAGACTTTTGAGTAGAACCTGATTTGGAACATTTTCCTTCCCTCCAATTTCTTGAGGAATAATCTGAATTTTTTCTTTTTCCTTGAGAATTTGAAGACTCTGTGGTAGCTTCTGATTCTGAGTCATTCTCTGAGTCTGATTTAGAGTTGTAATTTTCTTTTGTTGAAAATTTAGAGCTTTTGTTATTTTTTCCTTGTCCTTCAAATGTCACTGAATGTCTTTCTTTTTTTGATTCATTTTCTTTACTACTTTTGCATCTATATTTTTTCCTATTGTGTTGCTTTGTGTCCTCAATGCCCATTTCGTATTGTTCTCCTTTTATTTTGGAGGGGTTTTTCCTTGAATCCTGTTGTTTTTCTGTCTGTTTGTTTGAGCTGGATGCTTGTTCATCTTTATTACTCTGTCCTGAGTTGCTTAAATCTGACCTACAGTGTGTTTTCTTTGAGTCCTTCTGTTGTGAGCTTGACAGAGAATTTTTTTTCTCCCTCTCTTGTATGTCAGACTTGTGACCGGATTTCCGTCTTTCTTGTGATTGTCCAGTTCTGGATGTTCTATCTTCTTCCTCGTTCTCCCTTCTTGAGTTTCTAGATTCTGATTTCTCCTGTTTTTGTTCTCCCTCTTCATCACTTTCTGGATGATCCTCATGATGACCATGACAGTACTCTTTCTTGAAAGCTTTGTTGTATGCCATTGTCAGTTTGAATATCATCAACAGGAACTCAGTAAAATCTATTCTTCTATTATGATCCCAATCCAGATTAAGCATGATTACATCCACTGTATCAGGATCTCCAGGATTCTTTATAGTAGAAAAGTGGAAAAAGAAAATACATGCAGCTGAAACATTCCCTGTCATTAATGAAGTTTTGTCTAATAAAGTCTGCTATCCTGCACTTCTTCTATTGCTTGCTACTAAGTAATGAGTAATTTTAGGGAATAAACATTATAATTTAGATGGGAATCCTGCTAGATAATAGGTTGAGTGAATATAAGATAGCTGGTGTTTTGGAAACCATGAACACAACAGTAACAACAGCAACAACAACAACAAAAAAAACAGGGTAAATTTGCACTAGGTATTTGGGAATCACCCATTAGCAAATGTGATTGGCTTTCTCTTTCTCTTTGTTTCTTTGGCCTCTAAAAGCCCCTGAATATGTTCTTCTTTCCTTCCTCCATAGTCTTAGAAAGTTGCCTTAATACTTAGATATTAAGTGACTTGTGTAGGGTTACACAATCTGTTCGTGTTATTGGTGGGAGTTGAATATAGACTTTTTTTTTTGTCTCAAGGGTAGCTAACTATTTACTACTTCATTAAATATTAGATATGAGTAGATTTTCAAAAGTTTAGTTCTCAGAGATGGAATATTGATTTTGTGAATCTTTTGCTTCCTCCTTATTAGAAACAAATGATAATTAGGGTTTTGTATAGTTCTTTAGGGTTTGTGAATCACTTTGTATATCCTGTTTTATGATGATCCTCACAATAATCCAGGGAATTAGGTGCTACTCTTTTCCCCATTTTACAAATAAAGAAACTGAGGCTGAGACATGTTAAGTGCCTTGTTCAACATTATATCACTGATAATTGTCTGAAGCAGGATTTGTTCTGTTCACTATACCACCCAGCTTCTTCTTTTTAGATATGGCTCAATGTGACAAATACCATGGCTGCCCGTGGTCTGAGCCCATTGCTCCTAATAGAAAGCTCTTACCTTCAGAATACATTGCAACTCATTTTCCAGAATTTCCTTCAGTTCACTTTGGCTCATTGTGTCACATTCCTCATCTTGGCCACAATATTTGTAGAAAATATCTAAGATGGTGGAGATGCTTGTCAAGAGATGAGATGTTGGAATCTTTACAAAGTGTTAAGACATTGGAGTTGATTTGATCTTAGAAAGACATATTTTGGTCCAGAACTTGAAACAAAGTACTAAGTGGAACTGATAGAACAATGCTTGTGTTCACCCCTTTAGAGAGCTCATAAGTATCTAAGTACTCACTGGAGTTCACACGTTTGGGAGAGTGCAGGGTTAGGGTTTTGCAGTCTGGGAGATAACCCAGAATCCCTCTCCCTCCAGAAGGCAGAGTTAACCTTTTGTGAGATCACATATATAGGGGGAGCTCTTGGAGCTTGGGGGCTGACTGGAGGTACTTACTTGAAGTACTTACTTGAGTTAGTTACTTAAGGAGTTACTAGAAACTCTGGGAGCTTGAGAGAGTTTTACTTGGAGTCAGAGCTCTTGGAACCCACAAGCCCTATCTTCAAGTCAAGAGATTCATTGCACTTCTACCTTGGTGCTGGCTGGAGGCTGAAGAAAGCAGAGGCAGAAGCCAAGGACAAAGCTGCAAGAGCTCAAGCAGAGAGATAGGTCTCTGGGCTAACCGGGCTAATTTGGAAGGAGAAATAAACGTTTGCATTTTTACCAGCTGGCTGCATTTTGGAATAATTATTGATTGTAACTGAAACTAAGGTTGCCTCCAGAAAACCTCTCACAATGAGACATCTTGGTGCACAATTTAATGGACCTAGAGGGGGAAATGTGAACCCTTACTGTTATTTCTTTACATCCTTTTAGAAGCATCTATAGTAATTATCTGGAATTACATTCTTGAACTTATTTCCCATCTCATCTGTTTCACTTGTGAGAAATCATGTTATGGGGAAAGACGGAGTAAGAACAATTCATCTTGATCAATGCAATGAAACACACAATCCCAGAGATCTTAAATTCCAAAGTCCCTCAGGAAGCAATGAAAGAGAGACTGGAGGCAAAGCCTGCTCTTAACTTGAGGATGGCTTTAAAGGGAGGGGAAAGCAAAGCTCCCAGGTGTTTATGGTACCTCAGCAACTTTAGGCATCTGAACTATCCGAGTTGTTTTGGAAAGGAACTTAGAGAATATTTTGGTCCCACTTCAAACAGTTCAAATGACATGCTTAAGGGAAGGGGACAGATTAAAAGGAAAGGAAAAAGAATAAGCATACATAAAGTACTTACCATGTGCCAGGCATTATGCTAAACTCTCTACCAATCTTTCATTTGGTCTTCATGCCCAATCTGAGAAGTAGGTGCTGTTATGATCCTCATTTTACAGATGAGGAAACTGAGGCAAGCAGTGGTTAAGTGACTTGCCCAGAGTCACACAGATAGTGTCTTTCTACAAATTTGAACTCAAATCTTCCTATCTCTAGACCCAGTGCTATGAGCACTATGGTGAAGTTGCCTAAAGTCACTGATGTGAATCAAGATCTTCTGTCTCCAGTTCAAGGCTCCTGTTCCAATCACCCCAATCCCCAGATTTACCCCTGTTAAAATACCAAGTGTCTGCAGTCTTAGCAAGATTGGAGAAGTCCCCACTTACCTAGTTCGCCAAAGGAATGAAAGATGGAGATGGAAGCAATTTGCAGGGTACCAACTGCCTGGTATGCTGGGCTTTTTATACTGGTTTTAATTGTCCATCTTAGAGTGGTGACACCCTTTTGCTGGAATGGCCTGATTTTTTTTTTCAACCTCTTTCTCTACCCCTGTCATCAAGGACATTAGCTAAGCTAACTGCTTCCCATCTACTCTTCTGTGATTACATTAGGAGCTCCCCAATTTGGGCCAATATTGGTCCCCACCTATCATTGTATTAGGACATTTTACACAAGTAACTTTGTGGACATCACACGTTTGCTAAAGGCAGGGGCCATAGAACATAAGGTCACAGGATTTAGAACTGGAAATGGGCCATGGCAATCTCAGAATCCTATCTCCTAGTTTTCCAAATGAATAAATGACCTGAATGAATGAATGAAAAACATTCACCAGTTCTTACCATATGCCAGACACTGTGCTCATTGCATAAATACAACACCAAAACTGCACTTGCTCTAAGTCAGCTTCTATTCAAACAAGAGGGAACAATAAAGAGGTTTTGTGGCCAGGCAAGGGTGTCAGGATCTGGGACACAGAAATGTCACGTGGAACCATAGGAAATTTTACTGACACGCTAAAGATTGGATGCAGAAGTCATGGTTGGTAGAGAGAGACGATTCATAATATTTATCAGTAAGAATCCTAAAGTGGTTGTTTGTATGGGATAAAAAGCATGATTTATCCTGGTCTAGGGCAGGCTAGATATAGCCAATATCCTTTTTCTAGGATGCTATCATTAGTTAATTAATAATCATTAGTCATATTGTTCTATAGTTTCCTGAATTATAATGGCTATACACTTATATGATCACTGAGTGTCCCCAAGGCCAAGTTATTTTTCTTTTATTCTATATTCCTTTTATCATTTTGACTTCTGGTTGGTCCTGGGGTCCTTTGCATAGCCTTTTCGATGATTAGTTGAAGCCTTCAGAAGTACAACCTTTGTTTAAAGAAGACAGTCTCACTTTTTGCCTTTTCTAATCATAAAAATTTATTTTAACATATCTTTATTTTTTGAGGTGACAGATGCATTGTCCTTCTTCCTACCCTCATCTCTGTGATAGAAGTGATTTTAATTGCATCCCTGAAATTCCCTTTCTAGAAATAAAGTTGATTCCCAATCCCTTCAACTCTCCCATCCTTTGATTATATTTTGCCTGCAGTTAATGAGAGACCAAAAGGATTATTTTCCTTCCCCCCCTCACCACAGTATCAGGTGGGCAAAAATCCCCTGGATCCATCTTTTTTCTGTTTCCCATCTTCCCAAGCATATGGCTTCCTATTGTATAATCCCCTCAATAAAAGGGGATTGAATAAATATTGATTTATTTATAGGCTCACTTGGAATATTAATTTCCTTATTCCTTTTCCCTCTTTCTTGATTTTTTAAATGTCCTACTTTTGACTCTTGGTGATCATTTTTAAAACTACTCAGTCCAAGATTTTTGAAAATAACAAAACAATACAAGGCTATAAACATCAGAAACTTTAGTTCACTGATCATCTTGGTTTTTTTTTTTTTTTTGGATAATTGTCCTTATTTATCTCTCTTATATTTTTCTTATTTTGAGTATTCTGAAATTCAATATCTTTACCCAATTCCATTTTAACTTAAAAAATTCTGAACATAATCAACACTAGATAAGATTAGTATTACTATACACATTCTATAAAAGGAGAGCAGTTTGTACAGAACTGCAAGCTTCTATTCTTTAGAACTTGCTTTTTCTTTTAAGTAGGGATAAATTCAACATGAATTTCTCTTTTTAAAAATAATATTTAAATTTAAAAATTTTTTTCTTCCCAATTACCTTTAAAATGATTTTAAACATTTGTTTCTTAAAACTCTGAATTTCAAATTCTCTTCCTCCCTCCATCCTTTTTCACTTCTTGACATGGTAAGCAATTTGACAGATTATACATGTGCGATCATACAAGACATTTCCATATTAGTCATGTTTTAAAAGTAAGTATAAATAAAAAACCCTCAAGAAAAATAAAGTTTAAAAAAGTATGCTTTGATTTGCATTCAGACTCCATCAGTACTTTTTCTGAAGATGGATAGCATCTTTTCATTAGAAGTCCTTGGAAGCTGCATTGGATCATTTTATTGTTGAGAAGAGCTAAGCCATTCACAGCTGATCACTGTATAAAATTGCTGTTATTGTGTACACTGTTATCCTGGTTTTGCTCACTTCATTTTGAATCAATTCACATTAAATCTTTCCAGGTTTTTCTGAGAGAATTCTGCCTGTCATTTCTTATAGAACAATAGCATTTCATGATAATCATATACCAGAACTTAGTCAATTATCCCCCAGTGATAGCCATTTCCCCCATTTCCATTTTTTGCCACCACTGAAAGAATTGCTTTAAATATTTGTACATATAGGTTCTCGTCCTTTTTAAAAATCTCTTTGGGATATAGAATTAATAGTGATATTGCTGGGTCAATAGATATGTGTGGTTTTATAATCCTTTGAGCATAGTTCCAAATTGCTTCACAGAATGATTGACTCAATCTACAATTCTACTAACAGTGCATTAATGTTTTAATTTCCCCATATCCTCTCCAATATTTATTATTTCCCTTTTCTGTAATATTAAGCAATTTGATAGGTATGGGATGTTATAATGTAGAGCTGTTAGAATGTGCATTTCTTTAATCAATACTGACAGTTTTTTAAAAATGTTGCATAGGTTTGATTACTTTATCTGAAAATTGCCTATTCATATCATTTGACTGTTTATCAATTAAGGAATATTTCTTATTTTAATAAATTTGATGCATTTCTTTACACATTTAAAAAAAGAACATGATGTGATGATATTTATTATTAAAGCTTTTTATTTTCAAAACACATGCATAGATAATTTTCAACATTGGCCCTTTGTAAAACTTTGTGTTCCAATTTCCCCCCTTTCCTCTACCCCTTCCCCCAGAAGGCAAGTAATTCAATATATATAAAACATGGTAGAAATAAGTGTTAAATCCAATATATGCATACATATTTATACAATTATCTTGCTGCACAAGAAAAATCAGATCAAAAAGGAAAAAAATGAGAAAGAAAATAAAATGCAAGCAAACAACAAAGAGTGAAAATACTTGTTGCGGTCCACCTCAGTTCCCACAATCCTCTCTGGGTGTACATGGCTCTCTTCATCACAAGATCATTGGAACTGGCCTGAATCATGTGATGATATTTTTTAAAAATTAAATTAAGAGATACGAAAAATGAATTCACTAGGAAAGAGGTATAATTGGACAAATTATCTCACATAAAAGAGACAAAAAAGGGCTTTTACTATGGAACAGAAGATGGAGGCAGTAGGTGGAAGCCCTTGAATTTTATTCTCATCAGAATTGGCTCAAATAGAGAATAACATACACTCAGTTGGAATAGATATATGTATATGTATATATATATATTATATTTTTAAAAATGTCATCACATGATTCAGACCAGTTCTAATGATGGTTGTGATGAAGTGAGCCATCTACATCCAGAGAGACCATGGGAACTGAGTATAGATCACAATATAGCATTTTTCACTCCTTTTGTTGTTTGCTTGCATTTTATTTTCTTTCTCAGTTTTTTCCTTTTTGATCTGATTTTTCTTGCGCAGCAAGATAATTGTATAAATATGTATGCATCGGTTTTAATACACATTTTTATCATGTTTAACATATATTGGATTACTTGTCATTTGGGAGAGGGGGTAGGAGGAAGGCAGGGGAAATAGGAACACAAGATTTTGTAAGGGTTATATAAAAAAAAAAAAGAAAAATCACATTTAAAAAAAGTCTTATTTTTTCTGGTTATATATGCATATTAATTTTTTTCCCTGAGGCAATTGGGGTTAAGTGACTTGTGCAGGGTCACACAGCTAGGAAGTATTAAGTGTCTGAGATCAGATTTGAATTCAGGTCCTCCTGACTTCAGGGTTGGTTCTCTATCCACTGTGACACCTAGCTGTCCCTC